>NC_091080.1:85758750-86070833 GCF_032405125.1 Capricornis sumatraensis | reverse complement strand
TGGGATTCTCCAGGCAAGAATACTGGAGTGGGCTGCATTTCCTCCTCCAGGGGATCTTCCCGACCCAGGGATCGAACCTGAGTCTCCTATGTCTCCTGCATTGGCAGGCGGGTTCTTTACCACTAGTGCCACCTGGGAAGTCCAACGGCCCAAAAATTAAATCAAAAATTCATAATAAATAAATTAAATCTCAGTTTAAAGAAAATAGGAGAATGACAAATGCATTAGCTTCTTTTTAGAAACCCTTAGAGTTACCTGGCAAAGTCTCAGCCCCAGGGACTGGTTTTCAGTTAACACAGAAAGAACCAGAGGAAAGAGCCACAAAAAAAGCAACCCTTTCCTTCCTCTCCAGTTGAAACTTACATCACTTGTGACATTATTCCTCTTACCACAACGACTGCCCAAAGAAATCCCACCCTTGCATGAAATACCAAAAGCTAGGCTAACAAAAATACCCGGAGTTTCATTTCAGGATAATCTACAAGCCCACTTATACTGTACTCCAATAACTAGAATCATATTCTATATCATGTATAAGTATATAATGGTTTTATGCACATATTAGCTAATGTCAATATTTTTTTCAATGGAGTTACTGAGTACTGTCTCTAGAATTGTCAGTCTGTTCCATGGTCTCCAAAAACAAAAACAAAACCAATCACACAAAGTCATCGCTTTGCTTTCATGAAAATGTGAATTTCTCAAGTCTGTTCCTTAAAGTCATTTTGTAAAAGAACACAGTGAGTTTGGAACATTTTCCTCCCAAAGATAACTTTATCATAAACCCTACAGCACTTCTTGTTTGATGGCGAATTTTACGAGCTGTTGCACTTTGTATTTTCATACTAGGATGAAAGGAATAGGGGAGCCCTCTGGCGGCCAGTGTTAAAGCGCCTGTTAATATGAGTTCAGTCTCCCCTAGCCCGGGGGCATCAGAGGCAAAGATGGAAGGAACTAAAGTCACTCAAGTTCAGGTACGTGAGGCTGTGCACACGCCACACCCACATATCTTCAAGTTCTTGAGTTTTTAAGGCAGTGTTTTCAGTGGTTGTTTCAGATTCAAGGTTACACTTTCACATAAAAGAGATATGAAAGGAACTGAAATTCAGATATTAAATGCAAATGATTTTGAGCAGCTGGAAGGAAAATTAAAATTTCATAATATTAACAGATGTAAGTATTACTAGAGATAAGTAATCTGTTTTAACATTTATCATCAGTTATAAATATATTCCTCTCACTACACAAATGATATAAAAAGGAGAAATGAGACACTTTTAGAAAAAAAAATGATTCCTAACTAAAAAAATTAAACTAATTAGATAGGATTCATGGAATAGCACCTTGCTGACCTGGAAGAATTAATTTGCTTTCAGTGATTTATTTTTTCTAAGGGAGACTTTTATTTTATTTACTGAAGGATATAAAGTCATAATAATTCCAATGATGAAAATTAGCAGGTTTTTAACAGAGGCCAACATCTTGACCACTTTTATCTTTAATCCAGCAATAAATACATATTTAGTTATAAAGTTTCCATAAACCAATCAATATACTTTATACCATGCAAAAAGATGGGGATGCACAGAATGGAATATTTACATATAAGCTATTTTGCGTTTGCTATTTCAGAATGTGTCCTCACTTACCCATCATCACATGGAAACAAAAAATGTATTTTAAACATGAGATATGTTTAAAATCTCATGACACAAAATAATGGTTAGCAATGCAGAAGGTATTACAATTTAGGGTACTAATTACATACAAATAAATTCAAATATTAGGCACATGAATGCTGTGTATGCATTTCTATACACACTCAGGGCAGCACCTCATTCCCAGTTATTGCAAGAATATAAAATTTACTCTATATTATTCATCACTGAGTTGTGTCTTGAGATCAGGAAGTATTGCATGTGAGGTATTTTCCAAGATCAACTTAATCCAGAATATCGTTAGTCCAAAATAATTACCGCAGATATGAATAATACATCCTTATCAAGAATTCATTACTGGTAAGTCAATTTCAGAACTTGATTTCACTGGGTCAATGGTTCTCAATTAATCTCAAGTATAATTATGAAAGACCATATTAAAAGCTTCAGACCTACAAGTATGAGAGAATTACAAAGGCACAGGAATTCTAAGCTTAAAACAGATACTAATTTTTTGATTAATGAAAATAATTTTAAAGAGCATATGGTTTCTCTTTTAAAATTATAATACTCTCTTCTTTTAAAATTATAATACTCTCTTAAAAACATAACAAGAAATTGGGAGATTTTCTGGTGTGACATTTTATTTTATCATCATCATAACAATAATGTTATTTTGTCACCAAGTAATAATTTTATTAAACTTTCTTCTGCACAAGAATCACATGTGAATCTTTTTTGTATCTCAAGCTCCAAAGCCAAAAATTCTCATTTTTAGTATGTCTAACCAAGTACCAACCTTATGCCACAGCAGATGTGTACCCACCAAACATCAATGTCACCTTCCCAGTAGATCTCACACTTATTATATCTGGGAGGAGAAAGGCAACTCTTATTCATCTTTAAACTACCCACAGCCCTCTGTAAACTGCCTGGAAAAACATAATTAGTCACTAAATATTTGTTAAGAAAAATAATGCAAGATTTTTAGTAAAGAAAGACAACCCAGACAAAATGAATTCACCAGCACAAATAAAAGTATTTCCTGCCCCACAAATGGGCAGGACACCAAGCCACTGCTATGTCCTGGTACAGGAAACACCCAAGCAATTCTTATAATGTCTATTATAATATATTCCGAGTCCCAGATTTGGAGGATGAAGCACAGATGCTAGAACTAGAGGAGACCTTGGCACACAGAGGGACTGAAGGGAAGGTAATCAGAGAGGAGAAACAGACTCCAGAAGGAAGACTGTCTTATCGGTTCAGGTTGCTGTAACAAAACACTACAGATTGAGTGGCTTACAAAGAATAAACATTTATTTATTATAGTTCTGTCAGTTGGATATTCCAAGATCATGATGTCGACAGATTTGGATGCTTGCTTTTTGGAAGTAAAGCTGTGATAAACCTAGACAGCATCTTAAAAAGTAGAAACATCACTTTGCCAACAAAGGTCCATCTAGGCAAACCTATGTTTTTCCAGTAGTCATGTACAGATGTGAGAGTTGGACCATAAAGAAGGCTGAGCAGCAAAGAATTGATGCTTTTGAACTGTGGTGCTGGAGAAGACTCTTGAGAGCCCCTTGGACTCCAAGGAGATCCAACCAGTCCATCCTAAAGGAAATCAGTCCTGAATATTCATTGGAAGGACTGATGCTGAGGCTGAAGCTCTAATACTTTGGCTACCTGATGTGAAGAGCCAACTCACTGGGAAAAGACCCTGTTGTCAGGAAAGACTGAAGGCAAAAGGAGAAGAGTGCAGCAGAGAATGAGATGGCTAGATAGCATCACTGAATCAAAGAACGTGAGTTTAAGCAAACCCTGGGAGTTAGTAAAGGACAGGGAAGCCTGGCATGGGGTCACAAGGAGTTGAACACGACTCTGCGACTGAACAACAACAATATGCAGTGAGAGGAGCAGGTTTGCTCTAGGGCCTCCTTTATATGCAGGTCAGGAAGCAACAGTTAGAACTGGACGTGGAACAACAGACTGGTTCCAAATAGGAAAAGGAGTACGTCAAGGCTGTATACTGTCACCCTGCTTATTTAACTTATATGCAGAGTACATCATGAGAAACGCTGGACTGGAAAAAGCACAAGCTGGTATCAAGATTGCCGGGAGAAATATCAATCACCTCAGATATGCAGATGACACCACCCTTATGGCAGAAAGTGAAGAGGAACTAAAAAGCCTCTTGATGAAAGTGAAAGAGGAGAGTGAAAAAGTTGGCTTAAAGCTCAACATTCAGAAAATGAAGATCATGGCATCTGGCCCCATCACTTCATGGGAAATAGATGGGGAAACAGTGGAAACAGTGTCAGACTTTATTTTGGGGGGCTCCAAAATCACTGCAGATGGTGACTGCAGCCATGAAATTAAGACGCTTACTCCTTGGAAGAAAAGTTATGACCAACCTAGATAGCATATTCAAAAGCAGAGACATTACTTTGCCGACTAAAGTACGTCTAGTCAAGGCTATGGTTTTTCCAGTGATCATGTATGGATGTGAGAGTTGGACTGTGAAGAAGGCTGAGCACCGAAGAATTGATGCTTTTGAACTGTGGTGTTGGAGAAGACTCCTGAGAGTCCCTTGGACTGCAAGGAGATCCAACCAGTCCATTCTGAAGGAGATCAGCCCTGGAATTTCTTTGGAGGGAATGATGCTAAAGCTCAAACTCCAGTACTTTGGCCACCTCATGCAACGAGTTGACTCATTGGAAAAGACCCTGATGCTGGGAGGGATTGGGGGCAGGAGAAGAAGGGGGCGACAGAGGATGAGATGGCTTGTTGGCATCACTGACTCAATGGACGCGAGTCTGAGTGAACTCCGGGAGTCGGTGATGGATAGGGAGGCCTGGCGTGCTGCGACTCATGGGGTCGCAAAGAGTTGGACACAACTGAGCAACTGAACTGAACTGAATCCTATTCATGAGGGGGCTACCCTCATGATCTATCACCTCCAAAGGCACCACCTCCTAATACTATCACCTGGGGGATTAGGATTTCAAAATGTGAATCTGGGCTAAGGGGGACACAAATATTTAATCTATAGCAGATGTCCTCTGGTCAAAGAAAAACCAAGTTCCCCTGTGATGCTTCTGATTCCAAAGGACCATACCTATACTGGGAATGGTCTTTGTGCTCACTTACAATCTGTAATTCACTGTCCACAATCCTAGAGCTCAGGTGAGATGCTCATATGTGATCTTCCATCCAATGATGATAAGAAATCCTGTGCTCACTCAAAGCTGCAGATCGATTTGTTCACTTTTTGAAGAGAGTAAACACAAAACTTGAATCCCACAAAGGAACAGGCTTAAGCTCCACATATCTAAATTTGAAACTTGCCAAGCAGAAAATGAAATTCTACAGTGGAGAAAAATTTTAAAGAGGAAAGGAGACAGAAATTTCTCGAATGCTGAGTGGCATGGGGAAGATGCAACGAGGCAGGGTTAAGAGTGAACCCAGAACGGGAATGGAAAGAGGATATAAACTGAAATAAGCACCCTGAGCATGTAGACTTGAAGGGGAAACTCAGCATCATCCAGCAAAGACAAGGGACAAATAATAAGGGGGAAAGGAGATCAGGTCGCCAAACATAATGACAACCGGAAAGGGAGAGTCCGCTTGAGCTCAGATGCAAAATGGCTTAAATGAGAATAGACAAAAAGTAGAAGAGTAGTAGAATCGTAAAGAAGTTCAAAACTCAGAGAAATAAGTACAACTATTAGTCAGAGGGGGTATTCTTTCAAGAATAATCCCTTTGATATCTTTATCAGCCTCTCTTAATAAAAATTGTCCACAGGAGAGCTATCTAAGAGACTGTTGTCCAGGTTTAAGCCTTCAGTAACTTCCATCAAACAAAACATAATCCTCAAAAAAAAAAAAAAAAGTGATCACAAGGAAAGAAATAGAAGGAGTATCAGACCAGATGATTCTTCAGACATGAGCATAATTTCAAATGAGAACAACACTATTCACATTAATCTACAAACTGAGAGTGAAAGGAACCGCCCATCTTGTGTCAGAGAAGTGAATTCTCCCTGCCTTGGCTGACGCCATCCCGGGGATTGCTTGTTTTAATTATCTCTGACAGCACAACAAATGACCATGAACTGAAAGGCCTAAAACACCACCAATTCCTTATCTCACAGCTTCTGCAGATCAGAATTCTGGATGCAGCTTAGCTAGGCTTTCTGATCAGAGCTTCAGAAGGCTGTCCTGAAGGTATAGGTTTGGCTGTTTCTCATCTGGTGGCTCAAATAGGGAAAGTTCCACCTGCCAGCTCCCTCTGGTTATTGGTGAAATTCCTTTCCTGGTGGCTGTAAGATTTATGACATCCTGCTTCTTCAAAGCCACAGCGGGTGTTGGGAGGTGGGGAAGATCTAATGCTTCGACTCTCTAACTTCAGAGAAGGCCTGAATCTTCCTTTCAAGGACTTGACAAGGTCTTAGTATAATCTCCCTTTTCCAGTAATCCATAAGAAACAGTGTTCAGTCACTCAGATATGTCCAGCTCTTTGCAGCCCCATGCACTGTGGCCTGGCAGGCTCCTCTGTCCATAAGATTCATCACTCTTACCATATTCTACTGGTTACAGGCAACTCACAGGTTCCACTCAATAGGGAACGGACTATCCAAGGATGTGACCTTAGGGTTTTGTCTGCCACACAATCGGACGCTCAATTACTTTTTCTGCATGCTCAATTCTGAACTTCTTTTCACAGTTCTCATGTATAATACCTAAAAAGATAAACCCATAGTTTCTGCAAATTAAAATCATCTTCTATTCTATTCCTGGAGTTTTTTTTTTTTTCCCCAAAATAGAGAAGAGAATAACTATTCCAAGAAAAGCCAATAAATTAGGAAAACTAAGAAATCAGCAGAGGGCATATTTAATTGCTCTAATATTCTTCATTCTTTCAAGGTCACTGCATAATCTATGCCTCAGCAGGCACATTGTTAAATTAAATTAAATCAATTATTATAGTAACTATTCACAGTTATAAAATGTTGGTGATTTTAATTTCAACCTGAAGGCAGCAACAGGAAATTGGAGAACACTGTTTTTCAAAGAGATTCATCTAAGGGTTTCAGCTGATATGTTAGCACTTAAAGGACTCACAGGAGGGCCTATTATTTCCATTCACTCTAGAGTCAAGCATTGAGGATGACTGGCATCCCGTATGGCTAAAATCAAATTCCTCCCCCCAGTACATCCTCACTTATTGGAAGTCACTGTGATCAGTTTCAAGGATGCAGTTAGGTCCATGTTCCAACCTCACCCTCAAATAACAATAATACTATCCAATAAATTGATACTGAGGCAATCACAACATTGTGCTAAGCAAACCAGGTTTGATGGCATTATTCCACTTACAGCATGAACACTATAATAATTTATGCTTGCAAATACAGTTAAAATTGGCGGGGGGGATAGTGTTCAAATGTGATTTTCAGACTTGATCAATACTGGTACAAGAACAGACAAATACATAAGATATAAAAACATTTTAGTTTTATGGTCTTTCCTTTTTGTCTGTGTTCTGTTTAGTTTCTATTTAGTTTCTGTTTAGTTTTTTTATTTCCTACTAATATAAGCCAGTTTCAAATTTGATAAGATAATTTTAAAAGCCCCTAAAATATAATTCATGAATATAAATTTGATACAGAAAGTATCTCAAAGAACTGAAATATTTAAAACATCAAAGTATTAAAGACTGAATATTCTTCTGCTGTCTGGATAAAACTTTCTTTCAATAAAAGAATTCACAAAGGAAAGAATCAATGGCTTTGACTACACAGGCGTTGAAAACTTCTAGCATAAAACAAAACGACATAAATTTTGTTTTTAAAAATATGACCAAGAATGAATATTCATAATATTCTAAAACTTGAAAAATGTTTATAATTAAAAAAAAAAAAAACTCTACACTTTCATGGGAAAAAAAATTAGCAAGGATCTAAACATGAAAATATTCAGTTCCAGAGGTGATGAGATAAGATGGAAGCTTTCACATATTGCTGGCAGGAAACTGAACTGGAACAGTATTCTTATAAAACAGTTCTGCAGATGCAAAATGTTCCCAACCTAATTATCCAAGAGCTCATCTTCTCTTAAACCAAGAAAACTGCCAGAAATGTAGACAGTTTTGTGCAAAGATGCCCATTACTGCAGTTCTTAAGGTGGTAAGCAGGAAAAAGTCTAAAGTTACAATCTTGGTGAATCCATCAGAAACAAATGTGGATAAAATATGTAAAGTCCTGGCCAAATGCTAGGTCCTGCAGATACAGTACAGGATTAAACAACGTTCCTGCCCTCCTGGAGCTTATATTCTAGGGGATTAGAGAGTCAAGAGACACAGTAATTATAGACGGTCAGAAACACTACGGAGGAAATGAACTGCATGGTGGGTTTTACTCAGAAAGGGCCATGTGGGGGTCACTGGGTGGGTGAAGTTTCTCTGCAGAGGTGACTTTTGAATTGCAACTTAAAACATGTCAATGGATCACTTCTGTGAACAGCAGCAAGAAAAGCATTCTAGACAAAGGAAATAAAATTACAAGAAATAATACACAAAATAAGTCTGGTGTGCTAAAACTCCATTTCCCAGACTCCCTTGCAAGCAATGCCTCCATAAGCTCTAAGTTTCATAAAGCGGATGTGGAAAGAAGATAGGATCAATGGGCTAGTATTTCCAAAAGCTTAGTTGTGTCGTGGTTCTATGAGCTTGCAATATCCGTGTTTCCTTAAAACACAAGCTAGAGTTAATTATCGGAATGATGCTATAGTTAACTTCAGCTATATAAAAACACACAAGATGACTAGAAGAATGGAAAAGAACTAATGGCTTCCCACAGCAGATGAAATTGTGCTTTCCTTGCCCCACATTTTTCTGTATTTTAAAAACATTAAGGAAATTATATTTTTTATCATAAGAAAAAAATTAAAACCACATATGCTAGAAATAGCATTTGAAGTGGGATGAAAAATAAGGAAAAAATCATTTATCTGTCAATACAATCATAAAAATAATAATTTATTTCTAAATAAATAAGTCATTTGTTCAGTAAGTACTGGAGCACTCTGTACCAAGCGCTTGTCCTTGCTGTTGGAGCTGAAGCCAAGAACAGAAAAGGCTGTCCTTCTTCCCTTATGGAACTTCTGGTGGAAAATGCAGAAAACAAACAAACAGATCTGACTTCACCGCAGACAAATGGGGGCTTTCCTGGTGGTCAGCAGTACAGAATCCACCTGCCAGTGCAGAAGATACAGGAGACTCGGTTCCACCCCCGGGTTGGGAAGATCCCCTGGAGGAGGGCATGGCAACCCACTCCAGTATTCCTGCCTGGAGAATCCCATGGACAGAGGAGCTGGCGGGCTATACTCCATGCAGTCGCAAAGCGATGGAGCACGCACACACACAGCGCAGACTCATGAGAAAGCAATGTCTTCAGAAATTTTTGCACGAGGTAAGAAGGAAAAGGGTTTACACTGCATACAGCTGTCACTGCATATCTGCAGGGGATTGGTTCCAGAAGACCCCACGGATACCATAATCTGCCAGTGCTCAAGTAATTATTATCAAATGGTGCAGGACTGCGGCACTCCGTATCTGTGGGTTCTGAATTCGTGGGTGCAGAACCCGTGGATGTGAAGGGCTGCTGTATTATTGTGGGATGCCTACTGGAGCATCTGTTGTTTAGTCCCTCAGTCGTGTCTGACTCTTTGCGATTCCATGGACTGCAGCCCAGCAGGCAACTCTGTCCACAGAATTCTCCAGGCAGGAATACTGGAGTGGGTTGCCATTTCCTCTCCAGGGGATCTTTCTGACCCAGGAGTTGAACCCATGTCGCTTGCACTGGCAGGCAGATTCTTTACCACTGAGCCACCAAGGACGTCCCCTACTGGGGCTCAGAGAGGAAATATTCTTCAGATACACCCTTTAGCCACCAGATTTCCTTTACTTCCTCTTCCCCAATCCCAGCAACGGCCCCTCCCCCAGATCTTCCCCAGTGTCTCTGTATTTTCTTTCCTTGTACAGAAAGCCTTAGTTCTCCCAATTAGACCTTCAAGACCACCCTCTCTACTGAACAAACAACTGCCTGTCTTTAAAATCCACAATCCTTAGAAAGTGGAAGCCTTTCATGTTTTCAGTGTCACCCTGGGTAATCAGTTCAGAGTCAAGAGAGAGATCTCAGGAGACAAGACTCTGACATGTCACACAAGTCAAAGGAAATCAGAAATCACATGCAAATCAGAGCCCACAACAAAGGAGACACAAAACCTGAAGACGATTTTGTCTCAGTTAATGAGTTTCTTGTGTTTCCTGTTGAGTTGGGAACCCCTCCAGGTCTGCAGCCATGGGGTGAAGGCAGAGGGTGGGCAGATGGCATGAAGACAGAGCCACTCCATGCCCAGCACTGCCGACAAGCCCTCCCTGCTTCCCCTTTTATGCACCTGTTACTTCACCTGGCTCATCTCTAAAGTATCTTAACAACCTGATAACATGCTCTTTACGGTTGCTAGGGACAACGATGAAAGTGAAAGTGAAAGTTGCTCAGTCATGGCTGACAATTTGCGACCCCATGGACTGACTATACTGTCCATGGGATTCTCCAGGCCAGAATACTGGAGTGGGTAGCCTTTCCCTTCTCCAGGGGATCTTCCCAAACCCGCGTCTCCCACATTGCAGGCGGATTCTTTACCAGCTGAACCACACAAGGGAAGCCCAGTGCCTCTCATCAAAACACCATTGCTCTCCTGACGCATGACACAGGAAGTGTATCCTGAAAGAAACTAGATGAAGAAACTACGGCACTGTAGTTTTGTCTTTCACAGTCACAAAGTGCAGCATGTCTTCTATCTGCAATGTCACAGATGCTACATAAAAGTAGAAAGTTATGTCCCCTGGTAATTCGTCCCGAATCAAACTGAAGAGGAAAACACACCCCATCGGGAACGTCTTATTTTGCTCAGCAGGACATGATCACAGTTTAGGATATCTGAAGTTCACTCAAATGTCCTCGGGTTAGTTCACTGCACGTCGCAGTTGGCCCACCACCAAAAGAATATTCACTTGGTAGGAAAACCCACCTTTCAAAAGTAGCGGAGCCTCTGGGCAAAGCACCCCTCTAATGCCACTACTGCACTGCCACCCAGGACTGACACACAGCCAAAAAAGAGAACAGAGGAGGGTGTTCAGCTGCCCAGACAACTCTCAAATCTACACACTCACATCCAGCAAGTCCAGTTTCTTTTCTGTTGTTAGCTTGATAAGTTTATGAAGACCTGGAAAGCTGCCACCCCAAGCTGCCCTTGTTCAGCGCTTGGGTAAAGCCATGGTCTAATTACTTCTGTGGGTGTTAGCAAGCAGAAAGAGGACGAGAAAGTCAGTTACGGATAGTCCTTCAGGTTGAGACAAAGCCCTGAGATGGGACCTCTTGTCCAAATCACGGAAGGTCACAGGAGGCGACAGAGAATTACAAATACAGTTGACCAGAAAGAGATACACGTGATTAGAGAACAAAGTTAGGGTTGCTAGGGGGAAAGATGGGAGGAAGGGATAGCTAGGGAGTGTGGGATGGACAGGTACGCACTGCTCTATTTGAAATGGATCACCAGCAAGGACCTACCATACAGCACAGGGAACTCTGCTCCATGTCAGGTGGCAGCCTGGATGGGAGGTGAGCTTGGGGGAGAATGGATGCATGTATATGTCTGGCTGAGTCCCTTCGCTGTTCACCTGAAACTATCACAGCACTGTTAATCAGCTATACCCCAATAGGAAATAAAAGGTTTAAGACATATTTTTTAATTAAAAAAATAAATAAGTCTCTTTTTTAAAAAAATACAGTTTAGTATTGTCAGTGAAGGGACAGGGAGACGCTCAGTGGTTTTTTTTTTTTTTTCCTTTATATTCTGCATTGCTACTTTATAAGAATCATCTATTCGTGTTGCAGTGTGCTCTAGGTGGTGCAGTGGTAAAGAATCTGACTCCCAGTACAGGAGACTCGGGCTCGATCCCTGAGTCGGGAAGATCCCCCGGGGCAGGAAATGACAACCCCAGTATCCGTGCCTGGAGAACCCCACGGACGGAGGAGCCTGGCGGGCTACAGTCCACAGGGTCACAAAGAGTCAGACACGGCTGAGCACACAGGCACGCATTAGTGTTGCAATTTTTAAAATATAAGAATAAAAATAGTTCATGCATCATATTTTTTCAATGTATTATTATACTCTTTTTTTTTATCATCTTTTAGTGAGAATCAGTAAAGTGCAAAGAAGCAGGTCATTTCCCTGATCACAAAAGTCAACTCCTCACAGCCAAGAGCAGGAGAGAAATGTCATCGTAGGTACTCAAAGGTTTAAATTTCTCTGTTTGAGTACATAAGTGTCTGCCATGTACTCCATACACCCCTTGCGACCTACTATACACACTATAAGAAATCAGTATACAGTGAGATCCACAGTGTTAAGCAATTATGAGTTAAAGGCAAAAGTACGGAAAACAAGCACTAAATTTAGAAAGAATTAAAAAGAATAACACAAAGCCTTAATAATGGCAGAGGAAGAATACATAAATATACAGTAAATAAAGTGATAAAAATTAGTAAAATTGATCAAGAAGTTATTTGAATTCTATTAGGTATTTAAAATGCAACAAAAGGAAAGGGAAAGCTCAGATATTTATCAAGAAAAAAAAATCTAAGGTCATATGAAATGAGAAAATTCTTATTGGAAATAAAAAGTAAATAGAGATTAAAACATTTTTCACTGGGTCTCCCCAGCTGCTCAGTGGTAAAGAATTCAACTGCCAATGCAGCAGACAGGGGTTCGATCCCTGGTCCGGGAAGTCTCCACATGCCGCAGAGCAACTAAGCCCGTTCATCACAACTACTGAGCCTGTGCTCTAGAGCCCAGGAGCCACAGCTACTGAGCCCGTGGGCCCCGGAGCCCATCCTCCACAACAAGGGAGAAGCCAAGCACTGCAGTGAGGGGTGGCCCCAGCTCACCACACCTAGACAATAGCCCACACGGCAACAAAGACCCAGCCCAGCTATAAACAAATAAATAAAAGTTAAAATTTTTTCCACTAATAATACAGAGTTATATGATAACTGTCATTATCATTGCAATGATACATGGTAATACAAATATAAATGGTAATACATTTGAAAATTTGAATGTATTAATAAGTAATTTTGAGACAAAGTATAGATTAGTAAGATTCACTCAAGAAGTAGAAACTATAAATTCACTATTGTGTACATGGTGTTCATGTGGACCATCACTGCAATTTCGCATAAGATTTGGAGAGCAAGAAGAACTGATATGAACATGAAATTTACGCTGTCTGTCCTGATATGAGCAACAAATAAAGTCCTTTGTCTCTGAACCAGGATTTTTTGTCTGCTGGTACCATCCATGACATCACCAGGCTAACCTGTTAGCTTGCAAAGAGAGTAAAGGTCTCAGATCCTTTCTGTTTTGACACCATTCTGTTTTGTTACCAGTGTATTCCCAGCACCAAATACAGCATTTCTAGTTATTGATTTATTTACATCTTCTGCTAGACTCTGAGTCCTTCAAAGACATACACATCAAGTACATAGTAGCCGCTTCATTGCTAAGTCATGTACAACCCTTGTGACCTCATGGACTGTAGCCTGCCAGGCTCCTCTCTCTGTCCATGAGATTTTCCAGTCAAGAATACTGGAGTGGGTTGCTAGTTCCTTCGCCAGAGGATCTTCCCAACACAGAAACTGAACCCTGGTATCCTGCATTGCAGGCAGATTCTTTACCAACTGAGCTACCAGAGAAGTCCCAGTACATAGTAGGCACTCAAAAAGTATTCATGGAATTGGTAAAAATTCAGACAAAAAAATGCCACTTATGTGCATACTCCTGGTACAGGGACTCTACATGCTCTTGATTGTCAAAGTCAAACAATTTAGACAAAAGCACAAACACCCTTTGAGACAACCCCACTGACAATCCCTCTAACAGCAGAGACGCCTCATTCAAATACATTTTCTTTGTGTGAATGCACTCATTGTTAATTTTGCCCTTTTGTAAAGGTCTCTGCTTTTAATGTTTATAATAAATAAGTAGGCAAGCTTGAGAGTTGGTAAGAGCTTAAAACACAGCATGGACACCCAGAATGTCTCCGTATTAACACTGCATGGAGAGATGACCTGCTGACCACTCTATTCTGCCCTCATTGGCTTCCACTTACATAGAATTATCCCTAATTGTACAAATAGGTTGCGGGATGCTGTTTTTTCTCTGACATGATGTGAAGATGTCGTTTTCTCCAAGCACAGTGGCATGCACAGTAGAGAAATGTGCCAGGTAAAATGTTCCCCTGAATCACAGTCAAGATAGGAGCAGCAGCTACCAGAGCAAGTTAAAGCAAGGAATCAGCCAGCTGGCAGCCATTTGGCTCGGACTACTGTGGTTTTTTTAAACTATTTTCCTCCAAAATAGGTGCCAAGGTGAAAGGTTCACGCAACATTTCTGCATTCAGTATTTATTTTTTAATATCTCCTCTCATAGAAAATGTATACACGGGATATATTTAGATTTGCATATCTAGAATGAATTTGTCAGAATGGTGATTGCAATGTAAGGATGGTAGCATTTTTATGTTCTCGATGATTACTTAGAAAGAGATATTTAGAGACATACACAGAACATTTGCTTTAGTAGTGGCATTTTGGTTGCATATATTGTTACAAAGCACTCATTATTTTATTTAACCTTCAAAACAAATCTCAAATGTAGTATAAATAGCAACTAAGTTACTTGGCGTGGCAGTCATATTGTCATGTCCAAATTCTCACTGGATTGACTTTATCAGAGGACTCAATTCCCTTCCGTCTACTTTTGTATCCACCTGGAAACCAACTGCTTGATGGAGACATCAACTACTAAGGAATGAGCAATCTTATAACAAAAATATTTCAATTTTCTAAAATGGATCTATCCTAACTGTGGGACTTTTGACAGCTCCCCTGGGAATACATCTTCATAAACTCTTCACAAATGCAAAATATTTTTAATAATTATTTCAACATTCAGAAAAAAATGTTTACTCTTAAAATCAGGTGTTTTTTTAATTGTGTTTTGTCTTTGCAGATTGAAAGATATGCCCATATTTCAGCTACACTCTGCGTTTTTCACAGAATCCTCACTCTCTTGTTGTTCACTCCCTAAGTCATGTCTGACTCTTTCTGACCCCGTGGACGGGAGCACATCAGGATTCCTTGTCCTTCACTATCTCCCAGAGTTTGCTCAAACTCATGTCTGTTGAGTTGGTGATGCCATCCAACCATCTCATCCTCTGTCACCCTCTTCTCCTCCTGCCCTCAGTCTTTCCCAGCAGCAGGGTCTTTTCCAGTGAGTCGGCTCTTCCTTAGCAAGTCACATTAGCCTGAGATGACCATCAAGGTTAGAGTAGTAACTTCGGGATATATGGACACCCAGTCTCGAATACTCCTGCTCTTCAACATGACCATTCACCATGGTACAAGATGTACTGCTTGTGTAGTCACTGTTTGCTCGGATATCCTGATGTCCCAAAGCTCGACTCTGTCATCTTTAACAGCAAAAGAGGGCAGTCTCAGTTCTCAGCACTGGTACTTGTTACCTCCCCACGGTTTTACGTAGCGAGGCCAAGGGGGAAATGAACCCCTCCAGGAATGAAACCCCCCAAAGAAGATCAGTTCTTTCAATTTCTATGGTTCCTTGCTTTTTTGAAAAATTTCAAGGGCATCCTCCAGGGGCCGTATGGGAGGTCATTTCAGAGCCGCCCAGCAGTGTCACATGCAAAGGCATGTTCTCTGTTAATCACGAACAAAGACGCTGCATCCATGCAGCGAAGGGGTAAATTCTGGACTCTCCTGGAGCTCCTTCCTTGATGCTAGCCCCCATGGAAGGAACGTGCTGTGTTGTCCTTCATTATTTCAGAATAATACTTCCCATTCTCTAAGGCTTGATGATCAGTTCAAACTCCTGTCACCATTTCCTCATAGGTCCAGCAGTTCCTTCTGGAGAGTGAAACCCTATGATATCCCACTGTCACGCCCCTGAGAACCTCACCCCGATCCTGACTAAAAGTAGCCTTAAAATAGTGGGTTCACATATTTAGAAAAATGTACATGCAGGTAAGCAGCTGTGTCTGTGCGTGTTAAGTCACTTCAATTGTGTCCAACTCTTCTGCAACCCTATGGACTGTAGCTTACCAGGCTTGTCTGTCCATGGGATTCTTCAGGCAAGAATACTGGAGGGGGTAGCCATCCCCTCCTCCAGGAGAATCTTCCCAATCCAGGGATTGAGCCCCCATCTCTTATATCTCCTGCGTAGGCAGGCAGTTCTTTACCACTGGCCCCACTTGGGAAGCCCCACGAGTAAGCACACAACTTTCTTTCTTCTCATGTTCTAGATCCTTCTGCCTGAATCCTGACTTTGTTCCTTCCCTAAATTTCACAATATACCAAGGCCCAGGAGATTGTAACATAGATTATCCCACGTTTCTTTTACCAGATACAACATCTGGCAGGTAGGAAATAGCACTTGCTCCCAATTTTGTGCCAGTTTGAACAAACCCCTATCAGACTAATCCTGTTTTATTGAGTCTACATAAAACATGTTCCCAGGAGCATTGCGTTTAAATCAGAGGAAGGAAACTGTTAGAGGATGGAACCTGTAGATGAAGAGATAAATGGGGAAAGAGAATTCATTTCACCTCATTCTCTCTTCTCTCCCAGGCAAAGACTGGTGGAGAAAACAAACATTCTAAATGCATTTTTCTCTTTCCTCCCATCTCAAAAACTATAACCAGGCATATGAGAATTTAGGGGGGAAAAGTCACTGACATTTTGACTACTAATATTTCCTTTGCAATATATCTGCTGCTCTTATAGTGTAAGTCCTATAGAAACAAACAAAATTGTGACTTAATCATATCTGTCTCTCTCATCATTACCAACAAGGTGCTGAATCTTAAATTCTGTGTGTGTGCTCAGTCATGCCCGAATTTTTGCAAGCCCATGAACTGTAGGTGGTCAGACTCCTCTGTCCATGGGATTCTCCACGCAAGAACACTAGAGTGGGTTGCCATGCCCTTCTCCAGGGATCCTCCCAACCCAGGGATCAAACCACGTCTGATCAGGAGAATCGGGTTTATTTAGAACTATGTCTTGGATATCTAAAATGTCATTCATGTCAAATAGTGAATAAATGACTAAAGGACCCGGCACCCGGTCAATGGTTACTTTTGAAGGCAGAGAGACAGGTCAAACTTGGGATGGGACACGTGGCTTCTGGTGTGACTGCAGATTTCAATTACTTGTCCTGAGAATTCAACCGTCTAATGTTTTGTTAAGCTATGCATGGTTGTGTGTGGTTTTCTTTGTCTGTGTTTTATTTAACAACACCCTTTTAAAATTGGAGAATAAAAATACCAATTTACATAAAAATTAAAGACTGTTAAGTGCTTAATGTGTTTCTCTCACTCTCAGAAGGGCACGTATTTAAGAGAATCCGTTTTGGTGTTCTAAGTGTGCACTTATGCCTATGAAATCCCCTCCACCTTTAAATGAGGGTATTTCCTTGGGCAGTGTAAATTCTCACTTTGTTTTGCCTGCATCCCTTTGCTTCCATGAATGGGGTTAATCTAACCCATCCGCTGGAGGGCAGGCACATCCCTGGAGCCCGTGGGGAGAAGGACTGCAAAGGCAGCAGGATGCAGCTGGCTTACACTGCATCCTCCGGTCCTCACATCCTCCATCTTTGTGATAAGGGATTCCCAAATGTTAGATCATAAGGGACTTCAGCAAGCACGTTAGGCAGTGTGTGTGTGCCACCTCAAACCCCAGGCTGTAGTTTGCTCATCACTCATCCAAAAGTGTGTCCATGGGACACATCTTGGAGAAAACTTGGCTTCATGGGAGTCCAACAATAAGCAATACAAGGAGAGACTGACCCCATTGAAGGGTAGAGCTTAAGGTCACACAGCATTTACAGATCTTTCAATCACATATCCTAAGTGGGGAGTGAATTTAAGGGTTACTGGAGGGCATTCTGATTCTCTGGAACACTCTGCTTTCCTTGCTGGATAATATCTAAGAGTCACTTGCCTTTTCATAGGATTTCTTGCTGGTCTCTTGCAATCAATGTATTTTTCTAAAGATTTTTTTTTTCATGTGGACCATTTTTAAAGTCTTTCTTGAATCTGTTACCATATTGCTTCTGTTTTATGTTTTGGATTTTGGCCCACAAGGCAGGTGGGATCTTCGCTCCCTGACCAGGGATCACACCAGTCCATGCTAAAGGAAATCAACCCTGAATATACACTGGAAGGACTGATGCTGAAGCTGAAGCTCCAATACTTTGGCCACCTGATGCAAAGAACTGATTCATTGGAAAAGACCCTGATGCTGGGAAAGGTTGAAAGCAGGAGGAGAAGCGGGTGACAGAGGGTGAGATGGTTGGATGGCATCACCCACTCAGTGGACATGAGTTTGAGCAAACTCCAGGAGACAGAGAAGGACAGGAAACAGGGACAGTCCATGGGGCTGCAAAGAGTAGGACATGATGGAGCGACTGAACAACAACAGGGGTTGAACCCGAACCCCTTGTGTTGGAAGCTGAAGTCTTAACCACCAGACCACCAGGGAACTCCCCCAATCGATGTATTTCAAGTGAGGATACCAGTGTCAGATAGCTGGACCCTCTATGGGAAAGCTCTTCCTTGCTTTTGCCTGGAAACTAAACCACTACAAGAGCGACAAGGCCCCCGCACACGAAGGCCACACCCCATCAAGACTCTGAGAACGAGAGGATGGGCTGGCGGCACCTGCTGCTGATGGCTGGAACCTCGGACGGCTCCCGGTGCCAGGGTCAACCATGGCTGCAAGTGTCCAGTAGAGGAGTATAACTCAGACGTTTCCAGGAGGTTGGGCTGTCACAGAAAGACTGGAATTAGGAAAGGACTTCCTAACACCTTCCTGCCTATCCCTTTTTCCTCCTAAGAATCAGATCCAAGCCACTTGAGCTCTTCCTACAACAGATTCCAGAACCTACAATACAGGCCAGTCAACACAAGCCAAAGTCATCAAGGCAAACAGCAAGAGCCAAGAGGTGAGTCTCAGTCAAGCCAAACGCCATCTCCACCACAAAACCGAACAGGAGGTGCACAATAATACTAACAATCAGAGTCACAGCTATTGAGATCTATATCACTTTGCTGTTTAAAAATAACTGTAAAAATGTTTATTAAACTATAGTTGATTTATAGCACTGTGTTAGTTGCAGGAGCACAGCTTCAGATTCTTTTCCATTCTAGGTTATTGCAAGATATTGAATATGGTTCTACATGCTATATATACAGCAAAGCCTTGTTGTTTATCTATTTTATACATTGTGTGTGTGTGCACGCCCATAGTCATGTCTGAGTCTTTCCGACCCCATGGACTGTAGCCCACCAGGCTCCTCTGTCCACGGAATTTCCCAGGCAAGAATACTGGAGTGGGTTGCCGTTTTCTCCTCCAGGGGATCTTCCCTACCCAGGGATTGAACCTGCGTCTCTTGTGTCTCCTTTATGGGCAGGCGGATTCTTCAACCACTGCGTGACTTGGGAAGTCCCAAAACATAGCGGTGGGTATCTGTTAATCCCATACTCCTGATTTATCCCTCCTCCTCCCCTTTCCCATTTGGTAAGCATAAGTTTGCTTCCTATGTCTAAAACAAATAACTTTTCATTATTATTCTATTTACTGTCAAGAGGAAGGAGCAAGAACAACTAGATTTAAAGAAACTGTGAGTGATTTCAACTGGTAACAAACTAGGTAGGATTCCAAGTTTTACTTGCTTTTGTCCTGGAAAAGTCCAAGGCACTTCCAGACTGGATATTGGAGTTGATTCAAATCCCTCTGCTAGACACAGGGTTCCCAGAAGATTTACACATGTGTCCAATTTTTATTCTCTTTTGTTTTAAAGAAGCTGTTTGAAAGGCTACAAAATGTCATTTCCCAGAAGAATGCACTTCTCCATCTAGGGCTCATTTACATGGAAAGGAAGGATGGGAGATGCAATAACCAGCCCAGCTTTGGAGAGGAGGAGGCTCCTGACTGTTTGAATTCTCCCTACTTTGGAGAAATTCAAAAGGATTAATTAGTAAATAATTTTGAAATTTTATGTCATTAGGAAAAATAATAATCTCACAAGAATTTTGTGGCAGTTGTTTAACATTCAGCGAGAACATTAAGCTCCTTAGAAGAAATAAATTGTATGAATATAATAATATAGCATAATGAACCTCACTGACAAAGAACTGCATGACATTTTAAACTTGATAGTGCTTTAATTTCATCCTTGTGAATGAAACTTTCATTTCCAAGATTGGTCAGCAGGAATATCACTCTATTAAGCTCATTGCTATAACGAGGAACCCAGTGAGCTCTGTTCATAACTGTTTTTTGTTTCAGTTCAGTTCAGTTACTCAGTCATGTCCAACTCTTTGTGACCCCATGAACCGCAGCATGCCAGGCCTCCCTGTCCATCACCAACTCCCGGAGTCCACCCAAACTCATGTCCATTGAGTCTGTGATGCTATCCAACCATCTCATCCTCTGTCGTCCCCTTCTCCACCTGCCCTCAATCTTTCCCAGCATCAGGGTCTTTTCCAATGAGTCAGCTCTTCTCATCAGGTGGCCAAAGTATTGGAGTTTCAGCTTCAACATCCGTCTTATCAATGAACACCCAGGACTGATCTCCTTCAGAATGGACTGGTTGGATCTCCATGCAGTCCAAGGAACTCTCAAGAGTCTTCTCCAACACCACAGTTCAAGAGCATCAATTCTTTGGCATTCTGCTTTCTTTTTAGACCAACTCTCACATCCATACATGACTACTGGAAAAAACCATAGTCTTGACTAGATGGACCTTTGTTGACAAAGTCTCTGCTTTTTAATATGCTGTCATAACTTTCCTTCCAAGGAGTAAGCGTCTTTTAATTTCATGGCTGCAATCACCATCTACAGTGATTTTGGAGCCCAGAAAAATAAAGTCAGCCACTGTTTCCCCATCTATTTGCCATGAAGCGATGGGACCAGATGCCATGATCTTAGTTTTCGGAATGTTGACCTTTAAGCCAACTTTTTCACTCTCCTCTTTCATTTTCATGAAGAGGCTCTTTAGTTCTTATTTTGTTTAAATTTTTTTTTAATTTTTGTATTGTGCAGGCTTTTCTCTCGTTGCAGCGAGTGGGGGCTACTCCTCATTGTAGTGCTTGGCTTTCCCATCGTGGTGACTTCTCTTGCCATGGGGCATGGACCCCAGGCACACGGGCTCAGTGGTTGTGGTACAAGGACTTAGTTGCTCCGCAACATGTGGGATCTTCCCAGACCCGGGATCAAACCCGTGTCCCCTGCATTGGCTGGTGGGTTCTTTATCACTGGGCCACCAGGGAAGTCCTGTTCATACCTCTTAAAGAAAACAATTTATAAAGAACGGCATGATACATTTTATTGGACTCTCTGCTAGTGTGTTGAAGCTTGCAGGCAATGATCAAAGACGATTCTAACCACGATCAACCAAATAAAAGTGATTTTGAATTCAGTCTTCATCCTGATGGCTTGATCCTGAGAGAGCACCTAAAATGGGAGTACCTAGGGGACTACGTTTGGTAGGTGGGATGGCATGGCGGGAGACACCTGTGCCCCACAGGGGCAGCAGGAGATGGTCTCGGGGATGGAGCAGGGTCAGGGAGACCAAGGTCAGCCCATGGCCACAAGGAAAGCCAAGCTGAGCCAGCAGCAGAAGGCAAGAATGTGTTTCAGGCACAGAGTTCCATCTGAGAAGCAAACCAGGACACAGAGACCCCCAAGCCCTGAGTCACATCCCATTTCTTCTCTTTTTCCCCAATTACTGTAATGAAAGCATGTCAAACACATAGAAATTTCTTCCTTTTTCAAGGCCATCCATTAATGATCCCTCTGGGGGCAGCTGATTACAAAAAGTAAAATCAATTGCTAAAGTCTATTTATAGGCAATTCACATTAACAGGATGGAAGCAACATGCGAAATTTCTTGTCCAAGCCAGAAGCGGCAACTTTTGACAACGGTCCTTGTTCTTGCTGATCTAATTTCAAAACTGAGGGAGGGCATTTTACAGTGAAAGTCGAAGAGAAAATATGAACACAACATAAAGAAAAGGACATTTTCTTGCGAGAAAACAGTCTGCTTTCTTTCTCCAGATAAATCCATTAAAATCTGTATAACCTTCCATGGTAAAGCAAATTACTGCAGCATTCTACACTGCTGACTCAACAAATTTTGTGACAAGTACCTCTGTGTAATTCTACTTGCAAAGATCTGAGGTAGGAGTTGATAGAGTTAATAGGAATCAAAGTAAGAACCAGTATGTCATGTAGAAGTCATACAGTATAACAAAAGGATATGGGGTAAACACAGATGAAGTCTGAAATTCTTTGTTGCAAATAACCAGGATATGACTAGTATGTGATTAAAGTCACAATGCAAAAACAAAGCAAGGCTGTCGTGCCCAACTCTTTGCGACCCCATGGAGTGCAGCCCACTAGGATCCTCTGTCCATGGGATTTTCCAGGCAAGGATACTGGAGTGGGCTGCCATTGCCTTCTCCAGGGGATCTTCCCAACCCAGGGACTGAATCCGGGTGTCCTGCACTATGGGCAGATTCTTTACCGACTGAGCTATGAGGGAAGCACTTTTCTTTCTTTTCTCAGTATGTGATTAAAGACACAATGCAAAAACAAACCAAGACTGTACTGATAATGAACATTTGGGAACCAGGAGGCCATTTATACCAGTAGGCTGGAGGCGGCCCCATTGGCAGTTTAATCAGCTGACATGTATACCACAACCGTGCATGGAAATGATTGAGACCATCTGTATATATTTTAAATTCAAAGATATTTCACATCTTGTAAACTAATCCCTTTTTTCAACTGCAGTAACATTTGTTTATAACATTTGATACATTTCAAGTGTACAACATTATAATTCAATTTCTGTATACACTGCAGTGTGATCATCACCAAAACTCTAGTTTTCAGCCATCATAACTTTTTGTTTTATTGAAGCAGGGTTGATTTACAATGTTTTGCCAATCCCTGCTGACAGCAAAGTGACTCAGTTTTACACATGGTTTATCCCAGGATATTGGATATAGCTGCCTGTGCTATACAGTAGGACCTTGTTGTTCACCCATTATATATAATAGTTGGTATCTACCAAGCCTAAATTACCAGTTCAACCCTCTCCCTGTCCTCATCACCCTTGGCAACCACAAGTCAGCTTGCTATGACTGTAAGCCTGCTTCTGTTTTGCAGATAAGTTCATTTGTGCCCTATTTTAGATTTCACATATCAGTGATACCACACAGCGTTTGCCTTTCTCTTTCTAATTTACTTAGTATGATAGTCTCTGGCTGCATCCATGCTGCTGCAAATGGCTTTACTTTGTTGCTTTTATGGCTGAGTAGTATTCCATTGTATATACGTACCATATCTTCTTTATCCATTCATCTGCCAATGGACATTTAGGTTGCTTCCTTGTCATGGTTATTGAAAATAGTGCTGCTATGGACATAGGGGTGATATATCTTTTTGAATTATAGTTTCGTCTGGTTATATGCCCAGGAGTGAGATTGCTGGATCCTATGGTAGTTCTATTCATAGTTTTCTTGAGGATCCTCCATACTGATGTCCATAGTGGCCGCACCAACTTACAGTCCCACCAACAGTGTCAGAGGGGACCCTTTTCTCCACACTCTCTCCAGCATCTGTTATTTGGAGACTTTTAATGATGCCCATTCTGACAGGTATGAGGTGGGACCTCACTGTAGTTTCGATTTCCGTGTTTCTAATAATTCGTGATGTTGAGCATATTTTCATGTGCTCACTGGCCATCTGTGTGTCTTCTTTGGAGAAAGGTCTATCAAGGTCTTCTGCTCATTTTTCAATTGGGTTGTTTGTTTTCTGGTTGTTGAGTGGTATGAGCTGTTTCTGCATTTTGGAGATTAAGCCCTTGTTCGTAGCATCATCTGCAAATAATTTCTCCTATTCCACAGGTTGTCTTTTCATTTTTTTATATTTACTTTGCAGTGCAAAAGCTTATGAGTTTGATTAGGTCCCATTTATTTATTTTCATTTTTATTTCCATTAACTGGAGAGACTGACCTAAGAGAATGTTTCACCTATGCTTTCTTCTAGGAGTTTTACAATCACTATAACTCCTTTATTTTTGTAAAATCCTAAAGCCTTGATGAGTCAAAATTGCTTGATTCTTTTATTTCTGTAAAACCCTAAATGAATCTCACTAAACATCTCACTGTAGATCTCTAGACATAAGTCAGTGCAAACACCAGCCCTTCCCAAATGACCTGGGGAAGCATATCAATTCATAAAGGTATTTCACAGGTATGAAATGACATAAAGAAGGATGATTATAATATATATCTCTATAGAAATGTATGCCTCATATTTCCACCCTTGGCCACACCATTACAGATTATTTCAACAGTCTTGATTTTGTGTCATATTTGAGAAGTTAAAAAAAAAAAGCACTCAGATCTGCAAAGGAAATATGATGACCAGGCTTCACACAAGAGCCTTCCCAGCTGCACATGTGGAAACTAAGGCCAGCCAGTGGAATTTAAAAGGAAATGGAAGTTGAAAGCGTAGACAGCTCCCAGTGAAAGTCATATGAGGTCTCACATAGAGAACCCTTCTTTTTTTTTTTTTTTTGGCTATTGAATTAAAAGGAAAAAAAGCACGACAAAAATGTTCAGTGACAGGTCATCTATACTAAATGAGAACGTAAATACCAGAAGCCCCAAATCATATGACTGAGCGGAAAACTTGACTAACTGAAATCCTACCACAGAACCACATGCTAGTATTGGAAAAACATTCCAATCAGAGATTGGCATCAAAATCTCCCCCACCTCTACTGGAACTGTCCAAGTATTAAATCCTACATAAGGAACACTCATCTTTGAGCAGCATGGAATTTTGTACCTGCCTAAAAAGAAAATATCTATCAGCTGAATTACTCTGAAACAAGAGACAGATGCTATTTCTCTCAAGGACTCCTTAGCATCAGAATCAATTTCCGGATAATTTCTCTAGAGACCACTTGGCTGTTGTCCAAAGGAACAGCCCTTAAGAGGTGCTACAGGGCCACACGGGGCTAGGGACGTGATGTGCTTTCAGCTTAGGAAGAGAAGTACCAGGCTGCTTGGGTCAAGAGCATCTTTGCTTAGGACTTCCATGTGGCCAATTTCAATTAGAAGATACCAAAGGGAATCAAAGTTTTTCTTTCCTTTCCAGCTTCACTTTATGACTAGCTTGCTCAGTGACATAGAATTTTCAGAGTCTTGATGCCTTCCTGGTTTAAGTGTCTGGGTCCATCTCAACAGGAAAAAACAGATACAGCAGTTACATGCTTTGGGGATGTCATGTCAGGTAAGCAGAGAGGGAAAGCAAATGTCTTCTCCTCATCCCTTAAACAGACATTCCAGAAGCTGGCTCCAGCAACTGCTACCCATGTGACTGAAGCCAAGCTTCCCCAAATTGCTATGCTTTAGACTCCTGACCCATGATTTATCCAGTGCAGGGGTGTGGGTTTCATCCCTGGTCTGGGAACTAAGCTTCCACATGCCTTGTAGCCAAAAACCCAAAAGATAAAACAGAAACGACACTGTAATAAATTCAATAAAGCCTTATCAATGGTCCGTATCAAAAAAAATAATAATAATAAAGATAAATAAATAAAAATTTTTAAAAAACCACGTACCTAAAAGGGATAATGCGAGGAATAAAATGACCCTCTTATAGTACTTATCATAGTGCCTTTCACATTCATGTAGTGTTAGTCACTCAGCTGTGTCCGACTCTTTGTGACCCAATGGACTGCCAGGTTCCTTTGTCCATGGGGATTCTCCAGGCAGGAATATTGGATTGGGTTGTCATTTTTTTCTCCAGGGGATCTTCCCCACCCAGGAATCGAACCCAGGTCTTCTGCACCTCAGGTAGATCCTTAACCATCTGAGCCACTAGGGAAACCCATTCACAGTGGTCAATTAATATTAGTTATAATAATGAATATGATGTTTATCAGGTAAAGTTAACTTACAGAGCCTAGAAGACCACTTTATCAGACAGCCTCCATTCTAGCTCCCTGCATCCTGTAATGCCAAGTCACCCTCTTTCTTCTCACCATATCAGACCCCCACCATCTGGGAAGGTGGGCTCCAGGGTCTTTCCCATGGTGGGTGTTGCCCTCTGCCATGTTCCTTCAGTGTGCCCTGGTTCTCCAGACCCTACCCAAGGTGATCAAGCAGCTCAATAATTCAACGCCCTAGACTGTTAACTCTTGTAGCATAGACCCTGTTTCTTAATTCCTCCATGCTCATCTCTAGGTTTTTAACCTTCGTTCAGCATAGGCAAGAAGCTGCCAACAAAGGATCTTCCCTGGATGAGAGGGAATGACAGAGGAAAGAAACACGGTACCATAGAATTGCAACAGGAAGCAACCAGTGATTTGGGAAATAATATCCAGCTTAATAGTCTTTGGGCTCCCCAAGTGGCACTGGTGGTAAAGAACCTGCCTGTAATGCAGGAGACCTGGGTTTGATCAGGAAGATCTCCTGGAGAAGGAAATGGCAACCCACTCCAGAATTCTTCCCTAAATAATTCCATGGACAGAGGAGACTAATGGGCTACAGTCCATGAGGTTGGAAAGAGTTGGACATGACTGAGTGACTGAGGACACATTGTAATAGTCTTTAACATATGTATCCACAGCCACTATGATGAAAACAACAGAGAGAAGAGGTCGAGGATGGCAATAATAAAAGGATGCAAGGTTCCCAGGGAAAATCAAATGCCACTGATACTAACTACCGATACTGGAAAACCCAATAAAATGAGAAGAGGAAAGACTTAAAAATGGATGTGTTTTCTTTAAGTTATAACTAATGACAGCCATTCATTGTGAGCCATTTATCATTCACGCCTAATTCTCATGCAGCAAAAGGACAACTATGCATATCATTAAATATTAAAATCAGGGAAGAGAACCAGAATTTTTCAAGCCTGAAGAAGATCTGCAGATTAAGTAGGTCAAGCCACCGCCTGGTGTTAAGTGGGAGAAGTTAAATGATTTACATGATCACAGAGCTGTGTGCAGACAGAAGGTAGCTCAGCCCTGGTTTCCTGGTTCCCAGCCTTGGACTTTGATCCCTGCTGGCCCCTGGCCTCCCTGGGAGCTTATCTACCTTTGGAGTAAGTGGAATTTGATTACAGTGAGAAATTCGATACTGAGTACTATCTGTTGTCTTGCAACAGAAAACGATTTTGAACCTTGGCTTCGATATGTTAATTTTCAGATATCAGTAAATCACTCAAGTAGAAATATTCTATGAAAAAATAGTGACCCTGGAGTAATACAGATGGGAAATATAGACTGAAGGGAAGGGTATCAGCACGTAAACAAGCTGTGGGAACAGGCTGGTGGGGAAATTAAAGAGTATTAAGAAAATCAACATAAGACAATAAAACTTTTGAAAATACCCCATCCTTTCTTAATGGCAGAAAGTGAAAAGCGACTAAAGAGCCTCTTGATGAAAGTGAAAGAGGAGAGTGAAAAAGCTGGCTTAAAACTCAACAATCAAAAAACAAAGATCATGGCATCCAGTCCCATCATGTCATGGCAAATAGATGGGAAAACAATGGGAACAGGGATAGGCTTTATTTCCTTGGGCTCCAAAATCACTGTGGATGGTGACTACAGCCATGAAATTAAAAGATGCTTGCTCCTTGGAAGAAAAGATATGACAAACCTAGACAGCATATTAAAAAGAGAGATATCACTTTGCTGACAAAGGTCTGTATAGTCAAACCCATGGTTTTTCCAGTAGTCATGTAGGGATGTGAGAGTTGTACCATAAAGAAGGCTGAACGCCAAAGAATTGATGCTTTGGAACTGTGGTGTTGGAGAAGACTCTTGAGATTTCCTTGGACTGCAAGGAAATCAAACTAGTCAATCATAAAGGAAAACAACCCTGAATATTCATTGGAAAGACTAATGCTGAAGTTCCAATACTTTGGCTACCTGATGTGAAGAGCCAACTCATTGGAAAAGACCCTGATGCAGGGAAGATTGAGGACAGGAGGAGAAGGGGATGGCAGAGGATGAGATGGTTGGATAGCATCATGGACTCAATGGACATGAGTTTGGGTGGACTCCGGGACTTGGTGATGGACAGAGAAGCCTGGTGTGCTGCAGTCCATGGGGTTGCAAAGAGTCAGACTAAACAACAACAAATTATGAAATACACACTGTAAGCTATAAGATATTAACTTTTAGCTCAACAAATCCTTTTACTGGAATCCTTGTCTCAAGATAAAGGGAAGCTATGTTGGTTATGTGAACCATGTAAGTTTACACCACCACCAGCCCCTACCTTAAATAGAAAATCTTCTTCCTAATTATGTCCCAGACATGCTAACATGTTAAGTTGCCTTACTCATGTCTGACTCTTTGTGACCCCAAGGATCGTAGCCTACCAGGCTCCTCTGTCCATGGGATTCTCCAGGCAAGAACACTGGTGTGGGTTGTCATGCCCTTTTCCAGAGGATCTTCCCGACACAGGGATCAAACCTCAGTCTCCTGTGGCTCCTGCATCGAAGGTTGATTCTTTACCTCTGATCCACTGGGGAATGTCCCAGACAGATGCCAGGACACCCCATACATCTCCCCAGTAGCTCCAAGTCAAGACCTTTTCAATCCTCTTCTGCCTCCCTGACTTGGACTCACCCTACGTGAGTGAGGCCCCTCCTACAGTATGGTTTGAGAAGTACCAAACACTATTAGCTCAAAAAAACAATTTTCCCCTGTTAGTTACTTCTTTCTGCTCCCAGAAGACCCCTATACACAGCACCGTGGAGGGAGCAGCACCCCAAAACCAGACTAAGTCCTGAGCATCCTTGAGAGGATGGCAGGTGGATGAGAGACTCTGGGATGGGAAAAGAATATCAAGCCTGGGGAAGAAGGATCCACGCTCACCCCTGTTGGAAGAGAGACGGGGCACCATCCTTGTGGCAGCCGGAAACAAAGATGGGCTATTTCAAGGTTATGCCAAGAGCAAGCTCAGTCCCTAATATCCTCACCACTTCGGTATCACACCTTTCTAAAGAATGGACACCAGGGATTTGGGGCCCAGTCTTCATTCCTGCTACTTACATATTTTGGAGACTTCTGAAGCCAATGGTCTTTCTAAAATATTAATTTATTGGGAATATAGGATTGGGAATTGGAAATAACCAGCACCTTTCATATGGTCTTATTCAATTTATGGTTCCCAAGGCCCAACTGAGGATTCAAAACCCTCCCTGGCCAACTGGAAATATCTGTCATTTTTACACACGACGTTCAGTACTTGTCACTATCACTGCCATCCTTTTCACCTAGTGTGTTTCTGTTTCCTGACATAACATACCCCACAATTGTAATCACGCTGTATGAACCAATATGAAACTACAGAAGAATTTTAAAGCAAGGAAAAAAAAGCAGTGACAATCACACCAACACCAGTTGGTTTTCACAGAATTTTCCATGCTTGTCTGTATGCGTACGTACCTTTCCCACAATTGATAGCAGAGGAGACGGAACAATAGTAGTCGTGGTTTTTCAAATCTGATTTTACAACCCATGCCCACAAACGAAATCTTCGTACTTATCATTCCAATGACTGCAAATTATCATGTTAATTTACTGTGCTATAATGCATTTTCTACTGTTGGATAAACAATCTGCCGATGACTTTTTGCTTGTATAGGCATCAGTGCATAATGCATCTTCATGGATATAGCATATTCCTTCCTCTCCTTATTTCCTTAGCACACGTTTCTTTAAAAAAGCTCTACAATTAGAACTTTGTATGTGAGGAAGTGAATATGAGGCATATGTAATATAATGAATGAAAATCTAGCATAGAATATTAATATAATTATCATATTTATTTGTA
Source organism: Capricornis sumatraensis (assembly GCF_032405125.1). NCBI lineage: Eukaryota > Metazoa > Chordata > Mammalia > Artiodactyla > Bovidae > Capricornis > Capricornis sumatraensis. Next base: position 86,041,094 of record NC_091080.1, on the reverse strand, counting down.
TAGAAGTGTGTGTATACATATGTGCTGTGCATAGTTGATCAACTGTGTCTGACACTTTGCGACCCCATGGACTGTAGTCCGCCAGGCTCCTCTGTCCATGGGATTCTCCAGGCCAGAATCCTGGAGTAGGTTGCCATGCCCTCCTCCAGGGCATCTTCCCAACCCAGGGATTGAACCCAGGTCTGCCGCATTGCAGGCAGATTCTTTACCACCTGAACCACCAGGGAAGCCCATATATGTGTGTATATATAGAGAGAAAGAGCTGTATAGTTGCATATTCTGACTGAGGCTTCTACTTTTTAGCCCCTTTCAAATTTTTACTAGAAAATAATATTTCTACCTTAAAAAACAGTCATTTCTTAGTTAAGAAATCTAAGAACACTGAGGAATAATAAGCAAACAGTCACCAAAAGTTCAGTGCTATCATCTGTTTAAAAGCCAAAGGCAAATTTCACCTGAAACATGAGCTAATTTTGAGACTTTGACAGGAAGCCACATAAGCTCTCTGGGTTTCAGTTTTCTCAATTAAAACAAAACAGGAATCTCCAAATCCCCTGCTTGCTTTTTGGCTCTCCATTCACATGCATTATTATTTTATGACTATCCAGAATACACACGCTGCCGCTGAAGATGACATCTTATCACAGATAAACACTATGTCAAAAAAGCCAAAAACAGGCCGAATCGTGGGATATTTAGATAAATGGCACAGATAGGACAAACCTTATATTTGCTCTTGGGTTAAGTACGAGGACGTATAATTAGTTAAAACGTCTGTGTGCATCTAACGTGGCACATCTCTTAAATGGCTCTGAGGTTAGAAACCAGCAACAGATGGCAACAGGCTTTGCACAAAGCCAATTTCTCTGTAACCTTGAAACTCTGAAAGGTCCCCAAAGAAGAAAAATCAGATCGGCTCTTAGCCGGGTTTGTCCTCAAGACAGATGAAGCTAATGGACTCATGTCAAAGAAACAAGAGATCGATGTTTCCCCAGCCTCAGTCCCTCAGGTGCAAGGACATTTTGCCGTCAGGCAAGCAAAATAAATCTCGGGGCGACTGGGAGGACAGATGTGGAAAATATATTGGCAGACTGAACAGGTGACGAAGGCCCAGCTCACAGATCACTCGGGAGAACAGTTGTCGGCTGGTTGAAGCCTGTCCGGAACGCAGATGTCATTTCACACCCAAAGAAAGGAGTCACTCTGGTCCCCATACCTGAATGCGGAATGTACATTTCAATCAAGGACATTCAGGACACAATTTGCTGCAACACTGAGAATCATAACAAGGAGGACAGGACATCGGGCATATTAAAGTGATTTAATGGGGAATATTGCAGCCTCATGTTGGTTTGTTTGTTTTTCAAAAAGTCAGTGAAACTTGCTGTCTTGTTAAAGAAAGCCTTCATTAGGATCATCATCCTTCAGTATCCTCCCAATCCTTCATGGGGAGGGAGGGTAAAAGGTCAAAAGGCAAGAGTGCCGTTTTGCTAAGGAAGGAAGCCAGAAAATTAAAACAGCCTTTTACTTACGAACTACTAGAGGCTTTCTTGGCTTTCCTCGTGGCTCAGCAGTAAAGAATCCACCTGCCAATGCAGGAGACGTGGGTTCAATCCCTAGGTCGGGAAGATCCCCTGGAGAAGGAAATGGCAACCCACCCCAGTATTCTTGCCTGGAGAATGCCATGGACAGAGGAGCCTGGTGGGCTACAGTCCATGGGGTTGAGAAGAGTGGGACACAACTAAGGGACTGAACAAGAGGCTTTCTTAGCTCTAGACGGCACCTCCAAGGAGCCAAATTTTGAAGACGCTTAGGAAGACATGAAATCTGCTCATTCAACAAAATCTGTCATTTCCATCTCCCTGCCACCCATTCACCTACTTTGTTCAGTTGCTCAGTCGTGTCTGACTCTTTGCAACCCCATGAATCGCGGCACGCCAGGCCTCCCTGTCCATCACCAATTCCCAGAGTTCACTCAAACTCATGTCCATCGAGTCAGTGATGCCATCCAGCGATCTCATCCTCTGTCATCCCCTTCTCCTCCTGCCCCCAATCCCTCCCAGCATCAGAGTCTTTTCCAATGAGTCAACTCCTCGCATGAGGTGGCCAAAGTACTGGGGTTTCACCTACTTATTTATTTATTTATTTGTGCATCTACTATGTGCTAAGTAATCTCGGAAACCTTGGGATTCACTCCTAGCAAATGCCTACCTAGAGAGATTGTTGTTCAATAATGCTGTTCAATGCATTTATACCCTAGGCAGCTTGACCCATCTCCATTTGACTTTGGAGGATGAAGGGGAGTGGGGAATTTAAGAATTTTTAGAAAAGCAATGCGATGAGAAAGAAAGAATTAACATTAGGCTTCTGAAATTCAAAAGAGGATTGTACCACAAGACAATACACTCAAAAGCCAGGCTCTTTGAAGAGATTTTCCAAATTCCTTTGGTGGCTACATTTGAACCTATCACCCTCTGGGGCTGCTGAATTAAATCCGGGTGCTTTACAAAATGGATTTCCCAGGAGCACAGAAGGGGAAGGAAAGGAAAAGCTCATCAAGCTCTAAGGGATTCTGGGGAAAGAAAGGCAAAGAAAGGAGGGACCAGAGAAAAGAAAGCAGAGGAGAGAGATCTGTAGCGGGAATTCTGGCTACCCCAGTCTCCTTTCTGACTAACAGACGTGGCCTTAGGAAATCTAAGCAGGGAATCGGTATCTACTGCGAATTAGAAAGAGGCCCTAAAACCTGCAATAAAGTGTGTCAGCTCCACTGGGCCAAATGGATTTCTGGACTCAAAAAGCAACCCCATTTATTTCCATTTCCCTCATCTCCCAAAATAGCAAAATCATCTCCTAACTGAATAACAGTCGAGCATGACCACAAATACAGCTCAGTATCTGAAGCCGTTGAACTTGACAAAGAAGGTGCTGTTCACAATCCAGATTCTCACATAAGAAAACGTTCATCCAGGGGACTCAAGACTTCACCATCCTCTAATTCAGCTGAAAACCAAGAGAAATATTTAAAATCCTCAAAGGGATGTGCGGCAGAAGAAAACGGCCGCACAGATGATGGAGAAAAAGTTGTCAGAATCTGTCTGGAGACATGAACCCTCTGCCACCTGATCTCACAATCCCTTCCAACAGTAACAAACCAAATTCAACTGCACAACTTATCCCTGTTTATATAAACCTTCTCTTGATGAGAAATCCCCAAAGTGGGTTAATGTGGAAGCTGTGAGCTTTCTAAGACAAATGGTTGCCGTGGCAGGGATGCAAAGATGATTTAAGAGGGTGGTCAGAAGGAGACCTTGGCCCCAACCAGCTCTGCCATCTGCTGACTTGGGAGAGGAGAAAACTGCTGAAAAGGAGCCCACACACTTGATTCCTCCATCCTTCATCAGAGACAGAGAACCAGGCCATTTCCTTAATGACAAAATTCAGACACACTTAACTCACTGTGATTTCCAGAATGAGAAGTTGGAGGTACAGAAGCATTTGAAAGAGTAGAAAAGTCATCAGACCTTCAAAAACTCACTTTATAGAATTTTCAGGCAAATGGTTTGCCCAGAAGCAGAGAGATCTCAGGTGTGCAACACTCCAGTATACCACTTATTAACATGGGAGCCAGCAAGAAGAAATCGGAGAGATTTAGTAGAGACTAAAAGTCAGTAAATGTCTCTGGCTTTGGGGCAACTCTGATGCTGGGAATACTAAGGGGCTCCTAGCTCATCAACAGAAAAGTGCATCCTTCAGTGATGATTTCTCTAATGACCAAGAAACTCTGCTCCCTCTCTCTGCAAATCTGTCAGACTAAACTCTGAAGTGAGAAGTGAACAGAGCCAAGGCTGCCGCTTTTGACTTGGCCTCCATTTGTCAGACTTGGCATATTTTGTCAACACGTTGATTTGCAGTTCAGCCTCTTCTCTGCGCTCATTTGCAATGAATGTCTCACCTCTCTGATGCTATCATACCCCAAGGATACAAATCCCTTTCCTTCTTCCAGGCCCCATTCAAAGGGTACCTCCCAAGTGACAATCCCAGGCAGAATTCAAGGTTTCTCACACTGTGTTTACATTATTTTAACCAGTCTTGGTTTCACTGGTTTCAGGGTTGGACTATTCGTTTCTGCTTAAGAGAACCCTATGCTTAAGTAATAGCTGCCCATTAAGAGTGTCTTAGCGCAGCTGGCTCTAACACAACACCATATACCAGGAGGCTCAAACGACACTGATTTCTCACAGTTCTGGAGGCTGGGGAATCCAAGATCAAGGTAGAGAGGGCCAAGAGCTCTGTTGTCTCTTCCTCTTCTTATAAGAGCACTAATCCTATCATGGGGGAACTTGCCATGACCTCATCTAAACCCATGTTGTTGTTGTTCAGACACTAAGTCATGTCCGACTCTTTGCAACACCGTGGACCGCAGCATGACAGGCTCCTCTGTCCTTCACTATCTCCCAGAGTTTGCTCAAATTCATGTTCATTGAGTTGGTGATGCCATCCAACCATCTCACCCTCCACTGTTCCCCTCTCCTGCCTGCAATCTTTCCCAGTATCAGGGTCTTTTCCCATCAGTCAGCTCTTTGCATCAGGTGGCCCAAGTGTTGGAGTTTCAGCTTCAGCATCAGTCCGTTCAATGAATATTCAGGGTTGATTTCCTTTAGGGTTAACTGGTTTGATCTCTTTGCCGTCCAAGGGACTTTCAAGAGTCTTCTCCAGCACCATAACTAGAAAACATCAGTTCTTTGGCACTCTGCCTTCTTTATGGTCGAATGGTCCCATCGGTACATGACTACTGGAAAAAACTGAATCAATTCCCAAAGGTCCTACTTCCTAATAATACACATCATATGAGAGGCAGGGAGGGCTTCAACATATGATGGGGGGGTGCACACAAACTTTCAGTCCATCACAAAGTTCTGTTTACTCTTATTGAATGTTTCCATCGCTGCAAGAAAGCTCTTGAAACAAAGTCTGAGATGAAGAGCACTTTGTTTTTCACTTATTCTGAAAGCTAGCAATCCTCACACCGAGACCTTTAGTCCACCTCTCAATGGTTTCTATTTTTTCACCAGTGAGTCAGACAAACTGAATGCTATTTTATCAGCATGCATCAGTACTCAGGTGTCCTTTGATGTCAGCGACCTCATCTCTGGCAGTATATTTAGGCTTTTTCCTCTGGTGCAAAAGAGAATACAAGTTTACTAACTCTTTCTTCAGAAGGGATCTTACCAAATGTTACTCTAACATGATTTACATTCACACTTTTCAGACACGAATCATCCTGTTATTAGATTTGATGGTGTTGACTTGCATTTATAAAGAATTATTCTGCAAACTCTCATTCAACCGTGACATTTCATTTAAATGTGATCCAATTTTTGTCAATCCCTGCGATACGTCATCTTCCATTGTCTCATTTAAGCTTCATAAGAGAGATGATTCTCACTCTTCCAATGAAATAGACTCAGAAGAAGTGAAATAACCTGTTAGGTGTCACACAGCCAATTCAAGACAGACAAGATTCTATATGGCCAATATTTTTAACCCTGAATTCCATATATATTCATCTATATTATCTGGTTTTTCAAAGCATAGATGGGAAACTAGAATATATTGCTGTGTTAAGTTGCTTCGATCATGTCCAGCTCTCTGTGAGCCTATGGCTTGTAGCCCACCAGGCTCCTCTGTCCACGGGATTCTCCAGGCAAGAACAGTGGAATGGGTACCATGCCCTATTCCAGGGGATCTCCCCGACCCAGGGACTGAACCCGCATCTCTTATGTCTCCTGCACTGGCAGGCAGGTTCTCGACTTCTGGTGCCACCTATTTACACCCCTTATATGCCATGTGCAAACGGATGAGGAGGGGTTCCATAAAAATTTAATGGGTGGGAGTTGTCGGGGGGCAGAAACTATCTTCCAAAGCTGTATATAGTTTATGTCTCAAAAGAAACAGAATTTTATCCCTACTTTGGAATATGATTTTTGCTTGTTTAATGTCTCTAACCTCATTGATTACCCTCTCACAATCCTGTAAGGCAGATTAATAGTTATTGCTGTTGTCAGAACACAACAGTGCTATTCTCACAAAGCTGAACTGAGAATCCCATGAACAATATATAGGGTGCCTAGCACAGCGCCTGGGCACACAGTTCATGCTGAGTAAGTAGTGCTCTCTATCAAGCTGTCCTATTCTTCAGGTCACAGCCGAGAAAGTTATTGGACAGGTTTAGCAGCTTTCACATCCTGACACAGCTCACACAAGGCAGAGTTAAGAGTCAGCTCAAGAACTCCAGGTTCTAAAGCCTGTGACCTGGAATCTCCTCCCATGTCCATTCCTAAAGCCATCCATCCCAGTTCTACAATCAGTGGTGGAGGGGCGGGGGGAACGAAGCAGTCATATGTCCTTTACCTACTTATAAGTAAAGGAATGAACTCTGAAATGCCACTCTTTCAAGTCAAGATATAGACTCAATTAAACGCATATGTCAAGCTAGAAAAAGACCCTGATGATGAAAAGATTGAAGACAAGAGGAAAAGGGGTCACCAGAGGTTGAGAGGTTAGATAGCATCATTGACTCAATGGACATGAATCTGAGCAAACCCCGGGAGATAGTGAGGGACAAGGAAGCCTGCTGTGCTGCAGTCCTTGGGGCTGCAAAGAGTCGGACATGACTGAGCGATTGAACAACAACAACATAAACAACACTACCTTTAAAAAGAAAATAAAGGATGAGCAGATTGTTCTGAAAAGACCACATCTTCCCATTAGAAAAGCCACTGTGCGTGTGTCTACAGCCTTATACTCCCCCGGATGCCCGTGCAAGGGCTGCTTCCTTGGGTTGAGAGGCAAGACTTGCTTCATCTAAACATCTTTTGGGAAACACAGACATCATTATTCCACTTACTGGGGCCCCAATTCCTCCTCTGTGACCCCTTTCCCATCACAGCGAAGGCTCCTTGGTCTCCTCCTTTGAATCCCAGGATTTCTTTCATCACCATCTCTGAGGCGCCAACCTTTCTGCATGGCTCTATGCTCCTCTCCTTCTGTGCCAACCACACACGGAACACACACCTGGTTAACCTTTCACCTGTCTTCCTAGGCACCAGGTGAATGAGGGAGGTTAAACCGTCTTTCTGACACTGAATGATCAGCAACAAAATAAAATTCACAAGCTGAGATTGGATACATGTCTACGACTTCCCCGTATTCATTTTCTCAAAAAGTAAATGAAACTCTTACTTTAGGCCAGCACTGCCGGGAGCCACCACGGGAGATCCCACCCATGACAAAGTCATGTGGAAGAGAACTGTTAAGCAAGGCTTCAGAACTCAACGGGCTCCCTAGGCTTTCTCGAGCATCTACCCCCCAAACCAGAATCTGTCTGTTTTACTACTTCATGACTTTCGCTAACTCCTCTGACATTAACAGGGGGCTAACCCTGATCACCTTTTTCTGGAGAAAATCAACTTAGGACTAGCTAATAAGTCTCCCGGACATGAGAAAAATATTTCCAATCAAAACCCCTCTGTTAGCATTTTAGCTTGTTTGGCAGATATATCCAGACTCTTATAGCTACACATGTGATTATTTATATCCTCCCAACTGTAAGAGGCACAGAAAGCCTAAAACATAGAGCCTTTCAAAGAGTTAAAAGTTATTAGAGTAGTGTTAATGTAGGATTTCATTATTGGGCCAATGCTTGTTGCTAAGTTCCCATATCTCTTATCCACTGTGCACGTGGGAATGCATTAGTTAACATAGTTGGAATGTAAGAAAAACAAGTGTAGCCTTGAATTTAACCACATCAGACTTTTGAGATATTTGGTTCTTTCTTGTAACTCACTGCACCTTTACTCCGTGAGAATGTAACTCTGTTTAATACTTTTTGAGGCTGACATAGATTAGAAATATAAGAAAAAACATTTCAAGGGAAAATAAGTTTTTTGGTTGAACAGCCTTTATCAAAAGAGGGTTACTTTCTTTTTTCAGGCTGATCTCTTGGAGCATAGAGGCTCCCTGCATTCACTTATCTGCCCGGGTTTCTAAGACCTAAACAGGAAGACGTTCTGCGTCTTCACTCCCTTGGGAGACCGGGAAGGCACCTGTGGCCTCCGTGAACAGGGCAAACTTCTTGTCTCGAAGTTTTATTGGCTTTCTATGTAAACCAAGGAATATCAGCCTCTGTGTCTCCTCTATTTTCTTATCTACAATATTCTTTCCTTATCTCTCTCTAAATCATCCGCCGACGCCATTTTTCCTTCAGGTTCCCCTGCATCCTGCGGGGGCTGGACCCCGGCACAGCACTTTGCCAATATATCTGAGCTTGACAGTTACCCAGGGCACTGATTAAAGACACACACCTAGAAAATGCATTTCCCTAGAAGACAGCCTTAGGAAGCCAATGATAGAAAACGTCACAGCTAATTCTGCAGATGGTGGCTGCAGCCATGAAATTAAAAGATGCTTGCTTCTTAGAAGAAAGGCTATGACCAACCAAGACAACATATTAAAAAACAGAGACATTACTTTGCTGGCAAAGGTCCATCTAAGTCAAAGCTATGGCTTTTCCAGTAGTCTTGAATGGATGTGAGAGTTGGACCATAAAGAAAGTTGAGTGCTGAAGAACTGATGCTTTTGAACTGTGGTATTGGAGAAGACTCTTGAGAGTCCCTTGGACTGCAAGGAGATCCAACCAGTCCATCCTAAAGGAAATCAGTCATGAATATACATTGGAAGGACTGATGCTGGTGCTAAATCTCCAATATTTTGGCCACCTGATGCAAAGAACTGACTCACTGGAAAACCCTGATGCTGGGAAAGATTGAAGGCAGGAGGAGAAGGGGATGACAGAGGATGAGATTGTCAGATAGCATCACCAACTTGATGGACATGAGTTTGAGCAAGCTCTGAGAGCTGGTGATGGACAGGGAAGCCTGGCATGCTGCAGTCCATGGGGTCGCAGAGTCAAGCACAACTAAGCAACTGAACTGAACTGAATTCTTATGGTCACCAAGCTGGGAAAACACAACCAAAGTAATTTAACTATTCAGCAAATATATTTATTTTAAAAATAATGTTTTTCTGCCATCACAATTAAAATTGCCAATTTTATCCATATTTTCACTACTAAACTTTCAATAATTACAACCATATTTTTAGAATTGTCCTAATTTCCTTTTCTCAGTGATATTGGTGTAAACCTCCAACATATGCATGCATGCCAAGTCATTTCAGTCATGTCCGACTCTTTGGGATCCTGTGGATCATAGCCCGCCAGGCTCCTCTGTCCATGGGACTCTCCAGGCTAGAATACTGGAGTGGGTTGCTATTCCCACCCCCAGGGAATCTTCCTCACCCAGGGATTGAACCCGAGACCCTTGTGTCTCCTGCATTGGCAGGTGGGTTCTTTACCGCTAGCGCCACCTGGGGAGCTTCAAACCTGCAATACCGGCCTTCTGTTTTAACTGGAGCATTGGTAATGTGACAGGTTAGGTATTATCTTAGGTCACAGTACAAGGACACGTTGTTATCAACAGGCTCCCTATAATTTCCTGTGCTGCTCTTACGTCTCCCAGCAACCTCCCTGACATGGCTCGAAATTAGCGTGAGCAATTTGACAGGATCACAACACCTGCCTTGCAGCTGTAACTACACATTTCTCTTGTGAAATTTAATACACTTGAGTAATATGCTAAATCTGATTTGTTCTCATCTAAGGAAGATATACAAACAAAAAATAAGACAGATCATCAACCTCACTGGAAAAACCTAGAAGCCATAAAACAAACTCAAGGTTTATGAAGAAATATTATAAAGAAAATTTTATTATAAAGTATTGACCCTAAGAATGTATTTTAGTAGTTTTTTACATATTTTTAGATTTTGTTTTGCCATTTGGTTGATGCAATTTAGAAAACATTTTTTAAAAAGCTTGACACTTGACAGGTACAGTATAGTCATATTTTTGTGTAAAACTAACCTAAGTAAAGTGAGCAATACTGGCTGTGTGTTTACTGCCTTCCTAGTGCTAAACATGCATTGACTGAATAAATGAATAGTAATGTCGCCACTGAGAATAGCAATAGCAGGAATGATTAAAATTAGCATTATTTTACAATATTAAACATGACACTTGAATAGCTTATGAAGTTTTAAAGCTGCAAGGGGTCTAGACTTCTAAAATATGAACCCCACGTTGCAGATTTATATTATTTACCATTTCCTCCGATTCCTCAAATAGCCTTCATATCCCCAGTCAGCTCACCTCCTGTTGCTTCTCCAGTGGCTTCATCTTTTCGTCTTTATCGCAGTCATATTTTCTCCCTCTGACTCTCTTCTTCTAAAGAGACTTACATAAAGGAAAAACGTTGCATATGTTGATGCACACAGTTTCCATTCCTAGTTCTCTTCATTCTTCATGTAGACACAGGTTTCCGCCTGGTACTGAAGACTGTGAAGGCAAAATCATTTCTCTTGTCCACTGGATGACATGCCATGAAGACTGGTATCTTAAGCTGTCACTGGCTACCATGTGAAGCTTGGAGATGGGGCTGTCCCTGGGGTCCACAACCCCCATTTAGGAACTAGTACAATCCCTTGAGCAAGAAATTGAGTTGCACCTGAAGACAGATTCCATCCTGGAACACTGGCTCTCAAATTTTACTGTGTTATCAGGACAACATGATGATCTTTTTTAAGCAGATGGCTAAGCCCCACAGTGAGAGCTTTTGAGCAGGCAAATCTGGGATAGGGCCTCAGAATCTGCATTTCTAACAAGTTCCCAATTGAACCACACTTTGGGAACCATTTCCTAAATATTTCAATTAAGTAGGCCAGCAAACTTTTTTTTTTCTTAAGCATATTTGAGTTGGGTTTTCTATTATTTGGACCCAAGAAAACTGTCCAATCTGATAAACCCATGAGTATCTGAATGACCGGCTTCCCAGGTGGCGCTAGTGGTAAAGAATCCACCTGTCAATTCAGGTGACACAGGAGACCAGGGTTTGATCCCTGGGTCGGAAAGATCCTCTGCAGAAGGGAATGGAAATCCACTCCAGTATTCTTGCCTGGAGAATTCTATGCACGGAAGAGCCTGCTGCTGCTGCTAAGTCACTTCAGTCGTGTCCGACTCTATACAACCCCATAGATGGCAGCCCACCAGGCTCCTCTGTCCCTGGGATTCTCCAGGCAAGAAAACTGGAGTAGGTTGCCATTTCCTTCTCCAATGCATGAAAGTGAAAAGTGAAAGTGAAGTCTCTCAGTCGTGTCCAACTCTGTGTGACTCCAGGGACTGTGGCCCACCAGGCTCCTCCATCCATGGGATTTTCCAGGCAAATGTACTGGAGTGGGGTGCCATTGCCTTCTCCACAGAAGAGCCTGGAGGGCTACAATCCATGGGATCCCAAAGAGTCAGACACGACAGCACATCTGAAAGACATCCCCCTCACTCCATACAAGCCTGAATTATTTAAGTATTCATACACTGAAAAGGATATGAAAGGAAGTCATGAAGAAATTATTATACAGAGTAACACCGATTTCATAGTATACTCAGGGTTTATTCCTATGTCATACTGTGCTACAATTAAATTTCATCACATCTTATAATCAAATATTGGAGGTACACTCAAAAATTATTTAATATTTAGATTTCTTTTTTTAAATAGGAAGTTCATGATATTTTCATGTGGAATATTATTTTTGATTAACTTAAATGGAAATTATGTGTACATAAGGAATATAATGAAAAAGAAGATCTTATTTTACTTTGAATATAGTAAAAATAACAAATTTATAACTAGCATTTGTTTAACATACAACCTATCATTTTATTTCTCATTCATTTTTCACAATCCTAATGAAATGGTAACCTGTATTTTTAAAAAGTCCAGGTATACTAGATAAACACAAATCAAACTACATGTTTCAATAACTAGAAGCTTCTCTGGATGCAATATTGTAGAGAAAATGAGTTGAGCTCAAGAGTATAACTGTTTAGTCTTCTGGCTCCTAACAAATATCCATCAGAAAATAAACTGGCAATCCCGAAAAGCATCCAATTCTGCTTCATTGACTACACTAAAGCCTTTGACTGTGTGGATCATAACAAACTGTAGAAAATTCTTAAAGAGATGAGAATACCAGACCACCTTACCTGCCTCCTGAGAAACCTGTACGCAGGTCAAGAAGCAACAGAACCAGACATGGAACAAGGGACTGGCTCAAAATTGGGAAAGGAGTAAGTCAAGTCTGTATACTATCACCTTGCTGATTTAACTTTTATGCAGAGTATGTCATGAGAAATGCCGGGCTGGAAGAAGCACAAGCTGGAATCAAGATTGCCAGGAGAAATATCAATAGCCTCAGATACGGAGATGGCACCACCCTTATGGCAGAAAGTGAAAAGGAACTAAAGAGTCTCTTGATGAAGGTGAAAAAGGAAAGTGGAAAAGCTGGCTTAAAACTCAATATTCAAAAAACAAAGATCATGGCATCTGGTCCTGTCACTTCATGGCAAAGAGATGGGGAAACAATGGAAACAGTGACAGATTTTATTTTCTTGGGCTTCAAAATCACTGCAGATGGTGGCTGCAGCCATGAAATTAAAAGACACTTGCTCCTTGGAAGAAAACCTATGACAAACCTAGACAACACATTAAAAAGCAGAGACATTACTTTGCCAACAAAGGTCCATCTAATCAAACCTATGGTTTTTCCAGTGGTCATGTACGGAGGTGAGAGTTGGACCATAAAAAAGTTGAGTGCCAAAGAATTGACACTTTTGAACTATGGTGTTGGAGAAGACTCTTGAGATTTCCTTGGATGACAAGGAGATCAAACCAGTCAATCATAAAGGAGATCAGTTCTGAATATTCATCGGAAGGACTGATGCTGAAGCTGAAGCTCCAATACTTTGGCCACCTGATGCAAAGAACCAATTCATTGGAAAAGACCCTGATGCTGGGGAAAATTGAAGGCAGGAGGAGAAGGGGATGACAGAGGACAAGATGGTTGGATGGCATCACCGACTCAATGGACATGAGTTTGAGCAAACTCCAGGAGTTAGTGAAAGATAAGGAAGCCTGGCATGCTGCATTCCATGGGGTCACAAACAGTTGGACATGACTGAGGGGCTGAAAAACAACAACCCCAACTAACCACATAGTAGTTTCTCCATAAATAGCTGGTAACTGAACCAGTAAATGGCATAGAGATTACACACATAGGACACAATGATCTGTATCTCTAATTTTATATCTGTATATAAGTCTTTAAATATGAAAAGTGAGTGAAGTCACTCAGTCGTGTCCGACTCTTTGTGACCCCATGGACTATAGTCTGCCAGGCTCCTCCATCCGTGGGATTTTCCAGGCAAGAATACTGGAGTGGGTTGCCATTGCCTTCTCCTTTTTAAATATGAAAAAGTGGTCCATTTTCAGTTTCAGCTCTTAATGTTGGTGACTAATGTATACCAACTAACTTATTAGAAATACTAATTACACACATTTTTGTCAAAAATATTTATACTGACTTCCAATAAAACTGTAAGTATTTTGCATTTCAGAATCAATCAAACTTCACGGAGAAATTAGTCCCTAAAGGACCTACAGTTCTTCACTAGAAACAAGAAATATATTCTGCATTAAATTAATGAGCTACATACATAACAATGCTGCCAATTACTTTACAATGGTTCACTGGCCAACCACCGGTGTTACTGACATCTCACACAATTTAAAACTGTTTACATTCTTTCTTCCTCTTAAACAAATTGAGCTCCATTGTTTAAAATCTGAAGAACAGAAATCTGGATAATACCAAATACACAGACTTATTCCAATGCTTTTTTGAAGTTCTCAGGACATAAAAGAAAGTCCCAAAATAAGCTTATCCAAAAACCAAACACATCGTGCTACATAAAATACTCTTCTAAGGCAGAACAGGTGTGAAAATTAAAGGCAGTAATTCAATTAAAAAGTAGATAAATGGCTTACTGAACATGCACATGGAAATAGACAGCCACTGAACCTATTTGCTTACGTGGTGACATGGGTCAACAGTTTGGTTTTCATTAAATTGCTGTATTTTATGGCATTAGGGAGCTTCCCTGGTGGCTCAGTGGTAAAGAATTCAGCTGCAATGCAGGAGATGAGGGTTTGATCCCTAGGATGGGAAGGTCCCCTGGAGAAGGAAATGGCAACCCACTCCAGTACTCTTGCTTGGGAAATCCTGTGGACAGAGGAGCCTGGCAGGCTACAGTCCATGGGTCACAAGGTTCAGACTCGACTTAGCGACTAAACCACCACCACCACTACCACCACGGCCTCTGGAGCATGTATTTATACAGAGATCAGCTGGAAGATGCCGTAAAAAGACAGATTTGGTGTATTTAAGTACAGTGGAAAGGAACTCTTCCCCTCTGACACACCGAACATTACGTTTATAATTAAGGAATTCCTTTTCATGAGAATGATACGAATTCCTTCATTGACTATTAGTTTCTAGATACATTTTTGCTTTTCCTTTAAAATTTTCTCATCCCTTCATAAAATCCTTAAGATGCTAGTATAATCTTCCATGTAATTAATTTAACACAGTTACTCTAAAAAAGGAAACATAATGACCCCCGCAAATTAGATCTAAATATCAGACTGTCACAATCGCATCAATGCATTAATGCCACTGAGGAACCACTATATTCACATATTTATGTTAAATCCTATGGCTGAGAAAATTATTGCCCTCAGCTCCTCAACTCCCACCTACCTACCCATCTCGCAGACCAGAAAGAGCAGAGTGACCTCTCTAGACATTCTTGTGGAGATATTTAATAAATGCTTGTTAAACGTAATTCCACTGAGGCTCAGAGAAGTTAAGTGACTTTCACAAGGACACACGTTGAACAACAACTTTGGAGAAAGACCAAGCAGCTTGCTTAGTTTTTTAATTCCAATTTCCAGGCATTTTCTAGAGCACTCTGCCTCTGCCTTTCCTTCCTGTCCAAACATTCTCACTCAGCTCTCCTAAAGGACAGATTATTAAATTCAATGAAGGCTTTATTGGGATTCCCAGGTGGCACAGTGGTAAAGAATCCTCTTACCAATGCAGGAGACTCAGGAGACTTGGGTTCAATCCTTGGGTCAGGAAGATCCCATGGAAAAGGAAATGGCAACCCATTCCAGTATTCTTGCCTGGGAAACCCCATGGACAGAGGAGTCTGGCGAGCAAAGAGTCACATGTGACTGAGCATGCATGTATATGCATGCACAGAAAGGCTTTATGAATAACAAATCAGTGCACTATCCCTCGAAAGCCTTCAAATTCTTCATCTAGCATATAAGCAGGGCTGTCTGAGATAGAAGCATTCAGGAATGTCACATGCCAGGCAGGTTGATGAGTGATAGATGTAGCCTGTCCCCAGAACCCGCATATCAGGATGCAAAGGTTGACATGCCCACTTTCAGGGCACAAAGGAAATGCTCATGATGACCTAATCGAAATTGTTCAGTTTTCTCTGCACATTTCTCTCCTGGTGCATTGCCGTCAAGTCACATCTCGTTGTTCTAAAAAATGCTATACATATATTTTAAAATGCATATATTTGAACTTCTGGATTTCATATTATAAACACCTTAATTTTATAACAGCAAAAATAATATCTAAGTTGATTCATTCATACTATCCAAAATGGGTAATACACAAAATAATACTAGTTCATGTCCGTGAAAATAAGAAATATGTATTCAACTCTCCTACCTATGTTTTCTTTTGACTTTATGGAAAAGGAAAAACCAAAGGTTGTGGAAGAGTTTCCCCTATTGCTGACTCTAGTGAGTCCTTAGTTAGCGCTAATCGCAATCACTCTAAGAATTTCAATTACAGCTGAGAGAAAAGCTCTTTGTTGGTATGAGTAATTTAGTCTCAGTGATTTCTGTTACCTGGACTTCTTTTGATGCTAAACGAATGAGGTGTTCTTTCTCCTGCCCAATATTTGAGCTTTGATGTGCTCTATCTCTGACATAAGACAGAAAGGAGAGACACAATCTGCTTCTCCACAAAAAAGGGAAAAAATCAAGATATATTTTCAATGGAAAAATGAGGCTCCTGAATAATGAGGTTCTCATTTCAAGACTCTAAACTCACGAAAATATTTCCCCTAAATATTAGACCATAAAGAAGGCTGAGTGTCCAAGAATTGATATTTTTGAACTGTGGTGCTAGAGAAGAAATGAGAGTCCCTTGGACAGCAAGGAGATCCAACCAGTCCATCCTAAAGGAGATCAGTCGTGGGTGTTCATTGGCGGGACTGATGTTGAAGCTGAAACTCCAGTACTTTGGCCATCTGATGCAGAGAGCTGACTCATTTGAAAAGACCCTGATGCTGGGAAAGATTGAGGGCAGGAGGAGAAGGGGACGACAGAGGATAAGATGGTTGGATGGCATCACTGACTCAATGGACATGAATTTGAGCAAGCTCTGGGAGCTGGTAATGGACAGGGAGGCCTGGAGTGCTGCAGTCCATGGGGTTGCAAAGAGTTGGACAAGACTCAGCAACTGAACAATTTCCCCTAAATATGTTGTCTCAGGACAACATTAATATGTTTGAAGAGAAGCTACCTATTGATTTGGGGGACACATTTCTTCTTGGGTTACTCAGTATGATGGATAGAGAATTTTATATATACATATATATATGTGTGCATGTATATATATATATATATATATATATATATATATATATATATATATCACTTTTTGACTGTGCAGTGTTGCATGTGGGATGTTAGCTCCTTGGTCAGGGATTGAACCTGTACTCCCTGCATTGAAAGCACAGAGTCTTAACCACTGGACCACCAGGGAAGTCCTTGAACAATAGTAATTTTGATCACCCCTTTCAAGTTATAGAAGAAGTGAATGAATTCATTGTTGTTCAGTCTTTCAGTCATGACTGACTCTGCGACCCCATGGACTGTAGCATGCCAGGCTTCCCTGTCCTTCACTATCTCCCAAAGTTAGCTCAAATTCATGTCCATTGAGCCAGTGATGCCATCCAACTATCTCACCCTCTGTCACCCCCTTCTCCTCCTATCCTCAATCTTCCCCAGCATTAGGGTCTTTTCAAATGAGTCAGCTCTTCACATCAGGTGGCCAAAGTATTGGAGCTTCAGTTTCAGCATCAGTCCTTCCAATGAATATTCAGGGTTGATCTCCTTTAGGATGGACTGATTTGATCTCCTTGCAGTCCAAGAGACTCTGAAGAGTTTCTCCAGCACCACAATTCAAAAGCATCAATTTTTTAGCACTCAGCATTCTTTATGGCCCAACTCTCACATCTGCACATGACTACTGGAAAAAACCATAGCTTTGACTATACGGACTTTTGTCAGCAAAGTGGATGAATTCATACATATGAAAATATTTTCCATCAAAGCATGCTCAAGAGTAAGTAGATATTTTTCTCTTATTCTTTTGTATTACCAACACAACACTAATTTTCAGGCTCAAATCTATTCAAGGAAGAAATCAAAAGAAGTCTATCTAGTACACAGCTAACAAATCAATTATTTGCTTTCTTTCTCAAAACAATATTTTCTTAGTTTCTTAAAAATGTCCTTTCTTTCTTAAAGATGAGTTATTTTCACATCAATACTGCTTTTAGAACTTATATAAGCAATGGTGTTGATCAAGAAGGAAAAAAACAGTTTATAGCTTCTCTTCTGTATTTTGGAGAAGAAAAGGTTTAATTAAATGGCCAAGTCATTTTGTTTAGAGAAATAACTAGTTTTGTCTAACTGTTGTGCACAGCAGAAAATGACAGCTTTGAAAGAGCAGTAATGACCAATTAGGAAATACGTTGACCGTGCTTTTTGATTTCTTCATTTTGGCTCCTTATTCTCATTGGCTAAATCACAAATTTACGTTCATGCACTACTGTAAGAGAAGCTTCTAAGCAATACCTAACTCACTGGCCCCTTTTAAGAAAAAAATTTAGCCCGCCTTTTCCTAGGAAATATCCAGATAAAATAATAAATCGGGAAACTGGAGTGGGTCACTATTGACTTGGAACAATTTGATGTTCGAACAAGTGATCACGTACAATTAGGATGACAGGCACTTTGGCATAGAAGCCTGTCCCACCACATAAATTAAGACTGAGGTGACACAAGGTCAGACCAGTGAGCACACTTATCAAGGTCTTACTTTTCTTTTCCCTTTACAAAGCCATCATTCTAGCCAGCCTTAAATAAGATGATTTAGAGTAGACAGAAGAATGAGTTCTATTACCAAATAGAGTTTCTTATTTGCCAGGAAATGTGATCCTTGAAAAGACAAAGCACTCTTTTCCAAAGAAAATGAGATTTGCAACCTTCTTGCAGCTCTCAATCTTTATCAATTTAAGAGTTAATTGGAAATAGCTTGAGAATTTATCCATGTGGGGCTCTGAAAATGCCCCGGCCCATCCCCCATGGTCCTCTCTGCCCAGCAGTACTATTATCCTCCTCCTTCTCAGATGTGACTCATGACCTTGAATCCCAGATCAGGCTTGGAATCAAAATTTCCCAAAGGACAAAAGCTTCAGATCTCCCGGTTCCACCCTGTTTGAAGTTTCCCTTTGCCAAGATTCTCAACACAGGAAGACACTTTTATTCACACTTCTGTTGCCTAGAGACACCCTCTCAAGTGTCTCGGAACCCAACTCACTCTAGTGTGTACTTGCTTGTGCAAGAGCTAGAGTGCTAGAGAGCGGTGTGTATGAGTGTGAGTATGTGTGAGCAATTTTAAATCAAATGCTCTTTCAAGTCTCTATATCAAAAAACACAAAAATAACAAAAACTTCAAACCAGAGTGTTCACTAATAGGCAGACAGTCTAATGAAGTAATACATTCATACCTCAACACATCATATACTTGTGAAAATTCTTAATATATGTATAAAATTCTTAATATATGTATAAAATGCTTATATATGTATAAACTAGACTGAGGGCCATGATCTCTTCTTAAAGAAAATAAGCAAGAAAAAAATGAATGGAAACAACCTATCTATATGTGTTTATAACATATTTATATAATCATGGGAAAATAGGGATGTTTACACCTTAAATTTAATATTAACAAGAGGCTGTAATTAACAATAAGACTGAAGGGGAGACACAGCACATGCATATTTAACTTACTTGAATTTCATTCTATGTGCTGAGGCACTTAAGGCATATATGGCAATAAAAGGAGGTGGTGAGTGAGTGCAACTCACTCAGTCGTGTCCGAGTCTTTGCAACCCCACGGACTTTACAGTCCATAGCCTTTCCCTTCTCCAGAGGATCTTCCCAACCCAGGTCCCCCACATTGCAGGCGAATTCTTTACCAGCTGAGCCACAGGGGAAGCCCAAGAATACTGGAGTGGGTAGCCTGTCCCTTCTCCAGCTGATTTTCCCGACCCAGGAATTGAACTGGGTCTCCTGCATTGCAGGTGGATTCTTTACCAACTGAGCTATGACGGAAGCCCAAAGGAGGTGGAATAATATACAAATATACACACACAACATAAAATATCCACTATAAAAAGGAATGAAATAATGCCATTTGCAGCAACATGAATGGACCTAGAGATTATCCTACTGAGTGAAGTAAGTCAGAGAAAGACAAATATTACATCTCACTTACATGTGCAAACTAAAAATAACACAAACAAATTTATTTACAAGACAGAAATAGATCCACAGACATAGAAAACAAAGTTATGGTTACCAAAAGGGAAAGATAAAACAGGAATATGAGATTAACAGATAAGGACTGCTGCTGCTGCTGCTGCTGCTGCTGCTGCTAAGTCGCTTCAGTCGTGTCCGACTCTGTGCGACCCGATAGACGGAAGCCCACCAGGCTCCCCCATCCCTGGGATTCTCCAGGCAAGAACACTGGAATGGGTTGCCATTTCCTTCTCCAATGCATGAAAGTGAAAAGTGAAAGTGAAGTCGCTCAATCTTGTCCGACTCATAGCGACCCCATGGACTGCAGCCCACCAGGCTCCTCCGTCCGTGGGATTTTCCAGGCAAGAGTACGGGAGTGGGGTGCCATTGCCTTCTCAAAGATACAGATTCAGTTCAGTTCAGTTCAGTTCAATCATGTCCAACTCTTTGCAACCCCATGAATCGCAGCACACCAGGTCTCCCTGTCCATCACCAACTCCCGGAGTTCACTCAGATTCACGTCCATCAAGTCAGTGATGCCATCCAGCCATCTCATCCTCTGTTGTCCCCTTCTCCTCCCACCCCCAATCCCTCCCAGCATCAGAGTCTTTTCCAATGAGTCAACTCTTCGCATGAGGTGGCCAAAGTACTGCAGTTTCAGCTTCAGCATCATTCCCTCCAAAGAAATCCCAGGGCTGATCTCCTTCAGAATGGACTGGTTGTATCTCCTTGCAGTCCAAGGGACCTTCAAGAGTCTTCTCCAACACCACAGTTCAAAAGCATCAATTCTTCAGCGCTCAGCCTTCTTCACAGTCCAACTCTCACATCCATACACGACCACAGGAAAAACCATAGCCTTGACTAGATGGATCTTTATTGGCAAAGTAATGTCTCTGCTTTTGAATATGCTATCTAGGTTGGTCATAACTTTTCTTCCAAGGAGTAAGCGTCTTTTAATTTCATGGCTGCAATCACCATCTGCAGTGATTTTGGAGCCCCCCAAAATAAAGTCTGACACTGTTTCCACTGTTTCCCCGTCTATTTCCCATGAAGTGATGGGACCAGATGCCATGATCTTCGTTTTCTGAATGTTGAGCTTTAAGCCAAATTTTCACTCTCCTCTTTCACTTTCAAGAGGCTTTTTAGTTCCTCTTCACTTTCTTCCATAAGGGTGGTGTCATCTGCATATCTGAGGTTATTGATATTTCTCCCGGCAATCTTGATTCCAGCTTGTGCTTCTTCCAGCCCAGCGTTTCTCATGATGTACTCTGCATAGAAGTTAAATAAGCAGGGGGACAATATACAGCCTTGACGTACTCCTTTTCCGATTTGGAACCAGTCTGTTGCTACATGTCCAGTTCTAACTGTTGCTTCCTGACCTGCATATAGGTTTCTTAAGAGGCAGGTCAGGTGGTCGGGTATTCCCATCTCTTTCAGAATTTTCCACAGTTTATTGTGTCCACACAGTCAAAGGCTTTGGCATAGTCAAGATACAGACTACTATATATCAAACAAAAAGCAAGGTCCTACTGTACAAAACAGGGAAGTATATTCAATAACTTAGAATAACCTATCATGGAAAAGAACAGAAAAAAAAAACATACACTCACACGTGCACACACACACACACACACACACACACACATACACACATTTACATCTGAAAGCCACTGTGCTGCATGCCTGAAATGAACACAATGTCATAAATTAACTAAACTTCAGTTTTAAAGAAAGGCTTCTGGAACTTCACATGCCTTCTAGGCAGGAAGAAAGGTAGAAAGCTAAACCAAATTCCTCCTACAATTAGCTCCCTTTCAGTCCCCCACCACACCTCCACCTGCTTCTTCTGTCCCCTAATCCAGCTGTCTTCTCCTGAAGTTCTTGCCTGTGCTCAGTCATGTCTGACTCTTTGCGACCCCTGTAGCCCACCAGGCTCCTCTGTCCATGGGATTTCCCAGGCAGGAATACTGGAGAGGGTTGCCATTTCCTCCTTCAGGGGATCTTCCCAACCCAGGGACTGAACCCACATCTCCTGTGTCTCCTGTTACAGGTAGATTCTTTACTGTTGAGCCATCTAGGAAGCCCAGTCCAGTTAGACATAAAAGTTGATTTATCTTATTTTATTTATTTCCTTTTTTCTCCCTGCTGAGGTATGATTAGGAAATTCAGATGAACTAAGCAGGAAATCAAATTTCTGTAATAGTAGAATTTATTGTTATAGGCAAAACCAGACAAGAAGATATTATTGCCTTGAGGATAGAGAAAATTTATGATTTGGTTTATAGTTTTATGACTGCGGGCTATAAGAAGAATCCTCAGGGATTCTGTATCTAACCCTGGATTCAAGGCTTCAGCATAGAACAGGGGGCCTTAAGGAATTTTCAAATTCTCCATAAAACGTATGCAGAATAAAAATATGTTAGTGACAAAAGCAGTACTATTTTTCACTTAAAAAGTAGAAAAGGGGGTCATTTTTTCATTTCTGTCTATGAACAAAGTTTTAGTATTAGAATTAAAGAACTTCTTTACCAAATATGGGGCTTCTCCGGTGGCTCCATCAATAAAGAATCTGCCTGCAATGCAGGAGACCCAGGTTCAATCCCTGGGTTGGGAAGATCCTCTGGAAAAGAGAATGGCAACCCACTTCAGTACTCTCGCCTGGAGAATCCCATGGTCAGATGAGCCTGGTGGGCTACAGTCCATGAGGTCACAAAGACTCAGACACTACTGAGCAACTTTGATCCATTCATCCGTCCCAAATATGAATCGTAGTTCAAATGTGACTCCAGCAGCCTAATTGACTGAACAGTGAAAAGGAGAACCAAATTAGGAGCTAACCAAGTAACTTCCCACTGTCCTCATGAGACGTTTTGAAGAGGCAGTCACCCAAAGTATGCCCCAATAAGCTATTGGTTTGTAGTAGGTCTACAAATGTGATAACAACCCAAGGTGCCTTTTCTATCAGAAGTATTAGCATTGCAAAGATTTGAAAATGGAATGGACTCCCCTCTGCAGACAGCAGTCTTTCAGAAAGAGGGGTTACATGTGTGTGTCTTTGTGGTACCTTTAGATGCACACACATATGTAAACACACATGGGTAAATGCAATTGTGCATACACTCATATATTAACACCCACATACATGCCATAAACACATACACATGCAAACATATGTTTGAAGACATATTGATATATTCAGATGTATATAACATATGTGTATAAATTTAAGGTAGCAAATATATATTTGAATACACATATATATGCTTTAACTGGCAACCAGAATATATATGCATGAAGAGAACTTCCTCAGGCCTTGGTATTTATATTATTTATAAGTACATATACATTATAAAGCAAGATTTGAAAAAAGTGAATATATATATAACATTAATACATAAAGACATCAACTCTTTGAATAGACACCAAGACTTCAAAGACTGTGGATGACCAAGAAACAAGATAATAGAAATAATAGCTGAACTCCTTGCCCCAAATGAGCAGAATTTGGAAATGAAATAAACATGATGAATAGTGAGAGAAAAAAAAGTTTGGAGAGCAGGGAGAGGACTGAAGTACGGGACTGGAAATTGGAGAGTTTCAAGAACTAGAATGATTATTATTCAGTCTTAAGTTGGTTTACATTCCTGTGATTGAACAACCCAACCCCCGATGACTCTAGGACATGGAGTAATGTTTCAGTAAATCAGTTGACCTTTGAACTGCACAGGTTTGAACTGCACAGCACCACTTACAAGGTGGATGTCTTACAATAAACATGTACCCCAGTCCTCCATGATCCAGGATAGGTTGGATCTTTGGATACAGAACTGCAGCTAAGGGGGGTGGGGGGGGGCAAGGTGGAAAACGGAAGACCACTAAGAAAGAAAAACCAAAGAGTGATTCCACAAAATAGGCTTGGAGCCAGGTATTCAATTATCTAAGAAAATGCAACCATAATTCCAAAGACACATGTACCCCAGTGTTCATCGCAGCGTTCTTTACAGTAGCCAGGACATGAAAGCAACTTAAACGTCCGTCAGCAGAGGAGTGGATAAAGCTGTGGTGCATATATACAATGGAATATTATTCAGCCATAAAAAGGAACACAATTGGGTCATTTGTAGAGATGTGGATAAATCTAGGGTCTGTCATATACAGTGAAGTAGGTCAGAAAGAGAAAAAGAAAGACCATATATTAATGCATGTATGTGGAATCTAGAAAAATGGTCCTGATGAACCTATCTTCAGGGCAGAGATCGGGACGCAGGTGTAGAGAATGGGCCTGTGAACATGGGGTGGGGCCATGTGAGATGAGAGAGATGAACTGAGAAAGTAGCATGGACATATATATACTACCACATGTTAGACAGATAGCTAGGAGGAAGCTGCTGTATGACACAGAGAGCTCAACTTGGCGCTCTGTGATGGCCTGGAGGGGTGAGATGGGAGGATGAAGGGAGGTCCAAGAGGGAGGGGATATATGCACACACAGCTAATTCACAGTGCTGTACAGCAAAAACAGTGTAAGACAACTACACTCCAATTCTGAAAAAAAAAATTTAAGTAAAATGCAACTGTGAAGAGCAAGTAGGTCCAACACTTCTAGGACAGACTATAAGGATTCAGAAAATCCAGCTCGCAAGAATAATCATATACAGTTCTCATACTACTTAACAGTGTAGACATCAGAAATAGCTGCCAGAAAAAAAATTACTAATACTTCCATATTAGGGGTATTTCCATGTATTTGAAGTATTTTCATACCATGTGTGTTTAAACCAATGCTTATAAGGATGTTTCATAGTCTGAATAAATTAAATCTATTAATTAATCTTTTGGGGCACTCCAAAATCACTGCAAATGGTGATTGCAGCCATGAAATTAAAAGATGCTTGCTCTTGGAAAGAAAGTTATGATCAACCTAGACAGCATATTAAAAAACAGGAACATTACTTTACCAACAAAGTAAAGTCAAGGCTATGGTTTTTCCAGTGGTCATGTACGAATGTGAGAGTTGGACTGTAAAGAAAGCTGAGTGCTGAAGAATTGATGCTTTTGAACTGTGGTGTTGGAGTAGACTCTTGAGAGTCCCCTGGACTGCAAGGAGATCCAACCAGTCCATTCTAAAGGAGATCAGTCCTGGGTGTTCTTGGAAGGAATGATGCTAAAGCTAAAACTCCAGTACTTTGGCCACCTCATGTGAAGAGTTGACTCATTGGTAAAGACTCTGATGCTGGGAGGGATTGGGGGCAGGAGGAGAAGGGGACGACAGAGGATGAGATGGCTGGATGGCATCACTGACTCAATGGACATGAGTCTGAGTAAACCTCAGGAGTTGGTGATGGACAGGGAGGCCTGGAGTTCTGTGGTCCATGGGGTTGCAAAGAGTCAGACATGACTGAGCAACTGAACTGAACTGAATAAATTAATTTTTAAATTATATAGATATTAAATGTATTTATACATATTCTGAATAATATCCTGCAGAATGTCAAGCTCTTTATATCCATAACGATGTTCCAGGAAAAGAAACTAACTTTCAGAGAAATCAAATGACTGTCTCAGGGATGAATGACAGAAACAAGTTAACTCGAGTTAACAATTCAAACGAGATTCCAATCTAACCCCAGAAGTGCCATAAAGTCCAGACTCATTCTATAAGCAATCATTCTTCATTTCACAGCAATTCCAGATAAAAATAAGTGTTTTTAATTGAGCAGGGCCTTTTCACCACTGATGAGTTTTCTGATTCTTTCTCCTGACTTTCTTCCATCAGTTCTATCACTGACACCATCTTACTCATCCCTGAGTACTAAAGCATATGATTCTATCTTCCAGCAGTCTTTAAAATGCCTCATAATCCTATCCTTATTCTCTCCCCTGGGAACTAGTATTTAAACACAATCTAACCGGAGTTCCTCCCCATCAAGTGCCTATCCCAACCTGCTGGGCCCCCAGGCACCATATTACTTTCCATGAATCAAAGCATTGACCCCATGATTGAACATCAATCATGTTCAACCTCCCACGTTCAAACTGCTTCATGGTTCCTATATACTGTTTAACTGAGCACAGGCTTCACATTCAGCATGCTTCCCTTGTAGCTCAGCTGGTAAAGAATCTGCTTGCAATTCTTCTGCAGGAGACCTGGGTTCAATCCCTGGGTTGGGAAGATCCCCTGGAGAAGGGAAGGGCTACCCACTCCAGCATTCTGGCCTGGAGAATTCCATGGACTGTGTAATCCATGGGGTCGCAAAAGAGTCGGACATGACTGAGCGTTTAACTTTCACCTTCAGGTTCAGAGCTCTCTGCCAGCTGTCCAGCTACAGCTCTCAATATATCTTCCACTAGGCTTCCCACAGCCCTAATTTCCAGCGAAGCCAGCCCCAGAACCCTTTACGCTTCTCCAAACGCACCCACATGTTTTTCTGCCTCTAAACCATTTCTTCAATTTTCCTTGACTCAGAATTCCAATTGTCCACCCTTTGGAATAAAACCCTCCTTCTACTAAAAGATTAATGTCAAATGCTACAATTTTTCCAGAATTTACACCACAATATGTAATTCCTACCTTAATGGAACCCTCACAGAAATACATAGAAATTACATTCTTCCTTGCCTTATAGGCATTTGATATTTCTCCTCAGTGGGAACCTGTCATGTATTCCTCATCTTTCGTAGCACTTTTATTTTTTTAGGAGTTAACTGACATTCATTTTATTATTTTTTAACTTTTCCTTTTATATGGGAATACAGTTGATGAACAATGTCCCATTCGTTTCAGGTATACAGCAAAGTGATTCAGTTATACATATGCATGTATTTACAACATCTTATGGGGCTTCCCCGGTGGCGCAGTGGTAAAGAATCCACCCGCCAATGCAGGAGACACAGGTTTAATCCCTGAGTCAGAAAGATCCTCTGGAAAATGAAATGGCAATCCATTCCAGTATTCTTGCCTGGGAAATCCCATGGACAGAGGGGCCTGGTGTACTACAGTCCATGCGGTTGCAAAGAGTCAGACATGACTAAGCAACTACGTAACAACATCTCTAATAGTAAACAGGGAGTCTAGCAAATATACAGCACTTTGTGTGTGCAAGTGTGAGTGCTTAGTCTCTCAGTTTGTCCAACTCTTTGCAGCCCTTTGGATTGTAACCCTCCAGGCTTCTCTGTCTATGTGATTCATGGGTTTGATCCCTGGATCTTCTTGACCCAGGGATCAAACCCAAGTCTCCTTCATCTCCTGCACTGAAGGCATATTCTTTACCCACTGAGCCATCAGGGAAGGCCATATAGCAGAGAGAGAGAGAGACAGAGAGAGAGACAGAGAGAGAGAGAGAGAGAGAGAGTGTGTGTGTGTGTATTAGTTGCTCAGTCGTCTGACTCTTTGTGACCCCATGGACTATAGCCTGCCAAGTTCCTCTGTCCATGGAATTCTCCAGGCAAGAACACGAGTGGGTTACCATTCTCTTCTCTAATAGCACTTTAGAGAACTGGCTATAATGGATTCAGTTAGCTTTCCCAAGTTCCTAAAAATGAAACTCTTTTAAGTGATGTATTTCAAAAAGAGATTGGAAATATGTTTAAGAAACCAATACTTTAAGTGTAATCACAGGTACCCAGGGGGGGTTATTCAGGATACCCTGAATTCCAAACCAAAAGTTTGTTTTTATAGAATCAAACATTTGACTGTTCTTAAAGAAATATTTCACCAAGATGAGTTTACTCCTCATTAGACCATCACACCCACAAGAATAATCGCTGGGTCAGATCTTTATGCTATAGAATTTGGAGGAAGATCCATGTGCCAGGAGCCAGTGGAGACTGGGAGAGAGAGACCACTTGCGATCGTGTGTAAACGTCATCACTCTCAACCAGCTCATCTAAAGTATGTCTCCTATGAGTCACGGTGTAAGAATCCCAGTGGACTTAACTTGAAAAGAGCACAGTGTATCTCCTACAGCTGCTCTCCGGTTGAGCCAAAATTGCTGTCCTTGCTTGACCTTTTGAACTTTGGATCAATAACAGGTCTCCCCCCACCCCCAAGACATTAATGAAACTAAATTGCTTTCACAGGATCAACTGACTAACAAACACAAAGCCAGGCTCTTTATCTATTCATCTCTTTCTATCCATTCATCCTAGCTCACCTTTTGCGCATCCCAAAATAATGTTATATAGACATATACAAGCATATTCATGTCTGAGGGCTGACTTCATGCAAAACACTATTCTAAGTCTCCTGCATCTGTTAAACCTCACAACAATCCCATAAGATAGCTACTTTATTATTCCCATTTTTCAGATGAAGAAATCAAGGCTCAGAAATGTTAAGTAACTGCCCAAGTTCAGACAGATGTTAAGTGTGGGATTCAAATCCTGGAAAACTTCTCCCAGAGCCCACAGTCTTAACCACTCTATGATACCCTGCCAGAGCAGAACTGTGTTTCTTCACAGAGGTGGGGGAAGTCTCTGAAGTTATTCTATTTCTGAAAATCACCTACAGGGGCTCATCACAGAGACTAAGGCCCAGAAGCACATAAAACATAAAAGACAACCTGCTGTTTCTATCTGGAGTGAGTGCTCAGTCATGTTCGACTCTTTGCGACCCCATGGCCTATAGCCCAGGAGGCTCCTCTGTCCAGGAGATTTCCCAGGCAAGAATACTGGAGTGGGTTGCCATTTCCTTCTCCAGGGGATCTTCCTGACCCAGGGATTGAACCCACGACTCCTGTGTCTCCTGAATTGCAGGCAGATTCTTTTTACTGCTGAGCCACTGGGGAAGCCCATGTTTCCATCTTACTGGCAATAATATAGGAATTATTTCTAAACTTGAAGCACAGAACAAGAGGGCAAGCTGGCAAGATAACCAGATAGACTGTGTGTAAGGCTATCCTCACAGGCCTGGCAAATGTAGCCAGTGCATTTGCAGGGGCAGATTCTACACCAGGCCCAGTGAGACGGCATCAATGGGCAACAGCGTGAAAGATGAGGACTGGAAACAAACACAGTTCTTTCATTCAGTCTTAAATATAGAGAAGCAGGAATGTACACACAAGCAAACAAAACCATGCATGACTCAGGGCTGCATTTTGCACCAGGATGGAAGGAATGTAGTGACAAAGATGGCAGGACGAAACAAAAAATCATTTTCCATGGGAGATAAACAAGAGTATATATACATACCACAGCTACCCTTTAACTAACAGAAAGGAAACCGATCAGCTTCTTTAAAGGGGGAGTTCAAGCTACTGGTAACCAGAACTAGCTTACTGGCTGAAAAACTGCATTCTGCTTCTTATGTTTCCAATGAAAGAACAATGCAAAATGCCCTGAAAAATGTGTCCAGAACTCACAATATTGAGAAGGCCTTGCCAGAGGCAATCAAAGCCAGAGAAGCCAGGTAACAGTTGAATTTGGAGAGAAATATTAGACAATACTTAGCTTTCATTCCAAAGGGCTGCCCTTAATAGCACTGTAGCGTGTGGGACTGACAAGCTAAAATAAGCTGTGGCATTCAATACTTTTAAAGGGTTGAACCACAGCCTACAAGGCTACACAAACACACAGAAGCACCTGTGGCCCTCCAAATTACTTATGTGACTTTTTTTTTTTCATTGTCAAACAGCCCGCATATTACATACCCTTCTTGCGCTTCTAGGCCCAAATGCCACAGGAGGGAAAAAAAAAACATTTTGCTATAAACTCATGCTTGATCTCTCTGTTAGTGTTGGACTCTTACTCTCAGCTACACTGTGGGTAAAATAAGCGGATTTTTTTTTTTTTCCTACAAGTCTGCCAAACACTGGTGGGAATGCACTGTGTGTATTCCCACAAAAGTGCACTGAGAATGCACTTTTACTGACCGAGGGCCTGGATCATTCACAATGACCTGATTGAGGTTCTTGGCTCGAAGCAAATGGCGCAGTTATGTGAAACTGGTTATAGACATGAGGGGTGTTCTCTTCGAAGAAATAGCTTGACTCCTTCCAGTATGAGAACCCAAATCACTCCTTTAAAATGTGCAAAGGAAATGAATTTATTTTCACTCCACCCTTACAAAACACCAAGCTGCACTGAAGCCAAAAAATGCGAGCAGCAAAAACAATACCAAAGCTATCGTTTCCAAGAAAATACGGGCCTGCTCGTTTTGGTGTACGATTTTCTGATACAGGCCACTACATGTCAACTAAATGCTACCTCTGAGAGGGCAAATCCACGTTCAAAAACACAGTGGGCTTCCCTGGAATTTAGGAAAATCAGATTCTCCTGTGCTTCCTTGGTAAAGAAAGAAAACACGGGTGAGAAACTGACGCCACACTGTCGATCAGCTACCCTTCAATTAAGAAATAAAACAAATAGGGGCTTCCACTCTGCAAATATTATGATTAACATGCGTGATCAGAGTGGAGAGCCCAGAGAAATAACTCCATTTACGGGGAAGTGGGGAGGTTTGGTCTGTAATGAGGAAGCAACAGTAGAAGCTGAGATTTGTAATCGAGCGAGTGAACCTTAGCAAATATTATTTCCACTGAAGTCTGGGCCCTCGAGCAAGAGGTCGGGGTTAAGAGGCGTGATTCCAGAACCGACTGGCGGAAGGCAGGGCCCGCCCCTCCCTGTGGTGGCTTCTAGGATGCAGACGGGATGGTCCCCTTCCCCCAAGGGGCCGAAGCCCCCCGGGGAGCGCATACGGAGGGCCCGGCGTCGCGCCCCCTTACCTGCACAGGTGCTGCCGTCGTAGGCCTCGCACACCCACTCGTGGCACTCGCACAGGGGCCCGAAGTACACGCCGGGCTCGCTCACGTGACAGATGCACACCCCGCAGTCGCAGCGGCCGCGGCCGTGGCACAGAGCGCCCCCTGGGGGCTGCCCGGGCGCGCGGCACCGGCGCTCCGACTCGGCCCGGGACAGCCTGCACGCAGCGGCGCCCGGACCGCTCCTGCAGGGGCGACAGACCACAGCGGGGGCCACTGTCACGTCCAGGCACTTCCCCTTCTGCTCCGAGCACCACCCCCTCAACGCGGCCCGCCGCCGCGGCCTCCCAGGGTCCACCCAGATCCCGAACAGGAGACCGACCGCCAACCCCCTGGGGATCATTAGCCTGGGCACCCCCCCACCCCCACCCCCACGTTTCTCCGAGGACCAAGCTGATGCCATCCACTGGTCATCACCGGAGAAATGACCACAGGTGTCTAAGTGGTGACCTGCCCCACCGAAGAAGAGGACCGTCTTCCAGGTGAACTGGAGGATCCGGGCCTGCCCCTTGGAGGTCCGCCACTGAACCTTACACAGCGCATTTAGATTAAATGCAAATTAATCCAAAGTCTGACTCTTGGCTGACTTTTCAGTTCTGTTTCAAAAGTCCTGTTGCTAGCTGATGGTCAGGGGCAGTTGTTTTATGAAAAAGGAGAGATGATTATATAGAAAGAACCATACAGGTTATGATAGCAGAGGACATAAGGCTTTTTCAAGTTGCAGTAAGCGATACTTACAAACTATGCTTTTAAAGCATACAAGTTTAGTTATCGCGATGTGCCTCCAATCCTCTGAAAATGTCATGCAAAATGTTAATGCCAGCCCCATGCTCTGCCTTCTAGGTGGTACAAAGGTACACCTGGCATGGCAGAAAATCCCTCCTGATATGCACTGGAGCAGGAGGAAATGATAAATGTATTCAATGACTGTATTCTTCCCAAGGAAGGGCAAATGAACAGGGGTAAGGCAATACACAGTGTAGATGGAAGGAGAATCGGAACAGGTTGAAAAACAGTTGATCTGGCGTCCAACTTCCTAACTGCTCTTGGCTTGGGGCAGCCATCCCGGAGCTTTGAGTCCCGCCACGCAAGGCAGGGCAGGTCTGTCTTCAAGAAAAACAAACCAGACTTACCTCAGAGACGGCGAAAAGCTTTGCGGAACAGCTGACAGCCCCCCTGGCAGGAGAAGGGAGGACACCAGCAGCAAGACGCTCCCCAAGCCTGCGGGACGCATGCTGAGTTTCCAGGCTGCAGAAGCAAGGAGCGTGGCTGCGAGGTGGGGCTCCCGGGGGCGGGGGGCGGGGAGACCGAGGGGGGAGAGGTGCCCCCAGCAGACGGCCGGGCAGAGGGACCCACAAACACCCAGGCGTACAGGACCCGGGCTCTACCCGGAGCTGCGAGGGCGTGGACGAGCTGCCTGCGAGGGTTTGGGCGGCAGCGCTCTGGGCGGGGTGCTGGTACCAAACCCCTCAAGTGGAGAGCCTAGGCAGGGAAGTAATTAGAAACAGTTGTACAAGCAGATGGTTTATTTTGACATAAAAAAAGAGAGAGAGAAAGAAAAATGTCCTGTTC
Source organism: Capricornis sumatraensis (assembly GCF_032405125.1). NCBI lineage: Eukaryota > Metazoa > Chordata > Mammalia > Artiodactyla > Bovidae > Capricornis > Capricornis sumatraensis. The sequence continues at coordinate 86,009,074 of NC_091080.1, read as the reverse complement.
ACAGATTTGAGAGAACCGTTCCTTTCTTCAAGTACAGGCCCCAGAAATATTTGACAAGAGGCTATTTGGGCTGGCTGACATTAAAGGGACAGATAAGATAATCCCCAGAGATGAGGAGAGGAAGGGGGGAGTTAGGTGATGTCAGGAGGGAATTCCTTTTCACCCCTTGCTCTTCAAGAAGGTGCGCTCTTGGACTGTCTGTGGTGTGAGTTGTGAGGGGCAAGCAAAATGAGTTAAGGGCCACTTTTTTGCACTTGTGATCCTGCGTTTTAAATTATGGATCTCTCATTTCCTTAAGCCTTTAAAAAGTGTGTCATGCTTTTAGTTGTTCGGGCCAGTAGTTTATCACACCACATTTTTTTCTTGACTTGGACAGTTCAGACTGTAGTTGTTCCAAGTTCACCCCGTTCTCCCCACGGATTGAGTATGAGAAGATACAACGTCTGATTCCAGTGTCAATGGCACTGAAAAATCATGAATGTCACTCGCGAAGCACCTACTCGGTGCCAGTCACTTAGGAAATTCTCTCTGCAATTCTGACAATAGCCACACATTCGTTTCCTCATTTAGCAAACACAGGTTGAGCATCTTTTAGGCGTCAGGCTGTGTGCCAGTAAAGACGGAGCAGACAATTAAGGGGACATGATCCCTGCTCTAGGAATCCACTGGGCTAGCAGACATAGAATGAAATCAGGAGCATAAAAGGAGGAACGGCTGCCAGTTACTCCCGTCTTAGCTCCAAGCGTCTGATCTAGTTACTGTGCTCCAATATAAAAAAGTATCAAATTGACACGTTGTCCATGTGGAATTCATACAATATTATGTCAAATATATTTCAATAAAAATTTTCTCAACGGAAAAAAAAAAAAGATGGCATTTGAGATAAAGGCCAAAGGATGACGATAAGTTGGCTGGGAATGGGGAAGATGTGGCAGAGAGTGGGGTAGTATTCCCATTATAAAGATCAAGAAACTGGGACCAAAGCATGCCTTCCTGCTCAAAAGTGATGGACTTACTCAAACTCACACAGGAAGTTGGCCTTCAGCTGAAAGCTACGAGCCCTCAAAGCCCGCACTGTTCCCTACGTGGCGCGGTCACCTGGGAAAGGTGTGGACCCTTCTATGGAAGGGAAGAAAAATTCTCCCATTGTTCTAAGAAGGCCTTTAGAGGCAGTAGATTCTCATGAAACAGAACCACCCAAACTGTGCTCTGCCCTTAAAATCAGAGAAAACATTTCCGGATGGCATCTCTTCCTGTCATTTACGTGAACAGATGTAAGACCACGCCCAGGGATCGGTCCTCAAACCTTGCCTTCCAATGCAGGGCGGGTTTGGATTCGATCCCTGGTTGGGGAGCTAAGATAGCGGCCAAAAAACCAAAACGTGAGAACAGAAGCAGTATTGTTACAAATTCAATAAGGACTTTAAAGACGGCCCACATCAAAAAATCTTGAGAAGGAACTTAGGATTGGTAGGAGGAAGCATATGGGGAAGGGATGGTTAGGGAGTGTGGGACGGACTGGAACACGCTGCTGTATTTAGAGTGGATCACCAGCAAGGACCTGCTATAGAGCATGGGGAACTCTTCTCAGAGTTATGTGGCAGCCTGGGTGGGAGGGGAATTTGGAGAATAGACATATGTGTGTGTGTGCCTGAGTCCGTTTGCTGTTCACCCGAAACTATCACAACATTATTCATCAATCGGTTATAGTGCAATACAAAATAAAAAGTTTTTTTTAAAAAAAAAAAAAAGACCACCTCCACCATTTACCTGCTGGGGCAAAAAGGCAAATGAAGGTCCCTGAACCGAGAGCCACCAGCTTCTCTCTCTTTTCTCTGAAGGCTGACCCCTTGCCAACCCTTACTGAACCACGCACGTACACACTGGTGGTGGCATCGGCCAGTGGAAGGACAGACTGGGGAGATGTGTGTACACAACAGCGAGTTGTCTGGGCGGGAAATTCCGGAGTCCTGGGTAGCCACAGTGTGCTTTAGAAGGAGCCGCCAAGTCTCGTGTTACTGGATGCCCTGGATCACGTGATCATCCTGTGTGGGAGGGGCATATCTGGAGGAGAGACGGAGGGAATCCCTAAACCAGTCATTTCCTGAACCGGCATCCTCAGCACCTGGGGACTCGTTACAAATGCAAGTTCTCAGCACCCCCGCCCCAGACCTATGGAATCACTGGCTACACTTCAACAGTATTGCTGAGAATTCTATTTGCACAGCACCCAGGACTGGGGTCATGGATGCCTGTATGGAAGAATGACACCCACCCTCACTACTAGTTCAAATCCAGGCACCCTGTTCCTTCCTGGCCACGTGTAACTCTGTGAGGACATCGTAGGAACAGACTCTCCTGCCAACATCCAAAAACGTTGGTGACTCAGAGAATATGGGAATCGTAGAAGAGAAGCATCAATTCCAAAGCCTGACTAGGAATTTGCAATGAAAACATGGAACTTTTAACAAATGAGTCATGTATTGCTTTTTGCGTATTTTCTGAGGGAAAAAGAGACTTGTGGAATAGGGAACTGGTGTTCGAACACTTCTTTCAGGAATTAAAACATTTCTTTTATTCTGTGGTATTTTCATACAGGGCAGCATGCAATGATGAATATTACCATGAGGACCGTGTGCAGCTGTGAAGCAAAGATGGTATGTTCTAGGTTCCTGAAAGCATTGAAATGTTCAAATCATTATATCACTGCGACTCAGAAATAGTATTCCCAGGAAGCTGAAATAGTTATATTGCGGCTGAGTTGGTGACTCAGTAGAAGGTCTTGGATCCACACAAACTCTGTCAAAATAAAAGAAAATAACATTTTCTCTTTTTAGCAAACTTTGATATACTTTTTTTTTTTTTCCTGCCAAAGTACTAATGCCTGGAACGACCTACTTTCTTCCTTCTCCCAGTTTGCAGAAAACACAAGGACAAGCACCGCTTGAGAGCAGAGGTAGGAAGCACCCAGTTGCTGTGTGGAAGGTTCTGAGCTTCTCACTGACCCCAAAGACCTCCTGACAGCTCTGAGAGAAAGGCCTAGTCTCTCTAGTGCCTGAAACCAAACTTAAAGGGACTGAAAAGCATCTTAGTCCTTAAACATAGTTCTGAGTCATCAGGTCACAAAATCATAGAATCTGGGGTTCAAGAAATATTTTAAAAACACTGAAGCTGAAGCTCCAATAATTTGGCCCCCTGAGGTGAAGAGCTGACCCATTGGAAAAGACTCTGTTGCTGGGAAAGATTGAGGGTGGGAGGAGAAGGGGGCGACAGAGGATGAGATGGTTGGATGACAACACCGACTCAATGGACATGAGTTTGAGCAAGCTCCAGGAGATGGTGAAGGACAGGGAAGCCTGGCTTCTGCAGTCCATGGGGTTGCAAAGAGTCAGACAGGACTTAGCGTCTGAACAACAACAATTAATTACATCATTTTACTGACTTCAATAGCCGCTATTCTGAGAGCTATCTTTGATTCCTCTCTACAGTTTACCTGGATTGTCCAGCAAGTCACTGAATCAAGTTGATTCCACCGTTTAGTAATCCAGCCTCTGACTTTTGTCTCTGTCCTTATCCTGCTCCCGGGGAGTTCTTTCTAACCTATGGTTTTCAGCACATTCACTCCCTATTGCAGCTCTATACACTGTTGATTGCATAAAGCTCAAATACTGTGTCATTTCATAGAAGACACTTTATGTTGGTCTCCATGGTGGGTGCTCATCCAGATCCCCTCATCAAGGCTCCTGTAGCCATCCCCTGGCTGATGGCCAATGGCTCACAGCTGCATCCCTTGCTGGACATTGCCCTGTGCCTTGGGAACAGCCTTTCCCAGGGCTGACCGCTCAGATCCCAGACGTACCCCCCTAATGCCCATTTGCAACATTATGGACCTCCTGATGATGCCCCTCCCATATAGAAATTGTAGAGATGGACAGCTCCATCACTGTGATTCGTGTTGACAAGGCAGGAAAGACTCAAAAACTGAAGACAACTAGACGTGTGAGATGTGAGGCTGAGCAAGATTTTTTCAGAAGTATTTATTTACTTGTGCATGTGGGCTCAGTAGCTTCAGACTCTTTACAACCCCATGGACTGTAGCCCACCAGGCTCCTCTGTCCATGGGGTTTCCCAGGCAAGATTACTGGAGTGGGTTGCCTTTTCCTCCTCCAGGGGATCTTCCCAAGCCAGGGATCAAACCTGAGTCTCCTGTGTCTCCCGCATTGCAGGCAGATTCTTTACCTGCTGAGCCATCAGAGAAGCTTCGTTGATTAATTTACTATTCCTTTCCTCCTTCCCTCTCATCTTTCTCCCCTTTCTGCTCCCCCTCCTTCCTTGCTCTGTCTAAAGCTGCCTCCCAGACCAAGAACCTTTTCTTCTGTCTTTTTTTTTTTTTTTTTTTGCAGCCTTGACCAGGGTCTCACATCTTTTGTTCATCTACTGTGTATTACCTACCTCTTCCCAATTAAAGGCAGGTTCCATGAACGCAGGGACTTCTGCTTGATCATTCCTTACTGTCACTCCAGTGCCTGGCACAGAATAATAATATTTCAGCAAATATTTGCCTAGAGAATGATTAAATGAATGAATAAATGAATACTTTTTTGACAGTTTGATTAGATTCAACAGTTTGAACTAAAGTATGGTGCATGCATGCTAAGTTGCTTCTTCTATCAGACTCTTTGTAACCCTATGGATCATAGCCCAACTAGGCTCCTCTGTCCATGGGATTCTCCAGGTAAAAATACTGGAGTGGGTTGCCATGCCCTCTTTCAGGGGATCTTCCCAACCCAGGGATCGAACCCTTGTCTCTTATGTCTCCTGCATAGGCAGGCAGGTTCTTTACTACTAGCGCTGCAGCCTGGGAAGCCCAAAGTATGGTATTTCAGGTTTAATGGAAGGAAAGAATTAACACACCATTATGTGCTACATTAAGGCCATTAAAATAGAAAAATCAGCAAGAAAATATGTTTCACACACACAAAAAAAATCCAGAGAGCTAATCTAGAGTCAGATAATCAACAGCTCTTACTCATCTGTCCACATATATGAGCCACACTAATTGCTCAATCACTTAGCCTCAAGTTTGAAGTTTTGTGTTTTTTTTAAAAAATCTCAATTTCACTCAAAATCCACTCGGGTAATATTTTCAGCAGAAAGGAGGCATCCGGGTTTCCAAAAAGTTAAAGGTACTCTGAAGCTTTCAGGAAGCTTCAGTATTCCCGGGCAGCAATAAAAATAAGCTTCAATTTCCAAGAAAAAGAACTTTTCATCTGGGCCAGAGCTGTGGAATAAAAAGGTGTCTAGTTAACAACTTTTCCAGACATCAGAGCAAAACCAAGAGCATTTTTTTTTCCTCCCACGTAGTGAAAACACCTGGAAATATTAGGTGCTTCAGGGAGAAGAACTAATCTTCCAGTCTTCTGAGTATTTTCACAGTTCTGGTTGATGTGGGAGGGAAATTTTAGGAAAAGTGAAATATATGGAGGCTGTTTTCATTGACTTCAGGGGAAAAAGATTTATCACTTTAATATTATGTTATCCCGACTAATAGACTCTTAATTCTTAAAGTCACGCTCGACTGTTGACCAAATGAATAAGCGAGGGGAGGATAAGACCAGGAGCCGGCCAGTGGAGAGAACACTGAACTGTTTGTTCGGAAAAGGGTTTCTGAACTGGTTTTGCCATCCACTAACTGCCAGGTCTTGGCGGGTTTCTTTAACCTGATGAATTTCAGTTTCCCAAATGGCACAGGTAAAGGGAATGTTGTTTTTCCCCAATTCTGAATTTCTGTGATTCGATTTTCTTTATATATTTGTTCAAAGTCTTCCAGTAACAAAGAGGGAATAGGAATATATATTCTTGCAAGTGAATATAAACAAACATACATATTCACTTACATACACACATCTATTAGAGATGGAAATGACAGAAACTTGCATTTAGTCTTCTGGTGATGGGCATTTATATGGAGCTATATTATGTGACATATATTTCCAGAAGTTAAAAATATATTTAATTTATATGCATTTTTATTTGAAATCTGTCCTTCTTGTTCAGTCGCTTAGTCATGTCAAACTCCCTGCCACCCCATGGACTCAGCACGCCTGACTTCACTTGTCCTTCACCATATCCTGGAGTTTGTTCTAACTCACGTCCGGACTCCTGACTGGTTGTTGCCTTTCTCACTACGCAGGCTGGTCAGTGGGTCGGTCCCTCAGCTCTCTCTTCATCATCATTGCTAGGTTTCTTACTCTGCCTGCAATGCAGGAGACCCAGGTTCGATCCTTAGGTAGGTAAGATCCCTTGGAGAAAGGAACCCACTCCATTATTCTTGCCTGGGGAAACCCATGAACAGAGGCGTCTAGCAGGCTCCGGTCCACAGGGTCACAAAGAGTCAGACACGACTGACTAATGCTACCTTCTACTACCACACCATACACTGGTGTGTGTTTCAAAACTTTTATGTATACGACTGTTTCCATTATTTTCAATATTATTCCAACAGGAATAGGATCCATTCTACATAAATCAGAAAAAGATAAGCAAACTAAAGGCACATTGCCTGCATTCTAAGTTGCTTCAGGCACATCCAACTCTTTGTGACCCCATGAACTATAGCCCACCAGGCTCCTCTGTCCATGCGGATTCTCCAGGCAAGAATACTGGAGTGAGTTACCATGCCCTCCTCCAGGAGATCTTCCTCACCCAGGGATGGAACCCTCGTCATCTCTTTTGTCTTCTGGATCAGCAGGCAGGTTCTTTACCACTAGCGCCTCCTGTGAAGCCCAAAGGCACTCTATGTAGGTTAAGACAGCTTCTCGGCACGTTGCCTGCTAGCTCTGAGTCTGGGGCACTGAATGCATTGTCTAACACATTGATAAGCATTTGGGGAAAAATAATAATAATAACAGTGTATAAAAGACCATATCAGAGATGAACATTTTCCCATGATAATATGCAACTTGCAAACTGAAATCATAAGTATGAAAAAAATTATGTGAACTTTGATGTAGTACGTGTGACTAGGCAGCTCATAAACACTTTCTTATGGTGAGGAAAATTGTTAGCAACATTCATATATGCATGAATAATGACGAAATTCAGTTTTACAGAAATTTCATTTGCTAGAAGCCTGGTAATCAGTCTATATAAATTACTGCAAATGGAGTGAGAATTAAATTGATTTAGGAAAAAGGAGAGGGATGAAATGAGGCCAATAACCCCAAAGAAGAATAACTGAGGAGCTGAGAAAGAGCTGGGATGATAAAGGCAGTTTTGGAGGAGACAGAAGCTCATGGTCTTGTCTTTGAATAACTCAGTCGATTTCTTCTGCTTTCCTCTTGACCAGGGAGACACCATAAATTGTACTTGCCTTTCGAGCTCTGGCTGAAATGTTCAAACAATTCATTCTTTTAGTTAATTCTGCTCCTAAATCAGTTGCTTTGGCATTTCAGATACAAGTGAAGCTTCAATCTCAACAATTCTTGAAAACTTAAATATCTTTAAGATTGTCCTGGTGTGCTGAGAAGATATTTAAAACAAGGGGAAAATTGAGTTCATTGTTTTGTTATTGTCATAATTTTAATTAACTCTCTTCCTGGGACTATTACAAGTGATTGGATATAAGCGTGGTTAGAAAGAGAGACGACATTTACTTCTTCCAGTTAATGATAAAACTCTAAATACATTAAAAAGATATTAATTAAATGATTAGTTTTTACTTTCCATTGTGTTCATTTTCCAAAGCATTACTGGAATGACTTATGCCTAAGTCCTTTAAGATTGACAACTTTACAAATAATTGAAAAATCAAGTCCATTCACTTTCATTGAGAACCTGTGATGTGTCTGCCAGGTTCTGCACCATATTTCATCCAATATAAGATTCATTATTGTTTTATGCACTGCTGAGAAAGAGAAAATATGGCCAACTGCACTGTGATGTATCCTTCTCCGGTATAGGTCTTATTTTATACTGACTGAAAGAGCTCTTTTATGCTTATTTACATTTATTTTTCATCATATCTTTCTTGTTTATAAATCAAAGAGAAAGCAGAGGTGAAATCAATTATCCTTCTAGAGACTACCTCAGCTTTGCAGCCAAGGGCACGACTCTTCTCGAAATGACTCATCACTGACTGGGTAAGGCGGTAGTGAGAGTCCAGCCATTTCTGCTCAATGTGGTGTCACTAGGGGATAGCCCTGTACACCAGCTGCCCAAGGGGCTGACCCAGGGCCATGCCAGCCGGCAGAGCAGTCCGATGGCTCCCCCTCCCCGATCCTGCTTCCTCCTCTCCCTTCCCCAGGCGCTGTTCCTCCCAAATCTTCTACACTCCTAAATCCTTCTCCTTGTTTGCCTCCCAGTCGGCAGCATTTTGCTTTTTCATCCACTTAAGATGTCCTCTCTTCTCTTCCATGCAGTTAAGCCTTCCATATTTTAAAGGCTGACTTTAGTTCAAAGCCTTTCACAAGTCTCTTCAGCCCGCCTCCAGCCGATGTGGATAATTTTGACAGCCTCAGCTTATGTTGGATTTACAGTGATAGTTATTTTGCTGATCCCTGCATTATACTACATCAGCCCTTAAATGTGCTAGTTGCATTTTCTCAGCACCATGAAGGCATCAACTGGAGGTGGCAGATGTTGTTGGTTCCCTGCCCAGGCCACCTCAGATTCACAAATTTGGTGTAGGTGGTACCCTTTTGATATACTTTCAAAGGCCAGCATCCACAGATCTTCAAGGCACTGCCCTCATGCTGTGGGGACCACTTTGTCAGTAATTGCAGAAAGTCAGAAGTGCCTGGGTGTTTCTTTTTATACCCTGACCCTCCTCTCTTCCCTCCCCCACTTACCTTCCTGAAGCCATTAAGCAATGACTGTTGAAAGCCCAGCAGATTTTTCTGGTTTTAGACATCTCTGAGATGTCAGTTATAATCTAGCATTCCCCTACTAGCCATGGTTAATCTACTCTCTGTGAGTGAGTCTTATGCCTCAGATCACTGCTTTTTCCTCTCCCTGTCTTGCTTCTGTCTTGATCTTCCTTGGGAGCACTTCTTTCAAAATTAATTGCACACACATATTCATTGTAATGGGCTTCCCTGATTGCTCAGCAGTAAAGAATCTGCCTGCAATGCAGGAGATGCAGGTTTGATCCCTGGATCTGGAAGAGCCCTTGAGGAGGGCACAGCGACCCACTCCAGTATTCTTGCCTGGAAAATCCCACGCACAGAGGAGCCTGGAGGGCTGCAGTGCATAGAGATGCAAAGAGTTGGACACAACTGAAGCAACTTAACGTGCATGTATTCATCCCAATGTCTGCTTCTAGGAAATTCAAGTTAAGATAACATACATTTATTTTCTATATACTACATGTAACAGCTGATGTTATATGGGATATCTTAATTTAATCCATAAGCAATTGTTGCTATCAACTGTTTATGACAATAAAGTTGATCATTTCCAGCGATCTAATAGTTGTGGCTCAATATTGAATGACTGATCAAGAGGTAATTGATTACTTAATTTGGAGAAAAAGATTAGCCTAGATTTAGCCATTGTCTCTGTGAATTTTAAAAAATTCATATAATAATAATAGCAATAGCATGTAAGTATATACACAAATACCTGATAGAATTTGCAATAAGCAATCATTTTATTAATATAATTCATGAATAATGTGACAAGAGCAGGAAATAGGCTTAAATCGAAGAAGAAGATTTCCGGTGACTGTTTGGAAAATCAATATACTCTTGGTCACTGGAAGGGTTTTAATAACAAGAAAATAATTTCTGGAGTGAACAATTTCAGTTAAAAAGACCCATTACATTCAACGGCTTAATGATATATAAACATAACAGCCGTCATGTCTGTAATTTTTATCTTGTTATGTAGCGTTGTGAAAACTTCTCACTTAAACAATTTTCTAAGTTTTTTCACTGAAGATTCTTATATAAGAGAGGCAACAATATTTTTTGCATAATTGAGTTATCATCCTGCCCAGGATGAATCCAATGGCCTCTGAAGGCTTTTCCAGTCTTACAGTGTGAGGATGTTTCAAAGACTCGTGAGGACAGACTTATGCAACATCATCCTCTATTTTTTTTTCACACTAAAGTAGGAAGCGTCCGTTCCCTGGGGGTTTAGTAATTAGACATTATCACGGCTGTGTTTTGAGATTGCTTTCTGGTCGGGGAATGGAAAATTTTCCATTCCTAATATCACTAAAAATACCTATTGCATCAAAAGGAAAATGATTCATACAAAGCATTTAATCTCAAGCAATTAAATTTGTGGACCAAGTGGTATTTAGTTAATTCATTAAACAAATATTGATTGAGCACCTCCTTGGGTTAAAAAAAAAAAAAAAAAAGTACTAGACAAAGCAAAATTGGGATGCAAAGGCTTATAAGGTTAGGTTAGAGTCTGAATAAGCAGACACATCTTCATAAATAATTATCATAAAAAACAGTATGAAAGCAAGCATAGGACAAATCTATCCACTGGAGACTGTTAATGTAAAATAATACATAAAGTGAATTTATTTCTCATATCTTTTAGAAATTTCCCTCAAATACTTGTATTCTTTAAGAAATAAATATGTTTTGATAGATTCCAGCTGAAAACACCTCAAAATCAACTTTGCAGGTTACCACTGGGGTTAATGAGGTTGAATAATTTTGGAGAGAAACCACAATGCATATTTCTTAAAGAGTCCTTTTATTCACTTGATAATTGTCCAAAGAGCTTCCTTTTTGCCCCTCCTTGATAGTATATTTTCTCATTTCTCTTTTCTCTCTCTTCCATGAACAGATTTGCTATTGAATTAAAAAAAAAAATCCGTGTTAGTACAAGATTCATTAACTTTATAAAGTAGAATAAATCTGACTATATCTTCTTAAATTATATATATGCATGCATGCTAAGTGGCTTCAATCACAACAAACTCTTTGTGACCCTATGGACTGTAGCCCACCAGGCTCCACTGTCCATGGGATTCTCCAGGCAAGCATACAGGAGTGGGTTGTCATTTCCTTCTCCAGGGAATCTTCCTGACCCAGGGATCAAACCCACATCTCTTCCATCTCCTGCATTGTCTGGCAGGTTCTTTACCACTAGCACCATCTGGGAAGCCCAAATTATATGTGTATATATTTATATATATCCTATATATATATTATATTTATATAGCCCATATATATATATTATAATTTATAATATTCAATATATTAGGTAATATATTTATATCTTTTGGCCCAAATAGGTGCATATATTGTAATATCTGCAGAAATAATGTGACGTGAAGTCAATGAGGGCTTCCCATGTGGCACTAGTGGTAAAGAACCCACTTGCCAATGCAGGAGACATAAGAGTCACAGGTTCAGTCCCTGGGTCATGAAGATCCCCTGGAGGAGAGCATGGTAACCCACTCTAGTATTCTTGCTTGGAGAACCCCAGGGACAGAGAAGGCCGGTGGGCTATAGCCCATAGGGTTGCAAAGAGTCAGACACGACTGAAGCAACTTAGCATGCACGCACAAAATCAATAAACTTTCACGAGAAGCCTTGCTACTATGGTACTTGACTTGACAATATTGTATTATTGCAGATTCTGTGATGGAGATTCCAGGTTTCTGTAAAGTAGCAATTTTAAGCTCTAATGACATGGTGGCTTGAAAGTGATGCAGAAGACAACTCTGTATTTTTAAATGTTTTCCACAAGTATGAAGACGTGTTTCAGACATTATTTTACCTGATGATAGGTAATTATCACCATCCTCTAACCAACGGAGTTGACACCAATGAGAAAAGATGTAGCTTCTTGATTTGGCCCAGATACAAAGTAGCTGGTGATTGTAAATAAAACTGTTTTCCCTAGTTGTTTGCTTGCTCTCATTTTTTGTATGTGCTTTTGTTGGAGATCATAATTTAAGGTAACATTAAAGATCTTTTGAATTTGTTATTCATAGCAATAACAGATTGAAGGAAAAATATGTGTTTAACTCAATAGATGTGGAATAAGTTTTTTTAAAAGAACAAAGGCATTCAAGGTAAAAAAAAAAAAAAAAAACTTTTAGTATAATAAGAATAGAAATAACTTTACCTAAAATGTTACCAACCAAAAAACCCATAGAAAATATCCTACATACTGCTTAATCAATTCAATGAAAGCTGTCCCTTTGAGATGCAAAATAACCTCTGTGTCCAATATCTTCAAGGTGACCAGCGCAGAAAGCAGGAAAAGAAATAAAATATATAAATTTAGAAAGGGAAGAAAAACAGTCACTTTCCAGAGACAAAATAATTTTGTGTGTAGAAAATATTTTTTAAAAACACCTACATTAAATTTTTGGAATTTTCAGGACTAAAGTATTGCAAGATTTCTGGGCTCTAAAAACAACTAGGAAGAGAGTGCAATTTACTAACTCCTATTGAAATAGCCTTAGAATTGGAAGTCATCTTCGATTAGCTTCCTAGAAGCAGGGTCTGAAACAGGGATTTAGGGACACATGATTTATTCAAGTACCTTCAGGAGAAAGGGAGAGTTGATCCATTTTGAGTTAGGGGGTCAGTTTTTTGTACATCATGCCTGTTCATCATTGGCTTCTGATTGCCCTCAGGGTTGGGGACAGGTCCTGTCTTCTAAAGAGGGCCATTCCCTGCAGAACAAGGACAGCGCTGAGAAGTTAGCACCATTCCTCATGGCAGCTGGGGATGGGTGCCTTGACCTGGTCAAAGAGGCTCTGGGTGTGGCTTCAACAGAACCTGATGCCATCCACCCCTTGCCTCTCCTGCCTACTCAGATCTACTTGCTTCTCACATTGTGTTTATTCCATGCAGGCACGGTTGCTCTCGATTTCTGGTTGGTCCCAATTTCTTGCAGTTTGTGTTTATTCCATGCAGGCACGGTTGCTCTCGAATTCTGGTTGGTCCCAATTCCTTGCAACTTATAAGAGGAGAATTAGTGAGGTGACAACAGCCTTCTTGGTAAGCTGGTCCCAAGTTGATCCACAATGGTCATCAGCTCTCTTCTCTGTCACCCAGTCTAGACTTTCTTCCTCCCAGTGAGCACTATTTTGGGTGGCTTGCCTTAGACAGCAACCCAGCACCCTCAGCCTTGAAGGGGCTGAGTTCCTGGATACTAAGATATTTTATACAATAAATTCAAGGTTATTTTCAGGACTCAAAACTTTATGCCTATCTGGCAGCAGCTTTTCTTATTGAGTGCTCAAAACATGCCTCATTTCATTACTAACTGTGTCTCTTGAAACATGACCTTTGTTTTCAGAAATCATCCAGTCCCTTTGGGCAGCTGACTCGGCTGCCACTTAGGACAGTGAAATCCCTGTTTCGCTCCCAGCATGAGCATTTAATTGGTATTACTGTTTATTCCTGATTTGACAATCTCTTTTCATTTTCCTTGAAAATCTAGTTTCTCCTGAAAATATAATTCTGAAGTTGAACAAAGTCATGAGTCAGGAATTTTTTTTCAATTAGCCTGGAAAGTAGGCATGGTGTGAGAATCACACTTATTTACGTACCCTATGATTTTCCAAGTTCAGTTTGTCCTTGGGAATCCCTTCCATATCATCAGGCAGCTTATTTTTCTGTAAGAGAAATTAATTGCCTTCCTTGCCCCAGTGTATTTCTTCCCAGTTTAAAAAATCATAGCTTAAGGGCTTCCCTGGTGGCTCAATGGCAAAGAATCCACCTGCCAATGCAGGGGACATGGGTTCGATCCCTGGTCTGGAAAGATCCTACATGCCTTGGAGCAACTAAAGCCCCTGCACCACAACTACTGAGTCTGTGCTCTAGAGCCTGAAAACCGCAACATCTGAGCCCACATGCTGCAACTACTGAAGCCCGTGTGCCCTACAGCTCATGCTCAGCGACAAGAGAACCCACTGCAATGAGAAGTCCACGTGTCACCTCTAGAGAGGAGCCCCCGCTTGCCTCAACTAGAGAAAATGAAGACCCGGCACAGTCAAAAATAAATGAAATTATTTTTAAAAATCATAGCTTCTGTCTCTTGGAGGTTTAACATCATCTTTCCTTCTTTTATCTGCCGTTGAAAGATGGACCAGCCTATCTTCTATGTATGACTGATCTGAATGCAAATAGGAAGCACTGAAACATTAAACACCCATGTGACAACTTTGCAAAACCTCAAATCTGAGGCAGCAGATGGTGTTTCACCACCCAGTTGCACTTACGTGTTTTTAGTGCTTCAGATAACACGCGACAGCAGGAGTGCAGGATCTACCGGGATTCCAGAACTGGTCCGTGGTCCACTTGATAATGGATGTGCATAGGACTGGCAGGAGAAGGACAGGAGTGGGCAATTCCATGGTGGTTTCTTAGGAAAGGAATCCTTCCTCGTGAAGGGGTGCCAACTGCAGGAGCTGTGTTGCCCAAAGAGATACCTGCTTCATTATAAAAGAGCTTTTCCATAGCTGCATGTATCACTCAAGAGACACTTAGAATCTTCATGGCAACATTTAAGCTCACCCTAGCAAGTCTTTATACCCAGGAAAGTTTAGGAAGCTGAGGGGTCTTCCAAAACCTTGCAATGTATACATGGAGAATGAATGTTTTGTGGTCTCCTGGAAAGCTGATTCATAAGAAGATGAGGACACCCCAGAGGCCTACAACATCATGCTTCCTGCTCAAGATGTAGAAACAAACGGTGTTAAACCTCCCCCAGGCCCTCCATCTCCAAAAAGCTCCTGTCCTCATGGACTGAACTTTGCACATGCTGATCCTTGCTGGTGGATAAGTCAACAGTAGGTGCCTCCTGGTTGGTCTGTTTATATTTTTAAAGTAAGTCTTCTGGACCTTTATTTTCCCAATGCGAAGATTCTCTAATAAAGGAAATTCAATCATATCCATATTTGGTTTCAAAACAGTCATACATGAGCCTTGAAATCACATAATATAAGAAAGATGTGTATAGATTACAACCAGTCTTAACAAGTCTCTCAAAAATATTGGACTGTCTGGAGTAGTTACTCAGTGTAAGAAGCCCATAGGGCTTCCCTGGTGGCTCAGAAGGAAAGAATCTGCTTGCCAATTGCAGGAGACATAGGTTAGATCCCAGATCCGGGAAGACCCCATGTGCTGCTGAGCAACTAAGCCCGTGTCCCCGAAGGTCTAGAGCCTGTGCTCTGGGACAAGAGACTCCATGGCAATGAGAAGCCCGCACACCACAGCTAGAGAGGAGCCTGAGCAGCAATGAAGACGGAGCACAGACAGAAATGAATAAGTAAATAAAATTATTTCTTAAAATATCTACCCATAGATCTAATAGAGCAGATTCCTTCTAGAGTTGAATCAAATCCTCTATTTCCACAGAGCACATGGCACTTCATGTCCCCACCACGGATTTTAAAATTTCCTTCTCAGCATTGATATTGTTTTCTCAGCTACTCACTGCAGTGTCAGATGAGATACTAATTTTTGGTGGAAATAAATGGTAGGGGCAGATGAGTTCATGAGAAACAAATATCCCATTTTAATCAAATTTTTGCTGTCCTGCATTTCATAGTTACTTCTGTTTCAAAGCACCTGCTTGGCCCCCAAAAACCATTTTCTCTAAATCACAGTTTACTGATTTGGCTGTACACTGGCCTGGTTTCATCCTCTACACTGTAAACGCTCAAATCCCTTATATTAAAAGGCACAGTATTTGCATATAACCTCCATCCTCCCAGATACTTTAAATCATCTCTAGATTACTTATAATAACTGCTGTGCTGTGCTTAGTCCATCAGTCATGTAGCCCACCAGGCTCCTCTGTCCATGGGGATTCAGGCAAGAATATTGGAAAGGGTTGCCATGCCCTCCTCCAGGGAATATTCCCAACACAGGGATCCAACCCAGGTGTCCCCCACTGCAGGCGGATAACTAATACAATGTAGATGCTGTGCACGAAGTTGCAAATATAATATAGATGCTAAGTAAATAGTTGCCAGCATGTAACAAATTCATACACTTTACCCCTGATTTTGGGGATTTTTTGGAATTTCTCTTTAAATGTTTTCAATCTGTGGTTGGTTAAATCCATGGATGTGGAACCTGCAGATACAGAGGATGAACTATATCAAAAATTCCTTGTATTTTCCTCTTTCCTCTCTGACTGTGCTCCCTGTCTGATCTCATAGCGTTGAATAGAGGAGAAATGGAAAGGGAGGAAGAGGTGTGGAACTGTCCTGGGGGTGGAGAGAGGGCTGGGGTCAGGGCTAGTAACTGGATGGGGTCAGGGGCCAGCTGCCGGGTACGGGGAGTTACTTTAATGAAGTCAACCCAGGGCAACCACACACCCTCCCTCAGTCTTGGAGTTCTGCCCTGCGGAAGGACAGACAGTTGAGAGGGCTTCCCTGGTGGCTCAGTGGTGAAGAATCCACCTGCAAAGCAGGATCCACAGGAGACGCAGGTTCGATCCCAGGGTCAGAAAGATCCCCTGGAAGGTGTGGCAACCCACTCCAGTATTCTTGCCTGGAGAATCCCATGGACAGAGGAGTCTGACAGGCTACAGTCCATGGGCTCGCAGAGTCGGCCACGACTGAAATGACCGATCACGAGCACACCCACCCTCACTGCCTTCTGGAAGTGGGCATTGAAGTAGGCTGAGGAACAGGAGCAAATAGGAAATCCTTGTCCGACTAGACTCCAGCAGGCTTTGCCTTGTGGAAATGCACATCGCACTTGGCCAGATCTTCTCTTTTATAATAAACCAAACATCTCATGGTTTCTAAATGTTGGTAATTGCTCTTATTTCTCAAAAATATCTCACAAGACACATCTGTGAATTATTTTGAACCCATGGGGCAGCAATTTGCTTTCATTGGATGATGGCGATGGGTGTAGTTACAGGGCCCATTAGACCTGGACAAGATGCTTGCCCATCCTCCTTAATTTTACTGATAAGAAACACCAAGGATAATGAGTAGGTGGAATGAATGATGTGATATTTGGGACATAAGTATCTGCCTTTAGGATGATTTCCTATTCCAATACATGGTGAGTTTCTACAGATTCCTGGATGCATGTACTAAGCTGAGAGAGTCAATTCCTGGGCAGGTTGATAAGAAGTTCAGGGTCCTCGAGGAGGAGAAAGGGGTCTGGGGCTCTCAAGGAGGAGATAGGGGTCTGGAATTCTCAAGGGGCAGGAAAGGACAAACTTTTTTCTGCATTCTTTAGTAAAGATTATATAACAACAATGTATCCTGCTTGAGGACAGTTTCTCCTTCCTGAAAACCTTCTGGCTAATCCTGTTATCTTAAAATGTAAATTATGGGAGTGGGTCTACTAAGATCTTTACAACCTTGAGACATTCTTTTGATTTACTGTAATAACTAATTTAGAAAGTATATAACTCCCTTACTAACAGTAGCTAGGGGGGCATGCTCCATCCCTTTTCTGATGTCTGTGTCAGAAGCTTTCTCTCTCCCTTTTCACTTAATAAAACTCTGCTACACAAAAGCTCTTGAGTGATCAAGCCTGGTCCCCAGTCCTGAAGTTAGATTTTTCTTCTTCGGAGATGACGAATTGAACATCGTTCACCATAAGCTATCATTTCTTCATGGATTTCCCAAGACTTTCTCATCGTCTCATCATCCATGGGATTGTTTGGCTCCTAAGCATGAATTATGGATACTTACACAGCAGTAGATCAAATATGGCCAGAGTGGAGTCTAAAATGCCTGATGTGTGAGGAGTGGTGCTGAGATTAGTAAAATTGCTGCCTCTATATCACTTCATCCAAGAAATTAATAAATATCTTGGTCTTTGTTTCGTTAATATGATTTTTCTAACTGATGATTCTAACTTGATGAATTCCAAAGAATGCTCATAGCTACATATATTTAATATGCAAAGAGAAATAAACTCACATTTAGATAAAACATTTAGGAGCAGTGACTTAAGATGATTAGATGTTTCTAAATGAATGGTTTACAGATAAATCATTGTTTATATTATCTTCCATTTTGTGTTATGAAAGATATTTCTATATGGTTTCATTTGTTTAAAACAAAGCTTTTTATATAGTTGGTCTTTCTACTATCTTTATAAATTTGCAAAAATATTCCACATGGTTCTGTATTTCATCAAATGCCAATTATTTTTAAAATTTCCTTTAAATAATTTTAAAAAGACACTAATATTGGCCCAATGTGAATGGATTGTGCAAAGATTTTTTTAAGATGGTAAGTTAATCAAATTTTATTTTAAAAATAAAGATTAAAAATAAAATTTAAATAAAATTAAATAAAAATTAAATTTTATTTTTTAAATGTGTGTATGTGACTCAACATTCATCCCTTGGGCTCTAATTTTTCACAGGGACTCATTCTTTGGTTTGGAGTTCTGATTTCTCTTCTAGAGGAGGTTTCATTCTGTTTCCTCTCTCCCTGTATTCATATGTTTCTATTTCTGTGACATGTGTGAAGACAGGACCACACACAAGGACTAAATCACTGTCAAGGATTCTTGTCCGGGTTTAATATCCAACTCCAAGGCAAGATGCTAGGCCTTGAGTAAACTTTTCAACAAGTGCCACTGAGAGAAAACATGTCCCCTGGCCCTGATCAGGGTGTTCAAGTTTCTTTGATTTCACCAAACCTGCTCTTCTGGGAGCCCCAGGAAACATCACAGGTGGAGTTCGGGCGAGGTACCTTTATAGACCCTAATCAGCCAGTGAGCACGCTCAATTGGGTCCAACTGTGCGACCCCCTGAACTGTAGCCTGCCAGGCTCCTCCATCCATGGGATTTCCCAGGCAAGGATACTGGAGTTGGGTTGCCAGTTTCCTCCCCCAGGGATTCTTCCGGACCCAGGGATCGAACCCTAGTCTCCGGTGTCTCCTGCACTTGCAGGCGGATTCTTTACTCGCTAAGCCATTAGGAAAGCCTTTACAGTGCTTGGAGGTGACCAGTTTTCCAATGGGCAACCAGTCCATTCCACATAATGACATATTTTAACGTTAAGAGAAAATGTTAACATGCTTAGAAGCTATAAATGCCACCGAGGTCCTCGTGATGTAGCAACTTCACACTCCAGGGTGTGACTAGCCGGCATTCTCAGATACCCTGTGCAGTAAGACAAGACCGTATGCACAGGCGCGCACACGGGCCCGGCTCGCGTGTCCGCGGTCGTGTGCCCGTCCCGAGCGCACAGGCGTGCTTGGTGAGCTCGCCAGGGACCCCAGGAGGAGCTGGCAGAGGAGAGCCCAGCTGTTGCCGCTGGGAGGCTGAGCCGGTGGCAGTCA
This sequence comes from Capricornis sumatraensis, assembly GCF_032405125.1. Taxonomy (NCBI): domain Eukaryota; kingdom Metazoa; phylum Chordata; class Mammalia; order Artiodactyla; family Bovidae; genus Capricornis; species Capricornis sumatraensis. The sequence goes on along the minus strand of NC_091080.1, from coordinate 85,989,815 downwards.
GGGAAAAGGAACCTGCTGGTGGTACCCACGCTCCCGGCCACCAACAGCAGCGCCGCCTCCTCGGCCATCTCCTCTCGGGCTGCATCCAGCCTCCCAGCCCCTGCGGCAAAGCCAACTCTGATTAAAAAACAACAACAACAACAACCACCAGAAAAGGCAAAAAGAAAAAAGCCCTAACCCCCCGCCCCCAGCCCCCGCGCCGCGCTCGCAGGCCCGGCGCCTGGGTGGCAGCCGCATCAACCGGGTGGCGCGCGCCGCCGGAGCCGCGGGAGGCGAGGGGCCGCGTCCCCGCGGTGGGTGCGCGCCCCGCCCGCCGCCAACGCCGCCGCCAACGCCGCACCATGACCGCTCCGAGCGCTGGGGTTACAGGTTGGTCTCGGCCACCGGGCCCGGGCGGGGGGCGCGCGGGTCGTCCTGGCCAAGGCCCGGCCCAGGCGGGCGGGGGAAGAGGGCGCGGCCCGCGAGAGGGAATTGGAGGGGAAGGGGAGCACGCCCGGCTCCACGGGGACACGGCGCGGGCCGCCGCCGTCTCCCGGGCCCCAGCGTGGGGGGCGCCTGCCCGGCCTCGGTGGGCTCTGGATGCCTGGCGGCCGCCAGACCTCGGCCTGCCCCGCGGGCACCTGGGAGACAGGTGGCCGGGGAGGCGGAGGATGCGCGGCGCGCCTCGGGGTCACCGCGCAGGTGTGGGGGCCGCCGCGCCCGCAGGTTTCCGCGGGGGCCTCGCCCACCCGGCCCCAGTCTCCTGCGGCTGGCTCCGCGCGCTCCTCACCGCTCCTTTCATCATTTGGCGTTTCTGAGCGGCTGCCATTAGGGTGGCCACAGGGCTAGCGAAGCAGTGACCTGCCAAAGCCATGCCGTTTTGTCACTGAGCCCCCTTTCAGAGATTTGGTGCAGGCCCTCCTGGCCTGGCTGGAATCTCAGGGCCGGAACCCTGAGCAGGGTCTTGTCTCTCTGACTCGAATTTTCTCTTTCAGGCTAGCCTGATAACTCTAAACTCAGGTCCTGATAAATGCTTGAAATATCATAGGATACATCTTTCGATTTTCGGCGTAATTGTTCAGGGAATGTGTTATCAAGGATGCATGTTCAGACGCGCTCAGGTTCAGGCCTCAGAAGGATGTGTTTTTAATCTCGTGTCTGTGTGGTCATCACCTAGGCCTGGATTTCCCTGGTGGCCAGACAGATGCAGAACCCATGACTGCACGAGAAGGTCGAGGTTGACCTTTACTAGGGATGAGGAAGTAACAGGTGGCTATTTTAAAAAGATATATGATTCATATTTTCATAACTACAACTGTGGCTTGAAATTAGGTAGGAGAGGTTGGCTTCTGACAGTTATCCCCAAGGCAGATATACAGCAAGATTTTTTTTTTTAACATTCAAAGATTAAGTTTCAACAGTTCTGGATAAAAATTATGGCTTCTCAGTCCTCTACAACAAAAATGTATTCCCTAATTGATGGGCTTTCCTTCTCTGGACCTTTGATGTTGGATTTTGTGTTCATCTGTAGCGTATTTGGGAGTTTCCCAGGTAGCTCAGTGGTAAAGAATCTGCCTTCCAATGCAGGAGACACAGGAGATGAGGATTTGATCTCTGGTAGGAATGGCAAACCATTCCAGTATTCTTGTCTAGAAAATTTCATGGACAGAGGAGCCTGGTGGGCTGTGAGGTCACAAAGAGTGGGACATGACTGAGCATGCAAACACCGTATTATATTTGATTCAGCTATTGCTAAAGCCAGACAGAATGAAAGAAAAATCAGATGTGGGAAAAAAATCAAAACACAAACAGGCTGATTGGACCCTCCTGGAATTCCTAGAAGACGTGACATTTTGGTGGAGTAGATAGTGAGGATATTAAGAGCCCTAGAACCACTGAAGACAAGCCATGTGGAATGGTGGCAAAACTGGCTAGGACTTACAAGGTAGTCAGAAGAAAAATATTATACTTGTAAAAGAAAAAAATATCTTTGAAATGGCATCATTTGCTTGCTATTTTATCTTCATCTAGCTTCTTGTTTATCTTCTATATTGCTCGTTTAGAGAATTGAGGTTTTGACTAGCATTTTTTTCTTCTTTTTCCATGTGGTATTTCTTTGAAACATGTTTCATTTGCCTCTCTGCTCTTTCCTGCATCCTTTGTGAGTGTGTGGATGTGTGTGCACACTGAGGCCTGTATGTATTTGTTTCATCTTTTATCAGTGATGCTGTGATATTTAAAAAATTTTCATGGCTATTTAAATTTATTGAAGGGGAAGAGTCATAAGTTTGTGAAGGGAAAAAAAAAATAACATCTCCCAGTTGTATTGTATCCCAGTGTAAGCCAGGCATTGTACTAGGAACTGAGATTTCAGTGAAGGAAAGAGATAGACCAGGCCTTACGAATCTGTCAGCAAAGATAAATATGCAGTTCAGAGGAGACACAATGAGATAGCCTATTTTCTAGTTTTGGTTTGGAAACTATGACCTTCAGTCTAAAGAAATTATAATTGTGTCCCCCTCCCCAGTTATATCAACATTTTGGAGCTTGACTGTCATGTTTTGTGATTATTTCTTGTCTCAAGGACTTGTCCAAGAATTTGTTACACCTTCAAAACTTTTTGTGTGCAAACATTTAAAAATTTATCTGTTCAATTAAAAAAAAATTAGATTTGAGAGAAATGACAGCAATGGTGGTAAAAAGAGAATAAACAACCATAGTCCCAACAACCTAGTACTAAAGACTGTACTATCTGTGTATCTTTAAGACTATATGACTTTTGTGTAGTTGTGGTCATGTATTGTGCATTTATCTTAGTTTATCCATTTATTATTTATTATAAGAATTTGTCATGTTTTATACAGCTTTCATCCCTAAAATTTATACATGGCTATTTAAGACTGTCCTCTTTGAATATAGTCTCACTATGACCATACCTCTATCATTGGATTTTTGCTGTTTTTAGCTTTTCATCATTGCAAATAATGCCCTGATAATGAGAGTATAAGGATTTATTTCTATTGGATATTATTTTTTCATGATAAATTCCAACCAGTTATATTCCTGGAAAAAAATCGATTATCTAAATTTCTAACTGGATATATATATATATTATATAAATTTATAGATATATGTTATATGTTATGGATAGACATAACTTCAAGTTGGTTTCCTCCTAAAATTGTAATTTTGAATAAGATGAGTTATATGCTTTCTGAGGTAAATCTGCCTTCTTTTTAGTATTTGTGGCTCATCTTCCCTCTTTACAGGAGCAAAAGAAGATAAAATAGCAGCTTGGATTGATGACCTTTGCAGTATATAAAGACTTAACCTTTAACAAATTTAGCTGAAATGCAGCCGATAAAATACACCTCACAGAGTAAAATAAAGAGTAGGAATGCTATAAAAGTTGTTTGCTGAATAAAAAGAGTAACTGAATGCAAAGTCTTTTAGGAAAAATGGTATTTGAGCTCAGGTATCTCATTCTCTTCTTTGCCTTCCTACTCAGAGTTCAAATAAATGACGAAAGAAATTGTTATAGTGAGAAACGTGTACCCTACAGGTATGGAGAGAAGACCTTTTGTTCCTTGGCTGTTGACCCTAAGGCATATCTTGTAGATTCTGTATGGATGGGACTGGGCTCATGTGAAAGTGAAAAGTAAATTCGCTCAGTCGTATCTGACTCTTTGCAACCCCATGGACTGTAGCCCACCAGGCTTCTCAGTCCATGGAATTTTCCAGGCAAGAGTGCTGGAATGGGTTGCCATTTCCTTCTCCAGGGGATCTTCCCAACCCAGGGATCAAACCCGGGTCTCCCTCATTGCAGACAGACACTTTGTGACTGATGGGCAAAACTAAGGTTCAGACCACAACTCTCTTTCTCAGAGATTTGTACCAAAAATGAGGAACAGAGCTGCTGCTGAAACCCTTGATATGAGAGGTGAAGGCTCAAGTTAGAGCATTGTGTTGGTGAGACGGAATTACCTGACTTCTGAAGCAATTTCTTCACGAGACCCCAGGGCCAGGGCAGACATGCCAAACAGAATGTGCTTGGTTGACAGGGACAGACCCCCAGAGGTTGGGGCAGGACTGGGAGTTCTTTGGAAGGGGCTCCAGGAGCATTAGGAGTATGAAAATTCAGAACCCTGCTGCCAAGGGAGTCATTTATGCAGGGATCAAGAGTGAGACTTACCTCCAGTTATGCAAAGGAAGGAGATGAAAAGAAGACTTTGTCTGGGGCAGGGATGTTGCGTGGAAGACAGCCAGCACCAACACACACATCAGTGCTCTTCCTTCCAGGAGATCAGAGCACATGGAACACAGCCCTAATTCTAAGTGAAATATAGTAATTATTTTCTTTTAGAGGGACAAACAAACATGCAGATGAAGATAGGGTATTCTGGACCAGAAACATTAAAGATAGCCGGCATCTAGATCTGGGCTTCCCTGGTGGCTCATTGGGTAAAGAATACACCTGCAATGCAGGAGACCCAGGTTCAATCCCTGGGTTGGGAAGATCCCCTGGAGAAGAGAATGGCAACCCACTCCAGTATTCTTGCCTGGGAAATCCCATGGACAGAGGAGCCTGGTGTACTACAGTCCATGGGGTTGCAAAGACTCGGACACAACTTAGCCACTAAACTACCACCAGCATCTAGATCTAGCCTGCTGAATACTTTGAGTTTAAAAACTAAGAAAAAGAAAACCTTCCCCTCAGTATTTTGATGAAGTTTTTTAAAGAAAAGTATTCACAAAGGAAAACTGAGATTGACTTCATTCTCGAACCTTTGCAAAATTAAAGCAGCTGTTAAATAATATACTGAAAATGCATTAATTCTGAAAAAAAGCAGACTATGATTCTCTTAAGATAGTGGTATGGCTCAAAATGAAATATAAAAGAGATGAAGAGATACATATTAGGCACGTGCTACCAAACAAACAAACAAACCCAGAAACAAAAACAAAAATCCCAGTGAGGTTAAGTATGTAAAAACAGAACAATAATTTAAAAAGATAATTAAATGAGGGGGAAAAAAAGGACCTTAAAATAATAAAAGTTACTATTTTTAATGAGAGCTTCCCTAGTGGCTCAGATGGTAAAGAATCTGCCTACAATGCAGAAGACCCAGGTTCTATCCCTGGGTCGGGAAGATCCCCTAAAGAAGGGAATAGCAACCCAGTATTCCTAATATCTCCAATATTGCTGCCTGGAGAGTCCCCCTGGACAGAGGGGCCTGGCAGGCTACAGTCCATGGGGTAGCAAAGAATCGTACAGAATCGCAAAGAATCGACTGACCACCAACACTTCATAAACTTTAATAACTTTAATAGTTATACTTACAAGCTTTTGATATACATATACTGATTATTATGGCATTATACTCTGGATAGTCCAGCGTATTCTTGTGTGTTTTCATTTTGGGGGCAACATGGTCCTTAGATGATGTATTTCCTTAAAGGCATCTGTGACCTACCATGGGATAAGGAAGCAGCATTTCAGCTTAGGAAATAAAGAAAACAATGAGACAGGCTGGAGAGGAGAAGAAAGAGGATGATGTTTAAAAACATGAATGAATTCATGATAAAATAGAAAAATTCTGGATCTGATAGAAAAAACCCAGCATTCCACTCTTTAAGTCCTATTAAATGTGTATAGCTATCTGTAGGAGGTATCAGTGTGCCAAGAACTAAACATGAGGTCAAGAATGAGAAGGGTGAGAATGGGGGCCTGTGAAGAAAGGTGTTGGAGAAACGGGACATGAAATTTTACGGATGGGTAACTGACATGGGACTATGCAGAGGAGGATGGAGGTTTATCGATCGAACAAATGCTAGCAGGTCTTGGTGGCTGAACCAACAGAATGAAAGGGAGGGATGGGTGAGGAAGAAAGCCAGGCCCTCAACCTTGGGTGATTGTCAGTGGTTTTGCCACTATTTGTACTGCCTCGGTAGAACAACTAATTTCTTCTTTATCTTTCAGTTAGTATCTATAGGTTAAATCTTTTGCTTCACTGTTTCTTTTTATTTTTATTTTTTTTTAAATTTTAAAATCTTTAATTCTTACATGTGTTCCCAAACATGAACCCCCCCTCCCACCTCCCTCCCCATAACATCTCAGTGGGTCATCCCCATGCACCAACCCCAAGCATGCTGTATCCTGCGTCAGACATGGACTGGCAATTCAATTCTTACATGATAGTATACATGATAGAATGCCATTCTCCAAAATCATCCCACCCTCTCCCTCTCCCTCTGAGTCCAAAAGTCCGTTATACACAGCTGTGTCTTTTTTCCTGTCTTGCATACAGGGTCGTCATTGCCATTTTTCTAAATTCCATATATATGTGTTAGTATACTGTATTGGTGTTTTTCTTTCTGGCTTACTTCACTCTGTATAATCGGCTACAGTTTCATACATCTCATCAGAACTGATTCAAATGAATTCTTTTTAACGGCTGAGTAATTCTTTCTATGTCTGTTCTTAATCATTATGAAATTCATGGGTGATACAGCTTCATGTATCACTTTTGAAGTAGAGGAAGGATTTTTTTAAATTGCCTATTATTTCTCGAAAGTACAAATTATGGAGGCCTGTGTCAGACAAGATACAAATTTGTATCAGAGGAGATACAAGACAGTGATAGCTTAAAATACAGTTGAGTGTGTATCATACAATTTGCCTGGGGTAAAAAATATTTATATACAATTCAAGTATGAAAACTTTCTTAACTTTTCTTCCCAGGAGCTGAAGCACAGAGATTAAGATAAATATTGCAAATAAGGAATTTAAATTTCAGAACTAGAGCTTGTTGGATTATTCTTTCCTTTTCTTTCAATTCAGTATGTCAATACTTTCAGGAGAAAAGAAATTTTAAACTCTGAGGAACCTAAAAATAATTTTCTACTTTTCATTAGATAAAGTTGAAAGTGATATTAAAAGCTAGCTAGTTAAACTAGACAAATTATTTTTGCTTTGTTCCTTTCATGAAATGAATAGCCATTTCAGAGTATATTCTCAACTAGAAAATTATAGTAAAAAAGTCAGTTCAGTTCAGTTCAGTCACTCAGTCGTGTCCGACTCTTTGCGACCCCATGAATTGCAGCACGCCAGGCCTCCCTGTCCATCACCAACTCCCGGAGTTCAACCAAACTCATGTCCATCGAGTCCGTGATGCCATCCAGCCATCTCATCCTCTGTCGCCCCCTTCTGCTCCTGCCTCCAATCCCTCCCAGCATCAGAGTCTTTTCCAATGAGTCAACTCTTCACATGAGGTGGCCAAAGTATTGGAGTTTCAGCTTTAGCATCATTCCTTCCAAAGAACACCCAGGATTGATCTCCTTTAGAATGGACTGGTTGGATCTCTTTGCAGTCCAAGGGACTCTCAAGAGTCTTCTCCAACACCACAGTTCAAAAGCATCAGTTCTTCGGCGCTCAGCTTTTTTCACAGTCCAACTCTCACATCCGTACATGAACAATGGAAAAACCATAGCCTTGACTAGACGGACCTTTGTTGGCAAAGTAATGTCTCTGCTTTTGAATATGCTATCTAGGTTGGTCATAGCTTTCCTTCCAAGGAGTCAGTGTCTTTTAATTTCATGGCTGTACTCACCATCTGCAGTGATTTTGGAGCCCAAAAAAATAAAGTCTGACACTGTTTCCCCATCTATTTCCCATGAAGTGATGGGACTAGAAAATTATAGTACAAAAGTCAAGGAAAATCAAATTTTTAGTTATCTTCTCATCAGACAAAAATGCATCCTTGTATATCAAATATATTTAAATACATCAAATATTTTTGAGGTAATTCTGAAATTCTCTGAGGAAAACTTAGAATGTACTATTGAGATATATATATATATACACACACACATACACACACACACACATTTGGATTTCCAAGGTGGCTCAGTGGTGAAGAATCCACCTGACAGTGCAGGAGACTCAGGAGACCTGGGTTCAATCCCTGGTTTGAGAAGATCCCCTGGAGTAGGAAAAGGCAGCCCATACTCCAGTATCCTTGCCTGAAAAATCCCATGGACAGAGGAGCCTGGTGGGCTGCAGTCCATGGGGTCACACAGGGTCTGCCACGACTGAGTGATTGAGCACCAAACATATATATGTTCGGTTATAAATCAGATTCTTTGCTTCAGATTTCTATTTTGCCTTTCTTGTTTATACCAGTCTCTCTGATTTTTTCCCCCAATAAAGTCTTGACTGTCACCTGAATGCTCCTCTGAGCATCTAGACGGGTAATTCCATCCATCACTCTTGGGATCAGTGCTGGGAGAGTGTGTTAAGAATCACCTGGGGAATGGTGTTTTTTTTTTTGTTTTTTAAAGCATTTTGCATACTTGGCTCACAGGGTTCTGATTTTGTATGTCTGAGGTGAAGGATGGTTGAGAATGTTTACAAACCTCCCTGAATGATGAATGTTAACAATCTTTGGAAACTACTGTTTTAAAACATTCACCTTCTTTGTCCAGGTTTTGGAGGTTCAACAACTGCATTTACACAAACAAATAGAAAGCTTCTTTTGACTTTCCATACTATTTATGGAAAAGTTTTGAAAACCACTGTTTTCCCCATCCATCTTCTTTGATCAACCTTTTCAGGTTCATTACAAGGTTAAGCAGCCACAATAAAAAGAGATGATCTCCTTTTCTCGTCTTTTGTAATATTTAAATGATAGTAGCGGTTTCTTAGAATGAAATGCCTGTCCTTGACTGTTGGAGGATGTATGAGCGCTCAGTCCTGTCCAGCTCTTTGTGACCCCATGGGCTGCAGTCCACTAGGCACCTCTCTCCATGGAATTTTCCAGGCAAGAATCCTGGAGTGGGTTGCCAGTGAATGCCATCCCCACTCTAGGGGATCTTCCTGACCCAGGGATCGAACCTGAATCTCCTGCTTTGGTAGGAGGATCCTTTACCCACTGCACCACCTGGGAAGCCTCTATTGGATGATGAAAACCCTTAAAAACTCTGCCATAACTTGGAGGAAACTGGACCTTTCTTAAAAATTCATATCATCAGCCCGTGGTGATTTTTAGTTCTGATATTCTTTTCTTAAAAATTTCTTACACCTACTTTGTGCCCAAAACAATTCACAAAATTTAAAATGCCTTTCCTTTCTAAACGTGGAGTGAAAGGCTAGGGCTTGTTCAAAGGATTGACTGAATTTCCTGAGCAGAGAAGTGGGAAAGAGTCTGTTCAGCCTACATGCGTGAGCTGATGGCCCCAATTTGTAATCAATACAGTGACTCAGGCGGCACAGACACAACGGAGACCCTCTCCTACTGCTGAGCTGTTGTAGTTTGGCGTGCGGAGTGCAGTATGAAAGAGGTTTGGATCCTCATACTGTATCCTGAATTCCTTTACCAAATCCAGTGATTTTTAAAGGTCAAAGAAAATTCAATTTTCACAATTCAAAATGAAGCAGCCCAGAATCCTTGAGGAAGTCATGACACAGTTTTGAAGTATTTGTAGAAAGAACCAGAAAAAAAAAATGCTGCTTTTCTTTGGGATTTAGGAAGCAGACTCAGTATGAAAGATGGGGATCTGTTTTTTGTTTTCCATCAGTGTGTTGACAAAAGGAAGCAAGAGACGAAGAGCCTGCGGTTGGAGATGCCCTTTGAAAGGTTTGGCTTCTGCTGTTTGGTGACCCATCTTGGGTGGCCTTTGCGGTCCTGCTGAGACCAGACCATATGTGTAACTGTGTTTGCAGGGCTGGATCCCAGTGTAGCCAGGCCAAGGCGTCGAAGAGTAAGCACCCAAATGAGAAGTGCATTTGGAGAGAACGAGGCAGAGAATACAAAACAGGGGTTGCTGCTGTGATCTGCGGCCAAAGTTTAGCACTATCTTAATTCACCTGCTCAAGTGCAGTGCTTTGCTTGTTGCGAAGGCAGCCCTGGGACTCAGGCAGCTGCCTGTCTTTCCTCCAACCACTAGGAACCCATTAGAATAAAAGATGCATTGCATTGGGCCAATTAAATTTCAAAAGTGAAGGATGCTCAGGGAACAGGAGACATTTGCTCCAGGCATTGCAGTCTGCCTTTGTTGTTGTTTAGCCTCTCAGTCACGTCCAGCTCTTTTGGGAGCCCTTAAACTGTAGACTGCCAGGCTCCTCTGTCCGTGGGATTTCTCTAAGCAAGAATGCTGGAGTGGGTTGCCATTTCCTTCTCCAGGGGATCTTCCCAACCCAGGGATTGAACCTGTGTCTTCTACATTTGCAGGTGGATTCTATACTATCTGAGCCACCAGGGAAGTGAGATGCTGCCTTGCTCGATCTAATTTGGTTTCATTCCCCAGATTTGGGAGAGGCTAGAGCTTGGAGACTCCCCATCTTTGTTCTCTGGAAAAGAGAAGATTCTATTCATAAAGCCCTCGAAAGTTCAGACTGAAAGGCATGCACAGCTGAATGTCATGGGGATAAAGGTCAGAAAGTGACCTTGGGTAAGACACTTACCTTCTCTAAAGCTCAGTGTCATCTGTAAAATGGGAATAACAAAGATAGCTGCTTCACTGGGATGTGGGGAGCAGTCGATGATATAATCCACTCCAAGCGCTTAGCTTCACACATACTGAATCATCAGCAAATTTCAGGTGTCATTTGTTTATGTTTAAAAACTGATGATTTTCATATTTGACTTGTCTTAAATTACGATGAAATTCAGTTCAGTTCAGTTCAGTTCACTCGCTCAGTCATGTCAGACTCTTTGGGACCCCATGAACTGCAGCATGCCAGGCCTCCCTGTCCATCACCAACTCCCGGAGTCCATCCAAACCCATGTCCATTGAGTCAGTGATGCCATCCAACCATCTCATCCTCTGTCATCCCTTTCTCCTCCTGCCCTCGATCTTTTCCAGCATCAGGGTCTTTTCCAATGAGTCAGCTCTTCGCATTAGGTGGCCAAAGTATTGGAGTTTCAGCTTCAACTTCAGTCCTTCCAGTGAACACCCAGAACTGATCTCCTTTAGGATGGACTGGTTGGATCTCCTTGCAGTCCAAGGGACTCTCAAGAGTCTTCTCCAACACCACAGTTCAAAAGCATCAATTCTTTGGCACTCATCTTTCTTTACAGTCCAACTCTCACATCCATACATGACCACTGGAAAAACCATAGCCTTGACTAGATGGACCTTTGTTGGCAAAATAATGTCTCTGCTTTTTAATATGCTGTCTAGATTGGTCATAACTTTCCTTCCAAGGAATAAGCGTCTTTTAATTTCATGGCTGTACTCACCACCTGCAGTGATTTTGGAGCCCCCAAAAATAAAGTCAGCCACTGTTTCTACTGTTTCCCCATCTAGTTGCCATGAAGTGATGAAATTCATCATGATTACAAAAGCTTTGAGTTGTACGAAAGTTCTTTGAAGTTAAAAAGTAAGTCAAATTCTCTGCCCCTACTTCTGCTCTCCCAACAAAACAGACTCCCTGGGTTCTAGACTTGCTTCCAGTTCATGTAGATCTGGGCAAGACTTTTAATCTGTACGTGGGTATAATACTAAAAAATACTTCGCAGAGGTATCATGAGCTTGGAATAGTGCCTGTCACAGAGCCAGCTTTCAATAAATGTTTGCTCTCATCTTTCAAGTGAAAAAAAAAAGAATGGGTAAAACTTAAGCTTGATTCTCTGCTAAAATTATGTACAGTAGTTTATAGACCACCTTCCTACCCTAAGAGTTGATAAAATGCATAAAATTAGGAACAACTTAAAGAAGGTGCTAATTTTATCACTGGAAGCCTCTTGGAATGTAATCTATTGCAAACTTCCAGACAGAGCAGAAGTCTTTTCTACAAAATCTACGATATGTATGTAGTCATTGTCCCTGAGAATATCCAGAAAGAAGAAATATCCCATTTATTGGGATGGCCCAACACATTAGTATTGGAAACTTTTAGATTAAACAGGTTTCGGTTGTTGTTATTGAATAAGGAACACCGCTTGCTAGCTCTGGTAGCTTCTGTTTAGTCTGGGTTTTCCTTATTGGAGGAACAGAGAACATTACAGAATAGAATTACATCCTTGACGGTACTTTGAGTTTTGGATTTTTGGATAACAGAAGAATTTCTCTCACTAAATCTCTCCTTTCTGCTGTAAGACAGTCTCTGCAGAAAAGCATACACTATTTTACCTATATATCATAAGTCAGATCCATTTTCTAGTCTTCACATTCTCAGCACATTCTGTTGAGAATTTATGAGACTGGAACTAACTCTAGGAAATGAAGAAATCTGTCATCTTTAGGAAGTGAAGACAGCTGTCTCTTTACTGCATGATGTAAGATTATCAGGTAGGAGTTAGTAGATGCTTTTTTTCTCAGTTTTCTTTTTCACAATTTAGAGAAAAGGTAATAAAATCATAATATACTATTTCTAGGATTCATCTTCAAGGAAAAAGGCTGGATAAATGAATAATGACTTCAGAAACCTAAAAGTGACATTTAGATGAATTTGATGAGGACTGTGATGATTTCTTGCTGGAAAAAATATATATACATTTTTATAAATGTGTGGCTGGAATAACTATAAAATGAACCATATAATACCAGTGGATTCAATTTTAAGAGATGAAAATGTCTGTAGTATTTTCACAAGCAATACTCAATACCAAGAGGGTTTAGAAATAACCAGGCCATGTGATTAGAACACGTTGAAAGTTAGTTTTCTTTTTCTTACCTATTTTATAATGTACTTAATTTTTAATTTAATAGTTCTGTAAGTCACCTTGTCTTGGTTTATATCTTGGTGCAGCTCTGTCCCTAAGTTCCTTGATCTGTGAAATGGTTCTTGTAAGAACTGACTGTTATCATATGTGACAGGCCTAACACATAATAATCAAAGCCTTTAGAAAACAGCTGCGTTGGAGGTTGCCTGTTTCTACATTGTGGTCAGCATAACCAGGGAGGAAATCAACTGATGAGCTCAGTACTTTACTATACAGATACTTTCAAAGCATTTCATCATCTTTTCATGGGTTTTTCAGAAGGTTTCTCTTTCTCTCTCTGTGTGTGTATTTGAGGATTGTTTTATTTTCTTCAGAGCATTTAGAATAGGGAGTATCTATTCAGTTTTATATCTGATTCTATCTTTAACACTTTCCCGTAAGCACCATTGGTTGTTAAGATTGAGAGGCAGAGCGTCACTGAACAGGAAATCCCGGGGCTGCCAGCATCCAGCGAGGGGAAGGGCCACGTGCTGGGGTGTCAAGGCTGTAAAAGGAGGGTGCCGAGTATCCAGAAAGCACAGGACACCCGTCATTGGTGCCCAGAGCTGAGCATCGAAATGATCTGGGCTTGAGGAATGAGACGAGGAATTTCAGCCCTTGGAGATGGAGAGACAGGACACTCAGCGGAGCAGAGAGAGGTTTGGTCACCCAAGGCTCCAGGAAGGGTCAGTCGGTCCTAGGAAAGTATGATGCAGGAAAGAAGGATTTGGGGTGACAGAGAACAGGACAGAAATAGGAGGACTTTCCCCCTGATTTAAAACCATGCCATGAAATGTATGACTGTGTATTCATTTGTTCTGAATGGACATGTCCTCTGCCTGGAAGGGGCTTCCCTTTGGGCGCAGATGGTGAAGAGTCTTACTGCAGTGCAGGAGACCCAGGTTCGAACCCTGGGTTGGGACGATCCCCTGGAGGAGGGAATGACAACCCACTCCAGTATTCTGGCCTGGAAAATCTCATAGATGGATGAGCCTGGCAGGCTACAGTCCATGGGGTTGCCAAGATTTGGACATGACTGAACGACTTCACTTTCTTTCTTTCTTTCTTTCTGCCTGGGAGAAGATTAGGCCTGAGGAACAGTCTAACTTTAAGAAACCATGACGTTGGCAGCTCCAGCTTTAGGAATAAGCACCCCCATTGGTCTTCCCATTGTTATTCTGAGCTGAAGTACCCTGGGAGATTTCAGTATGCACACAATAGGCATATGGGGAAAGGCAGGAAACTCTTGTTCCAATATAGATACATAGAGTGGTTTGTTGTTTGGGGTTCTGCAGTCAAATTGCGGCCATTTTTTTAAAAGAGGGAGAAATAGAAATATTGAAATAAGAATTGTTTGTAATGCCCAAATCAAAAAAAATCAGTGACATCAAATCCAGTTGTTTCCTAAAGTACACAGTGATATCTTTCTTAACAACAAATTCAACATTGCTGCCTGGTCTAGATGATGTGTTTATATCTGTTTACCTGGCAAGGCCTCCTTCATATAAAGTTGTAAATGAGCTTAGGAGACAAAGAGAAGGAAGGGCGGATGTTTGAAAATGGTATTTATTGACAGTTAATGTTTTCTGTGCCTACAAATTTATGGACAGAGAAAGATTTCATAGGATACTGCTAGATCCAAAAATTTTAAAAAGCTCGTTACAAAAGAGTGTTTAAACACAAATCTTTAAAAATAAAATATGCAGGGAAAACATATGGAAAAGAAAATACTGAAGGAAACACACTCTGTATCCCACTGGAGAGTAAGCACTCCAGCTAGAAGAAGTTTCAGGAGGAATGTGAACGTAGTTAGGTCTGGAAGCACAGATAACAGAGGCGCACACTGGGGATCAGCTGCTCAGCAGGAGGTGGTGTAGAGCTAACAACGAGACAGTGAAAGAGTGTTAGGTAGTTAGCATAGGACACAGGAGTCCAAAATGGTGGTGGCTAAAAGGCCATGAAATTAAAAGACGCTTACTCCTTGGAAGAAAAGTTATGACCAACCTGGATAGTATATTCAAAAGCAGAGACATTACTTGGCCGGCTAAGGTCCATCTAGTCAAGGCTATGGTTTTTCCAGTGGTCATGTATGGATGTGAGAGTTGGACTGTGAAGAAGGCTGAGCACCAAAGAATTGATGCTTTTGAACTGTGGTGTTGGAGAAGACTCTTGAGAGTCCCTTGGACTGCAAGGAGATCCAAACAGCCCATTCTGAAGGAGATCAACCCTGGGATTTCTTTGGAAGGAATGATGCTAAAGCTGAAACTCCAGTACTCTGGCCACCTCATGGGAAGAGTTGACTCATTGGAAGAGACTCTGATGCTGGGAGAGATTGGGGGCAGGAAGAGAAGGGGGCGACAGAGGATGAGATGGCTGGATGGCATCACAGACTCGATGGATGTGAGTCTGAGTGAACTCCGGGAGATGGTGATGGACAGGGAGGCCTGGCATGCTGCGATTCATGGGGTCGCAAAGAGTCAGACACGACTGAGCGACTGAACTGAACTGAACTGAAAAGACAAGGAAGGGAAAACCCCAGGAAAACAGAACAAAGGAAGGTCTGAGGACTGGAGTGAGGACCTCAGGCAGAGCAAACAGCGCCCCTGGCTGGCCCAGTTTACACAGGGCAGGCCCGGTGCGGAGGAAAAAAACATGTAAAAAGAGGAGCCAAAGGGCCAGGGGTCTCTCTTCTCCTCACATCGTTGGGTCGGCATGCCCCCACGGCTCGAGGATGTATTTTCCTGCTATTTTCTAAATAAAACTGAGCTGTAACACGGAGCTGTATCACTGATCTGTCTAAGAGTTATAACATGGTCTGTCCAAGAGCTGTGATGCGCAAGGGCTTTAATGTCTGTCACTTCAAATTTTTGTTGAGATGAGACAGAACTGAGGAGATTACTCTCACCTGACTAGAGTAAGCAAACTCACTGGTGGAGGTTGCAGAATGAGTGTGTAGTGGTCTGTGGTGCCCCTTCAATTAATCAGGTCCCTACTTTTCAATGAAACATGTCTGCTATGTCAGGATCATGGGGCATTCAGGAATTCCAGGAGGAAAGAAACCAGGCATGTTTTGTGAGAGCTAAATCCATCTCACCTAACACAATGGTTTGGATGATTGATTTTTTTTTAAAATGAATGCATTTATGCAAGAATGAATGAATGAAAAACTTCTGGTGGCAGTGAAGGCTGCTCTTCTGATGGCAAAGAAATGAGCTTGGGGAGAGAAGTCAGAGGGATACTACTGAAATTTTGTTTTCTGAATTTCCCTCTCGAACTGTGATGGCAATAAGATTAAACAACACAACAGAGTGGCTGCTCAGTTGTGTCCGACTCTTTGCAACCCCATGGACTGTAGCCCGCCAGGCTCCTCTGTTCATGGGATTCTCTAGACAAGAATACTGGAGTGGGTTGCCATTTCTTCCTCTAGGGGATCTTCCTGACCCAGGGATTGAACCCACACCTCTTGTGTCTCCTGCATTGGCAGGCAATTCTTTACCACTGTGCCGTCTGGGGAGCCCAATGGGATTAAAGTCTACTGTTAAATGTGTGTGTATCATGAACAGACTGAGCAACTGGACTGAACTGAACTACTCCTTGGAAGGAAAGTCAATATATTCCAGCATATTGAAAAGCAGAGATATTACTTTGCCAACAAGTGTCCATCTAGTAAAGGCTATGGTATGGATGTGAGAGTTGGACTGTGGAGAAAGCTGAGCACCGAAGAATTGATGCTTTTGAACTGTGGTGTTGGAGAAGACTCTTGAGAGTCCCTTGGACTGAAAGGAGATCCAAACAGTCCATTCTAAAGGAGATCAGTCCTAGGTGTTCTTTGGGAGGACTGATGCTGAAGCCGAAACTCCAGTACTTTGGCCACCTCATGGGAAGAGTTTACTCGTTAGAAAAGACCCTGATGCTGGGAGGGATTGAGGGCAGGAGGAGAAAGGGACGACAGAGGATGAGATGGGTGCATGGCGTCACCGACTTCATGGACATGATTTTGAGTAAACTCAGGAAGTTGGTGATGGACAGGTGTGCTGTGATTCACGGGGTCGCAAAGGGTTGGACACGACTGAGCGACTGAACTTTGAACTTATCATGAACAGGACTGTAGCTAAATGATTCCACTCAAACTCGTAAAGGCCCCAGTGATTGAGCACACAAATAACCAGAAGACGAGCTGTTGATTTTGCTGCGTCACCAATTGTAATGATGCCTGATGACCAGAGATAGATGAGTGACTGCTGTCTCCTTTGGGGGCTTTTTAGAATAAAAGAGATGCGGTAAGTCTGCTGGGGTGGTGTGTTTCTCTCCTCTGCACTTTTATTCCCAAACATCACATCTTCTCATTGTAACAGATGAATCACGTGTAGAGACAGAAACTCTTTGTGAGTTAAGTTAGGAAATCAGAATCACTGGTGGGGAATTGGCAGCAGACAACAGAGGACACAGCTGTGAAAAGGTGCTGAAGTAGTTGAGAACAGTTGGAGGATGGCGGGTCATCAGATGTTTGGCCAACTCAAGTGGAGCGTGTGGATATGAGCGTGAAAGAGGCACAAGCGAAAATCCCCGGGTCTCAGTGTCCTTGAAACATGAGGTTAAATGAGCTCCGGAAATGCCTTGCGGTTCCCTGCTCTATGCCCAGCCCCTGTCTTGGTGCCTGTGCCCTAGTGGATTCCTAGCATTTTTCTATATGAATGAATGAGTAGGAAACTAGGGGATGAGCAGAGGTTGTCTGGATTTACCATCTCAGTGATTCTGATAAAAGACAAAACAGGGACTTCCCTGGTGGTCCAGTTGCTAAGACTCCGTGCTCCCAAAGTACAGGGACCTGGGTTTGATCCCTGGTCAGGGCACTAGAGCTCACATGTTGAAATTAAGAGTTCGTATGCCACAGCTGCAAGAGCCTGGGTGCCTCAACTAAGACTTGGTGCAGTCAAATAAATATTTAAAAAAAAAAAAGAGAGAGAGGAAGAGAGACAGGCCATATTAGAAAGGGTGATGTCAGGAATTCCCTGGTAGTCCAGGGGTTTAAGACTCTGTGCTTTACTGCTGAGGGCCTGGATTTAATCCCTGGTTGTGGAACTAAGATCTTGCAAGCTGCATGACATGGCCTGGAGACAAAAAAGGGTGATATTTATGGCCATCCAGACCTGAGGCCCCATGGCCTGGAAGGGGCTCTAGTAACAAGGATCAGGGGAAAGGGACCTTGGACATATGTCGAGTGAGAAAGTAGGAAAGAAGTCACCAGTGAGAATCTGTGGCGTGATAGTCTGTGCATGTGTGAGGCCTGCCTGCGGGGACCAGAAACGTTCAGGGCAGGGTTGTTACGGTTCAGTTGCTCAGTCATGTCCAACTCTTTGTGACCCCATGAACTGCAGCACACCAGGCTTCCCTGTCCTTCTCTGTCTCCCAGAGGCTGCTCGGATTCATGTCCATTGAGTCGGTGATGCCATCCAATTATCTCATCCTCTGCCATCCCCTTCTCCTCCCGCCTTCAGTCTTTCCCAGCATCAGGGTCTTTTCCAATGAGTCAGTTCTTCGCATCAGGTGGCCAAAGTATTGGAGCTTCGGCTTCAGCATCAGTCCATCCAGTGTGTATTCAGGGTTGATTTCAGGGCAATAGGATCTGGGAACAGGGAAGAAGAAGTGAAGTGGAAGGATGTCTGACCAGTAACCCCTGTCCTGTTGGTTTTCAAGTGATGATGGTGTTGGCATGGCTACAGTTGAGGGAGAAGCCACATAGGTACCTGACTCATAACAGAAGCTGCTGGACACCAACAGATGGTGATGGAAACTGTGAGAACAGATGCTCATTTAAGGGGTTAAGTACAGAGACCAAGCACATGGACAGCAGGTAAAGGACGTGCTGGAAACCATAATTTGGAAGATTCAGAAGACTAATGCAAACCTAAGGGAGTTACCAGGAGAAGAAATGACCCACAGGGTTGCAAGTACCTCACAGCTAAAAAAAAAAAAAAAGAAGAAGAATATATTTTATTTTGGTCCAGAGAGAGCTAGGATGATCTGAGGAAAGCGTATGCCAGTAGAAGTAAAAACGTTGCTGTCACAGAATACAAAACTGGATTTTAACCATTTAAAACAGAGTGATGAACCAAAGTGGTTTTTCTCCCTGAGTTGCCACTAGCTGTTTCCAAGGAAAAGATTCATCAATGAACATATTGTAAGTGTGCAGCCTCCGCCCACTATTGAGCTATTTGAATGCCAACTGCTTTTGATAAAGCTACTGGAAATCATGCTTGTCAAACTTCTGCACTGCCTTATGAAGGACACTTCTGTTAACAGAGACCAAAAATACATTGGGTTATAGATACATGAGAGTGATAAGGCTAAGATACACAGAAGCAATTTCCTATCAAAATAATAAGTGTACCTAGGATACTTAAATATTCCCGCTGGTCTTTATCAGGAGAATAATAGGCCTGCTGTCCTCAGTTATATTGATTCAACATGAATGAATGTGTACGACAATATTTCTGTATATAAAAGAAAATTGTTGCCTCAACTTAATTTTGGATTCTTCACATTTGTAAATTGAGACATCCAGGAGACAATGAAGGACAGGGAAGCCTGGCACGCTGCAGTCCCCTGGGTCGCAAAGAGTCGGACACAACAGTGTTTGTAAATTGAACTTTTTTTACTCCTTGATGATATTTTACAAGAAATAAATCACGATTTCAGTGATTCAGGAGCTGGTTGTTGAGGGGTTTTTCACTGCATGATTATTGATTAAAATTGTAGAGCGAGTGCAGAGACAAAGAGAGTGAGTTGGGCAGTCAGGCAAGAAAAGGGAAATTTATTAGAGGAAAACGAGAGGGTGACTGGCCCTTAAGGAGAAACCAGCATCTTCCCTTTCTGACGGGGTCTTTCTTATACCCTGCCAGTGAAAAATTCTCTGAAGGGGTGGCTAAGTTTTAGCCTGTAGCTGAGTCCTGTGGTCACGTAGCCTAAGGTCTGGAATCTGGTGGTTTCATAGCTTTGAGAAGGGAGGTGCCAGTGAGAAAACAGAATCTTGTTTGGGCAGTCTGGTCAGTCTCAAGGATCCCTGTGACTTTATTCTTTGTTTGTGAGGGCAACATAATGAGCCATCTTAACAGTGAGCCCCCAGGTAGACCCTATGAAAAGTAGTATGACTCTGGATGTAAATACATTGTGTTGCATTTGAATGTATGTCTGGATTCCCTAGGATTTCTTGGGCACTGCTTGATTTGGTGGCACTTTTGTATTTGTAAAGCAAGGGTGAAAGTGGTTTGATAACTACTGCCGTTCATCAATGGTGCATTGTTTTGGCGGCTCAAATATACCGGTCATGGAGATTTTTGAAAAATAAGATTCTGGATGTCTACTTCTCCACGATAACAAATCCTTAGTCAAAAGTCTGTTTTGCTCCTGATGGGATATTGGTAAGACAAGGTACATAGAATTAACGTGTGAAGATATCACATTTATACATCAAATAATTTTCAGGCCTTAACTATGGCCAGATCAGAAGAGAAATAAATGGCCTTCCACCGGCCCAGTGGAAAGGTATTTTGATAAATTTTTTTCTTATATCATCTTGGAACAACATTGTAAAATCAGTCTTTGTTTCCTCCTTTGCATTGTGTTATCTTTAAGGATTTCTAAAAGATTCGGTATCCAGTTTTTTGGTACATAGGAGACTGTCATTCAAGAAGGATCCGAAATTGAGGCCACCAAATGCCCCCTCCCCATAAATCAGAGAACAAGAATAATTTGAATATTCTGCATATATTTACATATCGATGTCAAGAGTCCCTAACTCCAATTATGTAAAATAAAATTAATTAGTGCAGCCTCCTGTAAATCCCATATTCAAATCCAATATTTAGGACAAGGCAGCCTGGAAACACCTACCGCACCTTAAAGGCAATTAGCTTAATTTCTTCCGGGAAAAGGAGGGTCAGGCAGATGCACCTACCTTGGTGCATCAAGGGGAACAGACACAGAGGTAGATGTTTGAACACAGGGAATCAGATCCCAGGCAGTTGGTCCTGAGCTTCTGTGTTCTCTTTCCCGGTGAAAACTGCACGTATTTACACATACTGCAAACACTGTCTTGTTCTTCTCGGGTTCCCACGTGCATTGCGTGGCACTCACTCTCCTTGGTGAGCATTCTTCCTCCAGCCCCAGGGAGAGCAGAGAGTGTGCCAATGCATATTCCTGGTGATAAAACTGCTGCATTTCTCCTGACTAAGCATCCTCATGGGTGTGCACTGCTAGAAGGACCTTTACCCTCCCTTACCTGCCTTCAGAAGTTCTAATTGTAGTTCGGCACCAACTTGGTCCATTACGAACACCTTAGACTCTACAGTTTAGAACTTCTTTTAAACCTCAGATTTGCTTGGATGGCCTGGGTTGCTGCCTCAAGACTGGGCTTTCTCATGCTTGCATAAAAAAGACAAGAGGTGGGACTTCCCTGATGGTCCAGTGGTAAAAATTCTGTCTTCCAATGTAGGAGATGTGGGTTTGATCCCTGGTTGGGAACTGAGATTCCATATGTGTGTGGGTGAGTGTGTGTTCAGTCATGTCTGACTCTTTGCGACTCCAAGTAGCCCACTGGGCTCCTCTGCCATGGAATTTTCCAGGCAAGAATACTGGAGTGGGTTGCCTTTTCCTCCTTCAATGGATCTTTCTGACTCAGGGATTGAACCCAGGTCTCCTGCATTGAAGGCAGATTCTTTACATGCTGAGCCACCAGGGAAGCCCCTTTAACCTTTCTAGTTGCATGTATTTATTATATACAGTAAATGGAACTTGAGTGTAATTAACAAACTTGCCAGGTAGCGCTAGTGGTAAAGAATCCACCTGTCAATGCAAGAGACATAAGAGACATGGGTTTGATCCCTGGGTCAGGAAGATCCCTTGGAGTAGGGCATGGAAACCCACTCCATTATTCTTGCCTGGAGAATCCCATAGAAAGAGAAGCCTGGTGGGCTGCAGTCCATGGGATTGCAAAGAGTCAGACATGACTGAACAACTTAGCACGCATATATGCAGGCTTGCATGGGGACTTTGTTTTTGTGATCAGGGTAAGGATGGTTTGGGGACTAACTCACTCTGTCTTTCTTCTCTTAGACTGTGGTTTTGAACTTGCTTGCCAGAGCTAACTTCAGCATGCTCAAACGGAAGCAGAGCTCCAGGGTGGAGGCCCAGCCGGTTACCGACTTTGGTCCCGATGAATCTCTGTCGGACAGCGCAGACATCCTCTGGATTAACAAGCCAGTAAGTTTCTTTTTTAAAAAAGAAGAGAGAGGCACATGCTGATATGAAGCCGCTTTGATTCATTTAATTCAGAAGCTCCTGTCCCTGTGATTTGAAACGTCTGAACAGCAGTAGAATGTGGGTGAGTCTTGGAGTCTGGGAGATGAAAACGATTCCGATGACACAATGAGATGCCATGTGAGTTACTCACAGAGGAGGCATCAGAGGTGGCTCCTCGGCCTGCCCTCTGTGCATGTCCTCCTCGGAGTCACAGAATGTGGAGTTAATGCCACTTCTCCGGCAGACCTGAAGCTGGAGACCGAGATGAGGGATCTCTTCACTTATCCTCACCATGCAGGAGTCTGAGGAGATAATCAGATGTTAGGAATTAAAGGTCTCCTTCTGAGTTGCAAGTAAAGGTTAATGAGATAGTGGATAGTGTCTGTGAAGAACTTGTCACCTTCTCTGCCTAATTAAGCTGATGAGAATTTGAGGCAAAGCCCAGCTACACGTAGTGTCATTGTACACGAGGAGACAGTCTAGTGGCCAGAGCCGCGGCTGAAGGCATCGTTGCAGGACTGGGAAGCTCAGCTTCCAACAGCAGTCCTATTGTTCCGTCACTCAGTCATGTCTGACTCTTTGCGAACCCATGGACTGCAGCATATCAGGCTTCCCTTCACCATCTCCTGGAGTTTGCTCAAACTCATGTCTGTCGAGTCGGTGATGCCATCCAACCATCTCATTCTCTGTTGTCCTCTTCCCCTCCTGCCCTCAGTCTTTCCAGCATCACTGTCTTTTCCAGTGAGTCAGATCTTCACATCAGGTGGCCAAACATTGGAGCTTCAGCTTCAGCATCAGTCCCTCCAGTGAATATTCAGGGTTGATTTCCTTTAGGACTGACTGGTTTGATCTCCCATACAGGTTCCACTCTCTTATCAAACTCAACAGCATGAGCTGAAATCAGGAAATGAACTGCCACTCTGGCGCTGCTTGTCTTTCCCTTGACCTTGACCGTAATAAAGATGATCAGCCTTGGTCCCCTCTGTCCTCTCCGTTCTTATCTGTTCTCCAGACCGCTTCTCAGCTGCTCTTTCTTTCCACATTTCTGTGTCTGTTCACATCACCCTCTGCTTAACAATCATTGAAACATCCCTATTACCTACATTGACAGTTTAAACAGTAGTTTGTATCATACGCAAGGCCCTTTATACTGTGGCTGCAACTTGTGCAGCAGCTGCCTTTCCTGCATCTACACTGTCCACTAATCGGCAGCGTCCTGCTCCTCCGAGGTGTCCAGCCAGTCCGCATTGTTTCCTTTTCCCTGAGATGCTTCCCCAGTGACGGGCTACCCAGGTGGCTCAGTGGTGAAGAATTCACCTGCAGGGCAAGACTCCCAGGAGACACAGGTTTGATCCCTGGGTTGGGAAGTTCCCCTGGAGGAGGGCATGGCAACCCACTCCAGTATTCTTGCCTGGAGAATCCCATGGACAGAGGAGCCTGGCAGGCTATAGTCCATAGGGTTGCAAAGAGTCGGATCCAACTGAAGCGATTTAGCACTCACACCCAGACGAGTCCAGTCCTCCTTATCCATGCCACCCCTGCCCCCATCCACTCTGGAAGTCTCCTGTTTTGACCCTCCCCCACCACCAGTGGAATGAACCTCTTCTCTTTCCACTTTTCCTTCTTTATATGTGCTGGATATCCAAAAGCAGAGACGTTACTTTGCCGACTAAGGCCCGTCTAGTCAAGGCTATGGTTTTTCCAGTGGTCATGTATGGATGTGAGAGTTGGACTGTGAAGAAGGCTGAGCGCCGAAGAATTGATGCTTTTGAACTGTGGTGTTGGAGAAGACTCTTGAGAGTCCCTTGGACTGCAAGGAGATCCAACCAGTCCATTCTGAAGGAGATCAACCCTGGGATTTCTTTGGAGGGAATGATGCTAAAGCTGAAGCTCCAGTACTTTGGCCACCTCATGCGAAGAGTTGACTCATTGGAGAAGACTCTGATGCTAGGAGGGATTGGGGGCAGGAGGAGAAGGGGACGACAGAGGATGAGATGGCTGGATGGCATCATGGACTCGATGGACGTGAGTCTGAGTGAACTCCGGGAGATGGTGAGGGACAGGGAGGCCTGGCGTGCTGCGATTCATGGGGTTGCAAAGAGTCGGACACGACTGAGCGACTGAACTGAACTGAAAGTCGCTTCAGTCGAGTCCGACTCTGTGACCCCGTGGACTGCAGCCTACCAGGCTCCTCCATCCATGGGATTTTCCAGGCAAGAGTACTGGAGTGGGGTGCCATTGCCTTCTCCTACTTTATATGTAGATGTAAGTAAAAAATGATTTCTGTATAAATATATATGTGATGCATCTTAGACCGAAATAGGCATAATATCACTCATCAGTGATGAGTTAGAACTGTGTTTCCATTGCTGTGTCTTCAGAGCCCAGTGTAATTTCCAACACGTAGTAGGTCTTTCCCATTCATGTTTAGGGAATTTTGAACGAAATACAAAATAAAGCTGTCATTTTTTCTTAGCATCCACCAGTAGAGAGCTTTCTGAGACCTGAAGAAGGTAGTTTTACAGATGTAGGCTCGGAAGACTAACTAGAATGATTAATGCTTAATGAGAATTCATTCTTTAAATCCATGATGGTTTTGTGGGAGAACTCATCTTTTGAGGCTCATTTGTGTAATTAGGTCCTTTGTATTGGAGGCCTAGATGGATCTAAATTTACACGTGGTGTTTATTGAAGTGCTTCTTGATTGGCATGAAAAGCACATCAACTTTTAAAGTTAATCATCAGTGACTTATGTGGTATGGAAATTAGTGGCATTATGTCTTCATGCAAATATTACAACTGTCAGGTTAATATTATAACCCACTCACCAGCCTACAAAGTTCTGACAGCCTTTTCTGTTTTTCATCTTAGGTGGTTGTTAGCTTGTATGGCTTCAGAACCCATTGACTATGAAACTGAAACAGCTTTTTTTTTTTTTTTCACAGACAGTATATTAAAGAATTAATATGACTGCATATATTATGTATATATATATAGGCTAGTCAATAGATAACACATCGAAATTATGTTTAGGAATTGTGTACTGATTTGTTAGTAATATTAACTGTGTGGGTTTAACATGCAAATGCATTAATATTTTTTAATCCTAGCTGTTAATTTTCATAAGAAGATATTATATGGATGATTTATGTTCTACACTTATACACGTGTATACACACACAGAAACATCTTTAACTTTTTAATTCCTTCTTTATGTTAGGATTAGGGAAAGACCTCAAACAGCAAGTGCACTGCCAGCATTGCACAAAAATGTATTTTTTGGCATTTTGGGGAGAGATATCTGGGCTAAATTTATATGAAACATGTTCTCAAAAATAAAGAGGAAGTTTCGTTTATTATTAACTTTTGAAAGCACAGGATGAGAGCAGATTTTAAAATATATTTTCATACACACATGTTAACATAAGATAATAGAATGAAAGCCCTACATATGGGAAGTGTTATATATCAGTTAACTTTAAGAAGCATCTAGGGTCGACTGTGCTAGATTCCAGGGAAGATAGAATAAATATGGCCTCAGAGTCCAGGTGCTCACAGTACATAAAAAGCATATCCGTTTTCTACATATTTTCATTGAATGAGGCTCTGTTGTGTCCGTATGTCCCAGTAAGTGTTAGGGGCTTTGGGATAGTGTGACCTGGTCCACATTGAGGTGAGGTTTTATTAATGTAGGACCACAGACAAGCTCCTTAACCTTCCTGACTCTTAGTGCTTCCATGTGGAAATTAGGCTGCTTTGAGAATTAAATGATGTAAAATACTTCAGGCTCTACTACAAAGCCACAGTCATCAAGACAGTATGGTACTGGCACAAAGACAGAAATATAGATCAATGGAACAAAATAGAAAGCCCAGAGATAAATCCACACACATATGGACACCTTATCTTTGACAAAGGAGGCAAGAATATACAATGGAGTAAAGATAATCTCTTTAACAAGTGGTGCTGGGAAAACTGGTCAACCACTTGTAAAAGAATGAAACTAAATCACTTTCTAACACCGCACACAAAAATAAACTCAAAATGGATTAAAGATCTAAATGTAAGAGCAGAAACTATAAAACTCCTAGAGGAGAACATAGGCAAAACACTCTCCGACATAAATCACAGCAGGATCCTCTGTGATCCACCTCCCAGAATTCTAGAAATAAAAGCAAAAATAAACAAATGGGATCTAATTAAAATTAAAAGCTGCTGCACAACAAAGGAAAATATAAGCAAGGTGAAAAGACAGCCTTCTGAATGGGAGAAAATAATCGCAAATGAAACAACTGACAAACAACTAATCTCAAAAATATACAAGCAACTTATGCAGCTCAATTCCAGAAAAATAAACGACCCAATCAAAAAATGGGCCAAAGAACTAAATAGACATTTCTCCAAAGAAGACATATGGATGGCTAACAAACACATGAAAAGATGCTCAACATCACTCATTATTAGAGAAAGGCAAATCAAAACCACAATGAGGTACCACTTCACACCAGTCAGAATGTCTGTGATCCAAAAGTCTGCAAGCAATAAATGCTGGAGAGGGTGGGGAGAAAAGGGAACCCTCCTACACTGTTGGTGGGAATGCAAACTAGTTCAGCCACTATGGAGAACAGTGTGGAGATTCCTTAAAAAATTGCAAATAGAACTGCCTTATGACCCAGCAATCCCACTGCTGGGCATACACACCGAGGAAACCAGAATTGAAAGAGACACATGTACCCCAATGTTCATTGCAGCACTGTTTATAATAGCCAGGACATGGAAATAACCTAGATGTCCATCAGCAGATGAATGGATAAGAAAGCTGTGGTACATATACACAATGGAGTATTACTCAGCCGTTAAAAAGAATACATTTGAATCAGTTCTGATGAGATGGATGAAACTGGAGCCGATTATACAGAGTGAAGTAAGCCAGAAAGAAAAACACCAATACAGTATACTAACACATATATATGGAATTTAGAAAGATGGCAATGATGACCCTGTATGCAAGACAGCAAAAAAGACACAGATGTGAATAACGGACTTTTGGACTCAGAGGGAGAGGGAGAGGGTGGGATGATTTGGGAGAGTGGCATTGAAACATGTATACTATCATGTAAGAATCGAATCGCCAGTCTATGTCTGATGCAGGATACAGCATGCTTGGGGCTGGTGCACGGGGATGACCCAGAGGGATGTTATGGGGAGGGAGGTGGGAGGGGGGTTCATGTTTGAGAACGCATGTACACCCGTGGTGGATTCATGTCAATGTATGGCAAAACCAATACAGTATTGTAAAGTAAAATAAAGTAAAAATAAAAATTAAAAAAATAAAAATAAATAAAGTTCCTGCTGAGAGAGGAAAAAAAAAAAGAAAATATTTAGCACATTATCAGTATTTAATATGTTAGTTTTGTTTTTCTTTTCTCCCTAAGTAACCCAAGTGTTAGTTGCTTAGTCATGTCCAATTCTTTGCAACCCCATGGACTGTAGCCTGCCAGGCTCCTCTGTCCATGGAATTCTCTAGGCAAGAATACTGGAGTATTCTGTTAGCCCTTCCCTTCTCTAGGGGATCTTCCCAACCCAGGGACTGAACCCATGTCTTCTGCACTGCAAGCGTTTCTTTACCATCTGAGCCCCTAGAGAAGGCCCCCTTTTCTCCCTAGTGGTGAAATATTGGGTTGGCCAGGAAGTTTGTTCAGAGTTTTCTATAAGGTGTTACAGAAAACCCAAATGAGCTTCTTGGCCAGCCCAATATTTCCAACTCAGTATTACATTTTCCAAATAGTGTGGTTCATAACACGGGTTTCAGATGTTTCATGCCATCAGATAGTAACTCTGGGCCATCTCCACAGTGGGTTCACTCTCTCCTGCGCATCTGTGCCATCATCAGCGTCATCTCAGTCTGTATGAACACGCCCATGACCTTCGAACACTACCCTCCTCTGCAGTACGTGACCTTTACCCTGGACACTCTGTTGATGTTTCTCTACACAGCAGAGATGATCGCCAAGATGCACATCCGGGGGATTGTCAAGGTGAGTGTTTCCATGTTATTTAAGCTCAAAACAAAAGCACACTGAATTCATTTAATGTTTTCATGTTAATTTCAGTCAAATAAAACGTCTCTTTATTTTATCGGTATTGAAGTCCTTTTAAGAGGGTATAATTCCAGATATTGGCAAAAACACGATACATTTAAGAGTATTATAAAAGTGAAGTCAATCGTGTAAGGCATAAAGTCTTGGAATATCTGAAAAGCAGCTATGTGGCCCCACCTCCGGCTTCCTGAAGGCCAGAGGAGGGTCTTTCATGCCACCTACAGGGTGATCACGCCACCTAAGCCAAGGAGGCACCTGTTGATTTATGGAATGCAGAATAAGCGTTCCGTGTGATAAATTTGCAGTGTGATGATAAGAGGGAGGATATCATTTGCCTGAGGCATGCTAAAGATGTAAAGAGGTGAAAAGAGAGACTTGAAATGGAAAGGAATTCCAAGACTGTAAGACAAGAATGTGCAGCGTGAAATTGGTGCCATTGGGAGACAATAAAGAAAGAAAGAAAAGAAAAAGAAATAAGAAAAGAAGGGAAATTTCTATCCTGGGCTATCTCTTCCTCCTGTGACACGAACCTTTATAGAGGTTAAATGGAAATCCCAAATGAACTTTCTGGCCAGCCCAATAATCTCATCTCAGTATTATAGATGGTACTGTCTCTAAAGTATTTTGATGGGTTTAGTTGCTAAGTCATGTCTGACTCTTGTGACCCTGTGGACTGTCCATGGGATTCTCCAGGCAAGCATACTGAAGTGGGTTGCTGTTTCCATCTCCAAAAACTATTTTAAGTTGTGCTATTTAGAGAGTCAGTGGTATAATGAAACAGCAGAATGGGTATTAGGGTTTGACAAATGAAAGTTTTGATTCAAATTAGGATTTGAGTCTTTTCATTTATTGGCTGTATAAATATCTCAGTGGAAGTAATTGTGATGGAGAAGAGCCTTATTTTGTACAACATTTTTGAGAATTTAATGAGCTGATGCTTAAGATGTATTTATTGGGTCAACTTCATTGCTTCTCTTTACACATAATACATTGTATGCTGTCTTTAAAAGAGAGGAATCACAGTCAATGCCCTACTGTCTTCATTTTTAACTTTTTAAAACATTTTATTAAGGAAATTTTTAAATTTACATGAAAGTAGAGATTATAGTTGGAACGAATACCTATATATAACTCAACATCAGTAGTTATCAATACTTGTCCAGTTCTATTTCTTTTTTAAGACAACTCTGAGAAATCAGATTATTTTAGAAACAAGTTATGCATTGCCAACTGATAAAATCTTTTTTTCTAAATATTGCGTTGGGCACAGTTAGCAATAATTTCTTATTGTAGGCCAATATGCAATCTGGATTCATGATGCCCCCCTTGTCATGAGTATTTTCTTTTAGAGTTAACTTCTTTGAGTCATGACTCAAAAAAGCTGCACAAGATGTATTTTTTCGGGTTTGAAGTTTGACTATTTTATCATGTTAAGGGATTAAACATAAATTTCAACTTTTGAGAGTTGTATCATGAACAGCTTTTACATTTTGTTGAATGATTATTTTTCCCTTTGACTCATAATAATGTGGCTTTCCTAGTAATCAAACCATCCTTACATTCCCAGAAAAAACCTGGCTGGGTCATAACACAGTTTTGTTCTGTTTTAATATACTATTTCATTATATTTGTTATTACTTTTCTTATTTAAATTTTGTTTAATCTCTATCAGGCTTGATATTAGCTATTCAGTGTATATATATGCTGTGTATATGTACTTTTGTGCTCTAAAATAATCTGAGTAATCTTGAAACTGTTTTAGCTTGAAACATTTGGTAGAAATCTCCTGTGAAACCATTTTATCCTAGTACTTTTTTGATGGGACTCCCTTTCTTTAAATTGGTTTGTTTAGACTTGCTTGGTCTTTACTTGATGAAATAAATTTTTTTAAAGAAATTGTCCACCATTAAGTTTAACTTATTAATAGTGAATGTTTACAATGTACTGATTTCCAACTAAAATATTTGTACAGCTTTTTTTCAAAAATGAAAATTTGTGAAGAAAAGAGTAACCTGATGCTTAAAATAGAACACGATTTACACATATACTTTATTTGGGTCGATAGACTCAAATCCTGTGTCCCTGGAAAGGCTAATCTTCAGGGAAAAAATAGGGACGAGAAGGTAGTGATGCACTTAACACTTACCAGTTGTTAAGGAGATAAAGAATGCCAGCACAAGATTTAGCCCCCAAGAACTGTGGAGCCGTATGCACATCCTACCTTTTGCAGGTTGTGGACAATGGCAGTGTTGCCACTGCATACATGCAGATACACAATAGTGGTTCTTCTAGTTACACAGTGACTGGGGCAAGTATTTTTGCAAATGTGCATAGTGAACATTTGTATGGTGAGAATTCAGATAGTGAGAGATCAGTATTTTGTGGAAAACACTCTAATAGTGGTCTGAAAAAGTGATAGGGGAAAGGGGGCACCAAAAAATAGTGACAAAATCTGTTTGGGGCTGCCCAGAAAAGTCTTGAAGAAAGAGAATGTTGAAGTCTTGTCTTGAAGGATAAGGAGGTGTGGGCTATGGCTGGTGTCATGGGGAGGGAAGTAAAGGATTTCATGGAGAGAGGAAAGCAATGCTCTGAGACACACAGTCTTGGAACAGACTGGAGCCTTGGGGTGCTCTGTGTAGTCTTAGTCAGGAGTAGCAGATGGTATGCCCAGGGAACAGCCGGGGAGGACCCTGGGAAGGGAGACCAGCTGCATCTCAGAGGACCCTGCAGCCTTGTGAGGAGCTCAGACTTCCTTCTGTGGTCAGTTAAGAGGCATGGGGGATCGGAGTACAAGTGACATAGTTTGATTTGTATTTGAGAAGTTCACGGTGGAGATCACACGCTCCGTGCACTGCAGGAGAGAGAAACTGAAGCACAGAGTCCTTCCGGCAAAAAATGTCCTTCGAAAGTTTCATTAGAGGCATGTATCTGCTTGAAGGATTTCACATCTCTTTTAACATTTCCCAAGCCTGACTATATCTGCCAATTAATTTTCACTCCCCGATCATTTGTTTCTAATTGACTCTCCCACGAATTCCTGTTCTGAGAAGCATTGTAGCTCAACCAAATCCCTATGGGCAAAAATAAAGCATTGGGGTGATATATGTTTGTGTTTTTGTGAAGCATTCCATGTAGTGCAGACTGTGAAGTCTTCAGACAATTCTCAGTTGTCTATTTTTCATCTGGCAACAGACCTGGCTAAAAAGTAGCATGCGTCCTCTGAGCATTGTTGAAGTAATAAATAATAATGCTAAGACACAGTGACAGATGGTCCCTGGGAATGCAGAACAATAAATCATGTGCTTATGAAACTACACCCATGCATATTGTTTTGTGACTGCAAACTATATCCCTATGAATGTCTTCAGGTAAATGTGTTTGTTTTCTCTGCTTGTTAAATCCTTGCATAGCAATTTAAGTTCCTCTCTTCTACTGTATAATTGATTGGCAGCCTCCAAGTGTTTACCTTTATAAAGATTGATAGACAGCTCTTGAATAACTCATCTCCTCGGCACTAGCCTGCTGATTTCTGCCCATAACTCAAGCACTCTCTCCTCTTCAATTCTTGTTGATGCAACAAGCAAATTAAAAAACCTTTCTTTCATATTGGGAGACATTACAGTTTCTCAAGTACCAATGGGCCTTCATGTGTGTTAGTTTCTGTTTCCATATTTTGGAAGCAGGGGGGAGGGACAATTTATTATTTGCAAGTATTATAACTTGAACATGAATACAGTAGGATTTTAAAAGGATCTGGACATACTGATACATTGAATCGTAGCACCATTTAACCAGTTATGGTGAAGAGTCTTTGAAAATACAAACTGAAAAAGAGACAATGAGTTAAACGTATCAGACACAAAGTGCAGCATGAGATTATGTTACTGAACCAAACTTGGGTCTGTTCACCTTCACCCAGTAAAGCCAATCTGCTGACACGGGGTTGTGGTCAAGGCAAGTACAGTGTTTATTTTAGAGCGCAGCAAGGAGTATGGGCAGCTAATGCTAAAAGGACCCAAACTCCTAGAAGGGTTTCAGGGAAGGGATTTTAAAGGTCAGATGAGGAGAAGTTCAAGGAGTGCATGACCAGCTCATGGAGCTGGTGGTGTGGTAACTACCTTCTGGTTCCAGCTAGTCTGGGTCTAGGTGCTGGTGGTCAGCATGCCGTTAACTTCTTTCACCTTGTGGGATTTTAGTAACTGCAAAACAACTCAAGGATGTGGCTCAGAATTTTATCTACAGCCCTGGAAGAGGAATTACAGGTCCTTGACTTTGTTTTATGGTTCAGCTACTATTTGGCCTTATTAAACTGTTTTTCTGTGTTTCTATATTTTCTCACTTTCCTGATTGAGTTTGCTCTTTAGAACTCCAGGAAGGCCTAGGAGGTTAGAGCTTTTGCACAAACAAAATGTGAGGGACACAGCAGGGTCCCGCTTACCTTCAGTTACACTTCAAAGTGCCAGGGTTCAGAGCCTGTATTCTGTTCATGAAAAGGTATTTTGTCCTTATGGAGCCTTAGTGAGTATTGATAATGGTTGATATGATTTCAATTTCAATTCAGTCATATTTGCAATCTCATTATAATGCAAAAATTATATGAACCTTGTGCTGCTGTGCTTAGTCATGTCTGTTTTGTGACCCCATGGACTGTAGCCTACCAGGCTCCTCTATCCATGGAATCCTCCAGGCAATGCTATTTCCTCCTCCAGGGGATCTTCTCCATCCAGGGACTGAACCTCTGTCTCTTGCATCTCCTGTACTGGCACTCAAATTCTTTACCATGGTGCCACCTGGGAAGCCCATATTAAACTTTGACCCCATTCCTGTTTATGTGGCATGTCAGCTTTGCTGATTCAAACTACACTAATCTGAGAAATATGCAAAAATTATCTAATAATTTCATCTGTGATCTTTCATGATTATTCAGGAGAAGAGTCTTAACTTTAAGGGATTACCTTTCAATGTACTACATCTTTCTCTTTTTGCTACAAAGAATCATTCCTTTAAAGGTACAGTATTAGTAGTTTCAGTGAATGGATAGATGCACGGATGCATTCATGAAGCATAAGTATTGACTTCTTACTGGCTGCATTGTAATCTGCTGCTGCTGCTACTGTTGCTAAGTTGCTTCAGTCGTGTCCGACTCTGTGCGACCCCATAGACAGCAGCCCACCAGGCTCCCCCGTCCTTGGGATTCTCCAGGCAAGAACACTGGAGTGGGTTGTCATTTCCTTCTCCAATGCATGAAAGTGAAAAGTGAAAGTGAAGTTGCTCTACAGAGGCTCCAAAGACGTGGTTCATATGCTTGTCTCATCATTCATTTAATATGATGGCGCAAGGTAGTGGGAATACCGCCTGAAATTGTCTAAAGTTTCAGGATACTATTAATCTTCAGAGCAAACGCAAACATTGACAGTGGAGTGGAAGACAGACCGTCTTTAAAAAATACAGCACCAGAGAATATGTTTAGAGAAGATTTAAGTAGGAAACCCAAACTACAGGAACTAAAATATAAGTTAATTAAATAGCTAGGTGGGAGTTACAAAGGACTATTCTGTCTGTTCCACGGTGTGAACCTTATTTATATACATGAGCTGAGTTGCTGTTGGTTGCATGATATAGGAGCAAAAGCACTGATTAGAGGGGGCCGTGGTCAGACCAAAGTCTGGAGGAGAAAACTGGCACAGACTGCAGGGAGTTTTTCAGGAAGACAGAACAGCATGCAGGACAATGAATGCTAAAGGGCAACAGGTGAAAAAAAAAAAAGATGGGAAAAATCTGAGTGTGATTGGCCTTTGTATCTCAGATCACTATTACACGGCTCAAAGGTTTTTATAAATATTGAATGACTCCTTGAAACCGAAACCAAAAAATACTGTGTAAAACTTCTGCTCAGTGGATTATTTCATGTTTTATACCAGGAAAGTTAAAAGAAGCTAGTTTTAATTGACCATTCCATGCAATCTAGAGTGTGGTGGTCTTGTTGGGACAGGCAGATACCACTCTGAATTTCTGGAACATCCACCACAGAGAACATTCCAGATAATTCAACTCAAATGACTTCATAATTCAGAAATATATTTCTGTATTATGCAGTAGAACTTTTTTTGCTAAAGCAGTTTTCATGAGGTCATTAGAAGTTAGAATGTGCTTGTACTGTTGCTGTTCAGCGGCTAAGTCGTGTCGGAGTCTTTGCGACCTCATGGACGGCAGCACTCCAGGCTCCCCTGTCCTTCACTATCTCCCAGAGTTTGCTCAGATTCATGTCCATTGAGTCAGTTGTGTGTTTGCATGCTTTTGTTTTATTTGGAATCCAGCTGGAACTTCTAAAATGACTTAAAATAATCCATCCTTTGATAGAGTTCAAAATATACTCTTAAGTCAGCTTTTCAACATCAATTTCCTTCACCTATAAATCTATATAGTAAATAAAAATTCAGCCAACTCTGTTACTGATGACTTTACATTGTAAATTTGTGAGGCTCATATTTTTCAAATTTGACTTTATTCACACCAGCTGAGTGATTTTTGCTAATACTGGAATTTTCACCTTTTAAAAAAGTTAGCTTTGAAAGATCTATTTTTAAAATGTAACACATGACTATTAGTCAAAAGGCATATGTATGGATATTCTGGAAAAATTATGTCTCTTTTCCACCTTTGGCTCCTTGCCACTCTGTTCCCCTCCCTGGGAAATACCATTATTTATCCTCATTTTTTATATTTTAAATAACACTCAATATAATGAAAAGCTCTCAACTTGTATCTAATTGAATATAATTTGTTACTAAGGCAAATTATGAGCAACAGGAGGTTAACTGTAGTGATACTACGTGAAACATTTTTTAATTTTAAAACAGGAAAAAAAATACTATTTGGGAAAAGTCTTATATAAACTTATCTTATTTGAGTGCTTGTGTACCCAATAATCTATAATTATTAATATTCTCTGTCTTGGCTAACATTTACGTTTAATTGTTCCTATTTTAAAATAGTTCTCTGCTGAGCCTCATAAAATTTCTGTGTTCATTTTGGAATTATTTTACATTTTTTAAAAAAATCACATTTATGCCTAGTTCTTAAAATAAAGATCAAGTGATATTTTTTCACTTTTTTGCTCAACATGTAAGTAAAGAACATATTTGTTTAATAAAAGTTGATTTGAAAATATATACTTTAATTTTTCTGTAGGGATGCATGCATGCTAAATTGCTTCAGTTGTGTCCAATTTGTTGCAACTCTATGGACCATAGCCCGCCAGGCTCCTCTGTCCTGGGATTCTCCAGGCAAGAATACTGGAGTGGATTGCAATGCCCTCCTCCAGGAGATCTTCCTAAGCCAGGAATCAAACCTGCATCTCTTACGTCTCCTGCATTAGGAGATGGGTTCTTTACCACTAGCGCCACCTGGGAAGCCCATTTTTCTGATAACACTTATCGAAATAGAATATATGTGCATTTTACGTTTCTTAAAAAGTAACTGAGAATATAAGTTACATAAGGGCAAGTGTTTTTGTTTTATTTACTTCTGTTATCACTAGTGCCTGAATGCTGCCTAGAGCATAGAAAGGTTCTATTCACTGAGTGAATGAATTAACAGATTTGTTCACTATGTCAAACAAAACTTAAGGGAAATTCCAAAGTGCAACTTAAGCATTTGTATTTTATTAGCTTTTAGGATGGTAGTCAAAATTAGACTCATTTTATATTGGTTATATTGTCTATTTTTAGTTCTACAATTAATTCATATTTTAAATTGTGCAGTGTGCAAGGCAAATTTAATGCTTATGGTAGATTTCTCATGAGATATTGAAGACAGCTATATTATCCCTTAATTATTTGCTCTATACTTAACATGCACATATGTGAATACATAACCAGTAACATTTTATGATATAGTTTTTATCTTCTTAAGATATGATCATCTGATGATCATAATGCTAATTTAATAGGTCATTGTCCTGTTAGTCACCCAAACCCCAAATTTGCTTTTATAACTCTTGTGGGTCTTCTTGAGTACACACCAAGTCTGGTTGATTCTTGTGCCAGTGGTAAAATTATCTGCGCATTCATTTGAGAACTAGCATTGTTTTCTCTTAACTCTCCACAGGATTAATTTTCCCACCATTATTATAACTTTATTATAAATTAGTTGGCCTTATGTGTAGTATTAACTGGGTGTATACTTAGCTGTATATCTATACAAGGTGTGTGTGTGTAGTTGGTGTGTATGTGTGTGTGTGTTTCACTCGGCATTATACATCCTCTTATATAAAGTACATGCTTACCCAGTGCTAACTAAGCTGGGCTTAAACTTCATATCTGAGTCATATAACTTTCATTAAGTGAATTATCATCCATTAGCTTTAGATTTGCAAACAACAAATTATTTCTGGAAACCTCTGAAGGAAACTTTCTGACAATCTATTTGTTACTCCTGGCAGAAGGTTCTCAAAATTACGTTCTTTTCCTAAATATCCTGCAACATATTTTACCATTTTATTGAAAGTCTTGGTCTTCTGGTCCTATTTTTATTTTCTAACCAATTCACTCAGAGCTGGTAACCATGTGACTGGATTCAGAACTGAGTTTCACAGAGGACTACAGAACTAGTGACTTAATTGTGCAGTCCTGAGCAAGCTATTGAAGGCTTTCTTTCTAGTTAAAGTTTTGCAATTTCAACCTCACAGGGTGTACTGTTTTGTTATTTGAAAGGAAAGTTTTTTCCTAAAAGTCCCATTTTATAAAAATGATGCACCCCAGTGTCAGAATAGACTCACTGTTAAAAGGTGAAAGTAGCATGCCTTCTTTATCTCTTTTATACTTATAATCCCAGTTAAAGTCAATATATGTTTATTTCAAAAATGAAGGCACATTTCTTCATCCTCACCTCTAATTCAGTTCAAGGTGA
Source organism: Capricornis sumatraensis (assembly GCF_032405125.1). Taxonomy (NCBI): domain Eukaryota; kingdom Metazoa; phylum Chordata; class Mammalia; order Artiodactyla; family Bovidae; genus Capricornis; species Capricornis sumatraensis. The sequence continues at coordinate 85,952,821 of NC_091080.1, read as the reverse complement.
ATTACTGGTTAATTCTGTACTGATAATGGTTGTTCCCAGAGATTCAAAGTCCTTCACTCACCACTGTATCCTCTTGGTTCTTGTAGGAAGAGTTGGTTTTAGGACCTGAGCTGCTTATTAAGTAGGATGACCTCTGGCTTCTTATGTGGCTAAGAGTGAAAATAGGGATGTTTTCTCTTTGCATGAATTTAAAATTTTACATGCACAGGTCTGCAGTTACTTGTGTTTTAGAAATTATTTTCCTCATATATAATGTCATTTAAAATGTGGAAAGACTTTCCTTTTGAAAGTCTGTTCAGTTATGATACAAAAATTGTAGGTAGCTTATATCAAATTAACACTTGATTATTCCCTCCACAGATTTTTTTTGAAATTATTTATTTTATCTGATAACGCCATGTGAAATTTATTTTTAGGGGGATAGTTCCTACGTGAAAGATCGCTGGTGTGTTTTTGATGGATTTATGGTCTTTTGCCTTTGGGTTTCATTGGTGTTACAGGTAATTAAACACTTTTAACTTACATGGGTATATTTTCCAAAATGGGCATTATTTTGCATTGAAAATCTAAATTAATATATTAAAGAATATATATGTGTGTGTGTGTGTGTATATATATATATATATATAATGTGATTGGGTAATTGTCTAGAAACACTTTTAATGTTTATTGATTTTTAAAAGCCTGACATTTTTAATCATCATCAGTCAGATGTTTGAATTATTTTTCAATCAGAAATAAAAATCAGTACCATACAAGATTATTTCTCACTTAACAGACATTAGAAATATATTCTTTGAAATAAAGGGAAAGAACATGGAGTGAGGTTTCTGTATTTGTAGAATAAAAATTTGGATTAAAAAATCAAAAGTCCAGTCTTTTAAGTGACTAAATTCTCACTAAAAATAGCTAAAATAATATAAATACATTGGGGTATATATTGGTTAGCATAAATAGTGTATTGGAAATGGAAAATTCCTTACTTTGAGAAACGGGGAACATGTATTAAAAAGGCCTGAAGGAGAGATTTTATTATGAACAGTATAATTCATTCCCAGGCACTCATTCAGGCTTGATTTTGTATTTAATTCAAATTTAATTCATTAAAAATTTCAGAATAAAATAAATTCATCCTCCATCCCAGAAACGCATCGTGGTTCGTATTGATAAGCTGTTCTTATTTTCATAAAGCTCACGTCTCTAACAATTAATTTCATCCTGCATATTAAATGTGTTCTTTTCCATTTAGCAACTATTGTAGGATTGACAAACATTTTCTAATTATCCTCTCGCCTCTGCTGGTAAATGGAATTCTTTTTCATAATATTTTTATTAACCCTTTCTCCATTAATCTATGTTCTAGATACTCAAAAAGTTCCACCAAAGACTGTTGTATGAGGAAAACTTGGCATACTTACCCCAGTTTTGTATTAAAAACTGTGCCTTGATGAGTCATTTAGGAAATGAACAAGATTAATGGCACTTTCATTCATTCATGTGTTTGTTTCTCTTAAGAGAGCTATAGCTTCAAAATATACTCCAAAGAAAGTTACTTTTGGTGGATGATAGTGTGGGAGCAGAGCTCAGGTTCATGTACGACGTCCTGTGATGCTGTCTGTGTGTCTCTTCACTGCAAGCCGTGCTATGACGCCGTGTGATGCTGTTTTTGCTATGTGTTGTGCTGTGTAATGCTGTTGGTATATGTCCTGACTACACGCAGTGCGGAGCGAAAGTCTGAGTTGTCTGTTCACCTCTGAATTTGCAGGTGTTTGAAATTGCTGACATAGTTGATCAGATGTCTCCTTGGGGCATGTTGCGGATCCCACGGCCACTAATTATGATCCGGGCATTCCGGATTTATTTCCGATTTGAGCTACCAAGGACGAGAATTACAAATATTTTAAAGTAAGCACTGCTTTTACATAAATTAAGGCGAAATGTTTATGACATTTTTTGGTAAGTTTTACCTACTCTGTTTTTTTCTCCTAGGCGATCTGGAGAACAAATATGGAGTGTTTCCATTTTCCTCCTTTTCTTTCTGCTTCTTTATGGCATTTTAGGAGTTCAGATGTTTGGGACATTTACCTATCACTGTGTAGTAAATGACACGAAACCAGGGTAAGTTTATCTACTGACTGTACTTTAACCTAGTGATTAACAAGGATGTTTCTGCAGTTTTCATGTGAAAAACCTGTGTCTCAATTGTTTTAAAAGTATTTGTGTGCTCTCCATGGTCTGTGTTACAACTGAGCGACTGATACACACACATACATACAAAGACTTTATTTGTAAAAGCCCAATTTGGTAATACTCCAGGCTTCCATCAACAGGTAAATGGATTAAAGGTATAGCTATACGATGACTGTGAAAGTGTTAGGTGCTCAGTCATGTCCAACTCTTTGCAACCCCATGGACTGTACCCCACAAGGCTCCTCTGTCCATGGAATTCTCCAGGCAAGAATATTGAAATGGGTAGTCATTCCCTTTCCCAGGGGATCTTCCTGATCCAAGGATCAAACACAGGTCTCCTACATTGCAGGCAGATTCTTTACCATCTGAGCCACTAGGGAAGCCCACTTATAGTAACTACTGTTTGGCAATAAAAAAAAAAAAGTATGAGATATTGATATTCAAAATATCTTGGGTGAATCTCAAGATAATTATGTTGAGTGAAGAACCTAGATGAAAAAGTACATATTCTCTGATTTCCTGTATGTAAGATTCTAGAAAATGCAGACTTACCTATGACAATGGAAGGAAATCATTGCTTGCCTGGGCATAAGGGTTGGGGTAGGAATAAGAGATGATGAAAGGGCATTAGAAAACCCTGGGGATTGGTCAATATGTTCATTATGTTGATTGCGGTTCTGTGTATACAAGATTTCTCAAGCGGTTCTTTTTAACATGGGCAGTTTATTGTATGTCAAGTATTTGTTATTGTTGTTGTTACTGCGACTATTTAGAAATGTTTCAGCGTGAAGTAGAAATCTGATTTTCTTCATATCCCCACACTACTTACTGTGTGTCATTACTCACAGTATTAAGTCCTGCCTGTCTCATTTGCTAGTTCCCTGTCTATGTTTGGTTCTGTAGCTATGGTCTCTTTTGTGCTTGATTGGCCTATCTAATGATCCCCTCATCAGTATCACGCTCTGAAAGTGAAAGTGAAGTCGCTCAGTCGTGTCCGACTCTTTGCGACCCCATGGCTGTAGCCCACCAAGCTCCTCTGTCCATGGGATTCTCCAGGCAAGAATACTGGAGTGGGTTGCCATTTCCCTCTCCAGGGGATCTTCCCGACCCAGGGATTGAACCCAGGTCTCCCACATTGCAAGCAGACGCTTTAACCTCTGCGCCACCAGGGAAGCATGGTGTTACCCAGTTAAATGCTAGCGTGTCTGTATGCCTGAGGTCACCTTTCCGGACCCCAGCCTCACAGGGCGCTCAGGACTCTGTTCCCTACTTCTTATAGGCATGGAAACCCAAGCTCTTGGCTACTGAGTCCTTAGTCCTCGCCGATACCATCATTTAATCAACTCGTGCGTTTCTCTCGTTCTGGTTCTTGCTTTCCCCTTCCGTGTTGCCATTTTGGAATATATGTTTTCTTTCTTACAAGCCCAGGTTGTGTATGTGTGTTCAGTCGCCCTAGTGAAGTCATGGTTAATGATAGATTATATTTAGATGGATAAAAACATTATGACAGATTGATAAAGACGCAGAAATGAAGAAAAAGATGAAGAAAAGCAAGCTGCTAAATAAAAGCAACAAAGGAGAAATGGGTAAAAAAAAATAGACAAGCCACGTTAAAAGTGGAGAAAAGCAATGAGTTAGTACAAACACAGGGTAGGAGAGTTGAAGGAAGTGGTGAGTGACGGTTGACTCGTGTGGGCGAGGGAAGAGATGCATGGAGGGGAACCTGTGGGTAGGTTTCTTTTTAAGTGCATGTGGGCTGCAGAATGTGTCTAGATTGTTCCATGAATGAATATGAAGGTGGAAGAAGATATCCTGTGGGCAGGAGACAGTAGAGGAGAAGTGAGGGGAAGGAAAGCTTCTGGGAGAGGAAGCGGCTGTGTGCTAACAGCGGTGAATTCAGGAGCCTGGTTTAAAGGTCCCATTTTTGTTCGAATTGACAGGCAAGACTTCTCAAATGTGTTAACCCAACTAGGAGATAGGCATCGTACTGCAGACTTAACTTTGACGCAGAGAATATTCTACAAATGGGGAAGATGAGTGTGAGTATTATCTGAACTCACGGCCCCGGAATCATTCAGTAAGTCCTCTCAGCCAGCTCCACGCTGTACTCAGGACTCAGAGATGAATGTCTGAAAAAAATAAAAATAAAAAGCTTCTCATATTCTGACTTTTAGCTCCAGCTCATTACATTATCCTTAAAAAAAAAAAAAAGTGTACTGTGAAAAATCTCATACGTGTTGGCAGACTTTTCAGCTACTCGAGACATAACAGTGATGGGGAGATGTCTGCATTTTTCTTTCTTGGATTTGTGTTATCAAATCTGTGCAGTCGCATTATGTACACACCCATGTATTTTGCCTTCTCTTTACATGATTCTTCATTTACTATTTAAGAAGATATGTAACTGGCCACACGGTTTTATGAGCAGTGGTACTCATAAAAACAGTTTTCAGAAGTTGGATGACTTACTTCAAGGACCAACCATTTATGCCATTTTTTTCTTTTGTATTTTCAGTTCAGTATTAACTGAGTTTTAAAAGTCTCACTCTCAAGAAGAAAATTTGTTGATACCATTTACCATCTCCAGCCTAGACATTTAATTTGCTTTATTTTAGAGACTCAAACCACATCCAGAGTCAGAATAAAACACATACAAATCCCAACTGAAAAGAATTTTCCAACTTTTTGTGTCCTTTTGCTGCCTCTTAACTAGGAATTTCTCGTAAACATCTCTGAGTCACAGACACTAAGCTCTATGGTATGATGCTCTGCTTCCAGAGATCAGAGTTGCCAGGTGCTGTCACGACCTCGTTTATCTTCGGCGTTGTCTTTTAACAATTGTTCCAATTTCTGCTTAATTGATTTGCACACATGGTAGCCAAATAACAGGACAGCTTTCAGGCAGAGATATGTCTGTTCAGAGACCTGTATGTCCTAGGTTTCAAGGCTGACCTCTGGAATTGATTATGTTAATCTGTGAAGCAGACAGGGCAAATACAGCAGGAACTCAGTCAGTACCTGCAGTGTTGCTTTTGAATGGACCCAGTTTCTTGTAAAGCAAATAGATGGGCATCTCAGCTGTGTCCTCTATAGCAGGGGTCCTCAACCTCCTGGATCTAATGCCTGATGATCTGACGCAGAGCTCTTGCAGTAATAATAGAAATAAAGTGGACACGATAAAGGTCATGTGCTTGAATCATCCCCAAACTTCCCCCCTCCACCCCCCCGGTCCATGGAAAAATTATCTTCCATGAAACTGGTCCCTGGTGCTGGAACGGTGGAGTAGCGCTTCATTTATAACATTACTAGTAAAGCTTTAGCTTCTTCTCCAGTAATGAATGGTGACCTAAGGCCGTTACGGAACAAATAATAGGATTTGACTAAGCAAGACAATTCCTATCCTAAAGAGAGTTGAGAAGACCAGTGGCCTGTGGCGGAATCAGGTATTGCAAACTGCCAAATGTGTTGGCAAAAATCCCCCTGAAGCTAAAAGAGGAACATGTAAGAAGGAGCTGCTAGGTGAAATAGAACAGATGAAGATTTTCCTGACACCTTATTATCATTCCTGAGAAAGGAGAGAAATTTATTCATGGCTTGGTATCAAATAATTACATCTCATCCCCAAGAATGAGATAATTAGCAAAAGCAAGGAAATGTAAACGTTAAGCATATAAAAGTTTACTGTGCAGAGAGCAAGATTCAACCCGGAGCTCAGGTTAATGTTTGTGATGACTGAACCATCCTCTCTGAGACCAGAAGGTAGGGGACCACACGTCACAGGCACCCTGGACTATTCTGGTTCTTCCCTGCTGCTGCAGAGTAATTACGGATTACTTCCTTTGGGACTTAAGGAGAATCTCAGTTATGGACAGTTCATTTTGTGCTTCCCCCATCTAGTGGGTTTTCCTGGTGGCTCCAATTGTAAAGCATCTGACTTCAATGCAGGAAACCTGGGTTTGATCCTTGGGTTGGAAAGATGTCCCTGGAGAAGAGAATGGTAGCCCAATCCAGTATTTTTCCCTGGAGAATCCCACGGGCAGAGGAGCCTGGCAGGGCTACAACCCATGGGGTCACAAAGAGTTGAACACAACTGAGTGACTCAAACACATCCATCCTACTGGATACTTTTGGTCTTCCCTGGTGGCTCAGATGGTAAAGCATCTGCCCACAATGTGGGAGACCCAGGTTTGGTCCCTGGGTTGGGAAGATCCCCTGGAGAAGGGAATGGCAGTCCACTCCAGTATTCTTGCCTGGAGAATCCCACGGGCAGAGGAGCCTGGCAGGCTACAGTCCATGGGGTCGAAAAGAGTTGGACACGACTGAGTGACTTCACTTCACTTTCCATCCAGTGGCAGCTTTTAGGACTTGGTGGGATTTTATAAAATATCACTAAGACCAGAGATGATATAAAGTTGGATTTGGGGGTAGTTTTCTATACTAGCCCAAATAAAATTTAAGTATTCCTTTTAGAGCACTTAGCAAATAAGTGAATGGTTGTTTTATCAACTCTGTTCACAAAACAATGAGATTTTTTTTAAATGGAAAAGCAGAAGAATTAAAGATAGAAACATGGTGAAACTTAAGAATATTAATTTTTAATTTCCATGGACTTTATCAAGAGAGGATTTTGTACAATATGTAAAATCACAAGTGCCTCAGATTCATGCAAAGGACTGTGAAGTCTTCTGGACTTATATTTAAACAGTTTTTGAAAAGATGAGGAAAGACTACTCTGTTTAACTTACAGGATTCATGCCGAGGTCTCTGCCAAGTGGGAGGTATAAGAACAAGTTGGGATATTGGAAATATTTTCTTTATAATGTTTAAGAAATAAAAGTGCTCTGATGATATATGTACAATAGATTTCTAACTAAATTAATAGCAATGGTTATGGAGCACCTATTATACTGCAGATATTTTGCTCATGTAACTGCTTTTTTAGAACAAAGCTTACATCCGCCAGTGCAGGAGATGTAAGAGACGCAGGTTCTATCCCTGTGTCGGGGAGATCTCCTGAAGGAGGGCATGGCTACCCACTCCAGTATTCTTGCCTGGAGAATCCCATGGACAGAGGAACCTGGTGGGCTACAGTCCGTGGGGATCACAAGAGTTGGACATGAATGAAGTGACCGAAGCGACTTAGCACCCATCTATGCAAGAATTTGAAAGAAGGGGAATTAACCGACATGTGTGCTTAAAGTCGTATCTTTCGGACACTACCAAGCGGTGATTTCCACGGTTAGAGCCGTTTCCTTGGGGTGTGCCTGTGGGTGTCCAAAGGACCAGCGTAAAATGTGGCAGTTGTTTAAACATCCCTGAGATGTGTGAATTCCCTGGGTTGCCACTAATGAAGAGCCGAATCCTGAAGGAATAAGCATAGAGTTTTGTTCTGACCGAGACACAACTGAACCAGGCGTGGTGTGTGTGTGGTGTGTGTATGAGTAAAATTATGTATGTCTTTATAGGAATTTGCGTATATGCTCGTGCGTGTGCCTGGTGGCCTCAAGCAGCTAAGGGATCATGCGGTTAGGCATCAGACTTTTGAGAAAACATGCTATATAAGGGGCAGGAAGCAGCAAAATGAATTTAGGAAGATATTGAAGAAAAGAAATGTGACCCAACACCCCTGTCTCAGTGTGGCCATAAGCAGAGGAGATTGAGACTGTCCTCAGGCTGGTCCCCATTTAGAAACATTGATGTAATAGGAAGTGACTATACTAAAATCAAGGGCTTATAAGACTTGTGAATTCTCTAAGCTAAACTTGGGCCCCCTATATGAGCCCTGTCACTTGTCTAAGATGGCAGCTACTTGGGGCTCATTTTAAGGCCAGCCCACAGTGAGATTCCGTATCCACCATTCCGATGGTTATCTCTATTCACTACCAAGAAAAGCATTGCATATCTAAATCCTTCACATCAACTTCAATTCCAGTTTATCCTCCAAAAAGATGAAAAGGAGTTATATCACCAGTCATCTAAAAAAAACCTCATATTATTTCCAGAGCGAAATCACTGCACCACCTCTCTCTGTCCAGTGTGATACCTTTAGTTCCTTCAGTCTCGCCTTGCTTTTCTGGTTTTCTGTCTAAACTGCACATCTGACAACGCAGAAGAAGGCTGAGTGTCATTTCTGAGGCTCACATACAGTACTTTTGTACCATATGGAAAATGACTGTCATCATTAGCTGTTGCTTAGAAGCAGAGAAGTAACATTTGCGGCCACAGTAGGAGAAGGATTTGTGAATAACACAGAATCCCCAGACAAGTTTACATGCCTTGCAAATCTGCAGGAAAATTCCTTCCTTTACTTTTCTGGGTCTTGGTCTTTTATGACAAAAGCCATCGTGGCAATAATGCTCTTATAAAGAGCTTTGTGCGGACTTAGAGACTTGTGGTTCCTGGAGAAGGATGCAGGGAACGGATAGTGAGGGAGTTTGGGGTGGATATGTGCACACTGCTATTAACATATTTTAAATGGATAACCAACAATGTCCTACTATAGAGCACAGGAAACTGTTTAATGTCATGTGGCAGTCTGGATGGGAGGGGAGTTTGGGGGAGAATGGACACATGTATATGTGTGACGGAACCCCTTTGCTGTCCACCTGAAACTATTTCAACATTGTTAATTGGCTCTACTCCACTATAAAATAAAAAGTTTAAAAATAACATAAAGCACTTCTGTGTGGGTGAATCTCATGTCATTTGAGAATGTTCAATATGGCCTTAATGTAATGCATACCACTCATGAATCAGGAATCTTAAATCCATGTCCACATGCAGCAAGTATCAATGAAGAGTGATTACATTATGCATTGTAATCAACACACTTGTTGAAAATGTCAAATCCTTTTTTGTGTTGTTTGCAGAAACGTAACCTGGAACAGTTTAGCCATCCCAGATACACACTGCTCCCCAGAACTGGAAGAAGGCTACCAGTGCCCCCCAGGATTTAAATGCATGGACCTCGAAGATCTGGGACTTAGCAGGCAAGAGCTGGGCTACAGTGGCTTTAACGAGATAGGTCTGTCTTACTGATAAAACACCTTTTCCGTTTCTATTTTACAATGTTTATGAAATAAAGACAATAGTTACATAATTGATAGTTTATGTTCAGACTGTGTATAGGATTTAAGAAATGCAATTGCAAATTTTAATATATTCTACCCTACAGTCTATAATATACAGCCTGTTTCCATATAGATATGCAATAATATCTATATAGAGTTAAATATCTCTTCAGTTATTAATTATAGGATTTTAAAATATTTGTTGACTCAAAGAACCCCTTGAGTCAACAGGACTTGGTTTCCTTCCACATTTAACTAGTAGGCAAGGTAAGTCTTAAATAATTGGAATACTAGACATTGATGGGTACGTGAGAGCTGAAGAGTAACTCTGGGAACAGAAGACAGCTAATGAAATACTTAGTGACTGTGCATCAACTATGTAATAGAAATATGAGGAATGCTTGCGTGTGAATACAATGTGCTCAAATGTGTACACTTATTTGTGGCTTGTCCTGTTAAGTCCTGAAATGTGCCATCACACACAGACTTGGCGTCTGGCATTCAGTTGGTATCATTGCATTTGTTACAATTCCATGCATGTTGTGCATTTTTCAATATTGAAACAAAAAAACCATGGAATTCTAAACACATATGTTATGCTCTGAAAATTTGTTCTAGTCGGTTTAGGCAACCACAGCAAAATATCATAGACTGGGTGGCATAGACAACAGAAATGTACTTCTCCCCAGTCTGAAGGCTCTAAGTCTGGATCAGGGTGCAGCATGGTCAGCTTTGATGAGGCCCCTCTCCTTGGCTTGCAGTCTTCTCTCTGTGTCCTTATGTGAGGGGTTGAGTCAGGGCAGAGAAAGAGATGGGGAGAGAGAGAGGGAGAGAAAGTCCTCTGGTGTGTTCATATAAGGGCACTAATCCCATCATGGGAACCCCACCCCTCATGACCTGGTCTAAACCACATCACCCTCTGAAGTCTCCACCTCCTAATAGCATCACAATGGGAATTAGGGCTTCAGTATATGAATGGCGGGGGCTGAAGGAGCAGATTCAGACATTCAGTCCATGGCACAACTGTTGGAGTCATTTGAAAATGAATTAATTTTATTTTAAAGTTTCAAGGCCTAGGTACACTTAAAAACGTTCTGGACACTTTTACACAGGACATAAGAGGAAAGTCTTTTGGTGTGTAACAGGGTGGTGGTTGTACTCTTTTGGAAGCCAAATCTAGGTATTTTTAATCCATCCTGTGGTGTGGTTTCACTTCCCAATGGACCAGCTGTACAATGGGGATTGCATTGCCCAAAAAGAAAACAGCATGTCTGTCCACCCTGGAGGGTAACTGCTTCAAACCCAGCCTGTCCACCTTAACACATCAGGAAGAGTGGCTGATGAATCCTATTCCTACCCTGTGGCTTCAGTCATCACAGCTCGTACATAGTGTTATGCAGGATGGCATAATGAACTCTGGGATAACTGTTTGAATTTCAGAAAGGACATGTGAAGCTCTTGCATTGATTGAGGAATACTTTCCAGATATATGAATTAAACCCACAAGGCTTCAGCCTTTGGAGAGAATGTAATACTTGAACTTTGGATGAAAAAAACCAAATAGTTGATATTTCTAAAGAGTGAATTTTGCAAATAGCACATAAGTTTTTATTCTTATATTTTAGTACAGCTGCATAGTAAATTTCCAGCATAATAATTAGATGGATATTCTTCATTTGGCCAGTGATGTAGTTGGCTGATTCACAAAAATTTAGAAGGCAACAGATGTGAAGCGTTCTAATTTTCTGTCCTGTCTTATCTGGTTTTGGAACCGATCTTACGTCCTTCCCCCTGTCTCAGAAGTGCAAACACTTTTATGGATTATGCCAGTGACTTTCAGGCATGAGTGGGAAACCACAGGTGTGGTTTTGGAGATGAGATATACGGATTTAGTAAGCTGCTCTGCACAAGCTCCAGAAGTTCTAACAACTGGGGCAGGGCTGGAATGCATGACTGGTTAGGTCCTGTTGCTCTTTCTTTTAGGGGCTGAGTTTGCCCATGTCTGGAATGGAGAGCAGCCAGCATTCAAGGTTAGGCTGCCCTTCAAGGGCAGTGGAACCCAAGGAGGCAGTGGAAACGTCCAAGCCTTTAAAACTGTTTGCTAGATGAAATCTCACCCTGATCATTTTAAATGCAGCAGTTGTTTTTAAACTCCAATTGCTGCATTATATTCAACTAGATCCACCTTTCTTCACTGCTACTTACAGGGCCTCAACTAATGTAGAGAAACAATACCTCTTTGAGCCAGAAAGTCTACTTCTAAAGTGTGTGGGCTTAAGAAGTCCATTTCTAGGAAGGAATCACCTTTGGGGGTAATCAGTTCAGTTCAGTTCAGTTCAGTTCAGTCACTCAGTCGTGTCCAACTCTTTGCGACCCCATGAATCGCAGCACGCCAGGCCTCCCTGTCCATCACCAACTCCCAGAGTCTACCTAAACCCATGTCCATCGAGTCAGTGATGCCATTCAGCCATCTCATCCTCTGCCATCCCCTTCTCCTCCTGCCCCCAATCCTTCCCAGCAATGAGTCAACTCTTTGCATGAGGTGGCCAAAGTATTGGAGTTTCAGCTTCAGCATCAGTCCTTCCAATGAACAACCAGGACTGATCTCCTTTAGGATGGACTGGTTGGATCTCCTTGCAGGCCAAGGGACTCTCAAGAGTCTTCTCCAACACCACAGTTCAAAAGCATCAATTCTTCAGCACTCAGCTTTCTTCACCGTCTAACTCTCACATCCATACATGACCACTGGAAAAACCATAGCCTTGACTAGACAGACCTTTGTTGACAAAATAACATCTCTGCTTTTAAATATGCTGTCTAGGTTGGTCATAACTTTCCTTCCAAGGAGTAAACATCTTTTAATTTCATGGCTGCAGTCACCATCTGCAGTGATTTTGGAGCCCCCCAAAATAAAGTCTGACACTGTTTCCACTGTTTCTCCATCTATTTGCCATGAAGTGATAGGACCAGATGCCATGATCTTAGTTGTCTGAATGTTGAGTTTTAAGCCAGTTTTTTCAGTCTTCTCCTTCACTTTCATCGAGAGGCTTTTTTGTTCCTCTTCACTTTCTGCCATAAGGGTGGTGTCATCTGCATATCTGAGGTTATTGATATTTTTCCCGGCAATCTTGATTCCAGCTTGTGCTTCTTCCAGCCCAGCGTTTCTCATGATGTACTCCGCATATAAGTTAAATAAGCAGGGTGACAATATACAGCCTTGACGTACTCCTTTTCCTATTCGGAACCAGTCTGTTGCTACATGTCCAGTTCTAACTGTTGCTTCCTGACCTGCATACAGGTTTCTCAAGAGACAAGTCAGATGGTCTGGTATGCCCATCTCTCTCAGAATTTTCCACAGTTTATTGTGATCCTCACAGTCAAAGGCTTTGGCATAGTCAATAAAGCAGAAATAGATGTTTTTCTGGAACTCTCTTGCTTTTTTGATGATCCAGCAGATGTTGGCAATTTGATCTCTGGTTCCTCTGCCTTTTCTAAAATAGAGGAAAACAACTGTATAGGAAAGACTAGAGATCTCTTCAAGAAAATTAGAGATACCACGGAACATTTCATGCAAAGATGGGCTGGATAAAGGACAGAAATGATATGGACCTAAGAGAAGGAAATGGCAACCCACTCCAGTGTTCTTGCCTGGAGAATCCCAGGGATGGGGAAGCCTGGTGGGCTGCCGTCTATGGGGTCGCACAGAGTCAGACATGACTGAAGTGACTTATCAGCAGCATCAGCAACAGAAGCAGAAGATATTAAGAAGAGGTGGCAAGAATACACAGAAGAACTGTACAAAAAAGATCTTCATGACCCAGATAATCACGATGGTGTGATCACTCACCTAGAGCCAGACATGCTGGAATGTGAAGTCAAGTGGGCCTTAGAAAGCATCACTACGAACAAAGCTAGTGGAGGTGATGGAATTCCAGTTGAGCTATTTCAAATCCTAAAAGATGATGCTGTGAAAGTGCTGCACTCAGTATGCCAGCAAATTTGGTAAACTCAGTAGTGGCCACAGGACTGGAAAAGGTCAGTTTTCATTCCAATCCCAAAGAAAGGCAATGCCAAAGAATGCTCGAACTGCCGCACAATTGCACTCATCTCACACACTAGTAAACTAATGCTCAAAATTCTCCAAGCCAGGCTTCAGCAATATGTGAACCGTGAACTTCCAAATGTTCAAGCTGGTTTTAGAAAAGGCAGAGGAACCAGAGATTAAATTGCCAACATCCGCTGGATAGGCCCCAACTAAGGCAGGAGTCTTACTGTAGCTCTACTCTTTATTTGCACATTTATCTCGCAAGGATTTAAGTTGCTGGAAAACAGGAAGCATGTCTTTTCATCTTCATGCCTCCAGTGCCTAGACCAATGTCTGCCTCATAGGGAACCCTTTATGAATATTCACCAAGGGACTGAACAAAGTCTGTGTTCTCTTGAATTCGTTGGTGAACCGTCATATTTGTGTTAGGATATGGGGCCATAATAGAGAATTAAGTTGTTTTTTTGTTCTCTTCCCTGATTGCATCTGCTTTTATTGGCAGAGCATGTTCTTTCTCATGACTTCCGTTTCTATACAAGCTTAATTTGGTCTGTTTGCTTCCTTTTCTCAAATTATGATTGAATTCCACATTATTGTAAAACTAATGGTTAGATAATGAAATGTTGACTTTGGACTATGATAAAAAAATTTTTAACATGGTCACTGTAGTTTAGATTGAAATTGATAACTACTTCCTGATAGGATGTACCTATGTAGATACACAAACTGGTATTTTAGATTATTTGGCAAGTTCTTATGGAAACAAAAAGATAATGTTTCATCCAAAAATGAGGAAATTAATTTTATTAGGCACATGCGATCATCTCTTTCTGCATGCAGCCAAGTTTAAAACACAATTAGATGCCTAATTGTGCATTTCAATTTGGCCAGTTTACTCTATAGGTAAGTAATCATGATTAATTTAAAAGGAACATGTTTCCTTTTCTTACTAATCCAAATTATTATGCAACACACTGAATTTCAATCATGTATAAAATTTTACTTGTAAGTAGCATTATGTCTTATGAAAATTTAATACTGATGTTGAAAAATTCAATTTTTAAAATATATTCAAAGCCAGAGTCATTAAGTAGAAAAAAATTACAAAGAGCCCCTACTTTAAGACTGCAGAATAAAGACACCTTTTTGTCTCTAAAATCATCCAAGCATTAAAAAGCCTGAGAAACAGAAATGCGATTTCCATATTTAAGGACTCAGAAAAACCTGGAACTATGAATCCCAAACTGAGAGGACCAGGGTTCAACAGGAAACTTCTTGGAAGGACTCTGGATACTGAGAATCTCAGAGCCAGCAGGTTACGGATGTTCTAAACAACCGGTGTTCACTGTACATTCAGTTTAAAAATTCAACAATAAAAATTAAATTATAGAAAATAGCAATAGAATAAAACAAAATAAAATCCCCAGAGGAGCAAAAGAGTCCTGTCTTTGGGTCAGGGCATCAGTGTGTGGCTGACAGTAAGAATTTTCTGGTATTCCACGTGACATCATGGACGAGAGGTCCTTGTTCTGCTGAACTCTGGGAGAGAGAGAGCACAGTCAGTTGTGGGTGTCCTGACATGGCTGATCTGCACTGAATAGAACGAGGGAAAGACTCCAGATTTGCAAATCTGGCTCTGCCTTTGTTGTTTAATCCTTGGTCGTGTCCAACTCTTTTGCAACCCCATGGACTGTAGCCCGCCAGGCTCTTCTGTCGATGGGATTCTCCAGGCAAGAATACCGGAGTGGGTTGCCATGCTCTCCTGCAGGGGATCTTTCTGACCCGGGGATCAAACCCATGTCCCCTTCATTGCAGGCGGATTCTTTACCACTGAGCCACAGGAAAGCCCAGGATGACCTGAGGGCCTTTTAAAACTTGATTCCCAAACATCATCCCGAGGCCAATTAAATCAAAACCCTACAGTGACTGAAGGCACAGATTAATCTGAAAAGTTCTCCAGGTGATTCAAGTGTACATGCAGAGTATAAACCCCTGGACTGAAGCAACACTGATGCTCACAGACCCATCAACCTGTGCAAATCTTCATTTCTACCCCACAGCATTCCCTCACACTACTCTGCATGAAACAAGACAAATGCCTAGTGCTCTCAAAATCACTGTCAAAGATGAAAGATAATCAAAAAGAATCAGGACCATTTCTATAAAAATGTACCTTTTGGTGCATTTTAAACTGAAAAAAAATACACAAGATATGTGTATGTATGTATGTATATATATATATATCTCAAAAGAATTGCAGAAAAAGACAGATATATACATTAAAAGGGTACAGTTTGATTCAGTAAATTGACATAGAACAATTGGTGCTGAGACCTGTCTTGGTGAAGATGCTAAAGAAGGCATCTTTTGGGTATCCAGGAAAAAGAAAAAAAGATCAAGTCAGCTCTAAGGGGGACCTTGAGAGGGGCCTAAAACTTCATGTCACTGTTCAGCTCTCGAATATAATGTCACAATGCTTACAGAGTCCTTAGGGAAATAATAATGTGTCAAACTCTTTGTGATTATTTTTGAAGAGGCAAGAACTCAGAGACTTCGTCTTCCATGAAGTCTTCTTGAAGTCATTGAGCCAATCGAGAATAACTGCTCATGGGCCAGGTCTCTAGTATCTATCCTATAAGAGCGGCTTCGATACAACTGCAGCACTTACAGACTGTGGTGTAAGTGTTGCAAACTGTGATTGTGTAGAAGAGAGGACAAGATTGGTGGGGGTAGGGGGGTGGTGATGTGGATATCTATACATAGCAGTGAAAAACAAGTATCATTTTATTACAATATGTGAATCCAGTAATGGAAGCAGGTGGATACTCGTCTTGAAAATGCATTGCAAAGTTAATATGAGTTTAGAAAAAAATTCAGCACTCAATGGCTTTGGGGTTTGGATTGTGGATGTTGTACCTAGTAGTATGGTGACCTTTGGACAGGAATCAACCTCTCTTGCTTCGATTTCCTCATCTGTGAAATGGGTGAGTGATTGACATGACTTATAGGGTTGTTGAGAGAAGCAGCTAGGAAGCTACACTTAGGATAGTATCTGGCACCATGAAGACGCATGATGAGCTAGAAATTAGAGGTATGGTGGCAAAATAAGAATGCATCACTTTTATTTAAGAATAAGTAACCAGTTTAATAAAGAAGGGTGAGATACCGATGCTTTCAGAGTAGCACCTCAGTGTCTGATGTTATTCCATTTTCCCCTCAGCTTGTTCAGGATTTTACAACAAAAGAGGGGAGTAGAGTGTACATGGACAAGGTCTCCTTAACCGTGCATTATGCCCCTATTAATTAATATCTCAAATTTCACTTCATTTCTAATCAGTGTGCAGAGGGCCAATATTTGGTAGGGAATAGTCTTATTATTTTAATTTATTTTATTGGAGTATAGTTGATTTGCAGTGTTGTGCTAATCTGTGTTGTACAGCAAAATGACTCAGTCATATGTACATACACACACACACACACACACACACACACACACACACATTCTTTTTTCAAAATTCTTTCCCATTATGGCTTATCACAGGACACTGAATAGAGGTCCCTGTGCTCTACAGTAGGACCTTGTTGTTTATCCATTCCATGTATAATAGTTGGCATCTGCTAACCCCAAACTCCCCGGAGAAGGCAATGGCACCCCACTCCAGTACTCTTGCCTGGAAAATCCCAGGGACGGAGGAGCCTGGTGGGCTGCAGTCCACGGGGTCGCTAAAAGTCAGACACGACTGAGTGACTTCACTTTCACTGTTCACTGTCATGCACTGGAGAAGGAAATGGCAACCCACTCCAGTGTTCTTGCCTGGAGAATCCCAGGGACGGGGGACCTGGTGGGCTGCCGTCTCTGGGGTCGCACAGAGTCGGACATGACTGAAGTGACTTAGCAACCCCAAACTCCCAATCCATCCCTCCCGCATGTCCCGTCCCCCTTGACAACTGTGAGTCTGTTCTCTGTGCCTGTGTGTCTGTTCTGTAGATAGGCTCATTTGTGTCACAGCTGAGATTCCACATAAGTGAAACCATACATGATTTGTCTTTCTCTGCCTACTTCACTTAGTGTGATCATCTCTAGGTCCCTCCATGTTGCTGCAAATAGCGTTACTTCATTCTTTTTTATGGCCGAGTATGATCCCATTATGTCAGCATGCATATACACACCACGTTTTCTTTGTCTGTTCATCTGCTGATGGGCATTTAGGTTGCTTCCATGTCTTGCTATTGTAAATAATGCTGCAGTGAACATTAGGGTGCCTGTATCTTTCCGAATTAGGGTTTTCTCTGAATATATGTCCAGGAGTAGGGTTGCTGGGTCATATGGCGACTCTGGTTTTAG
Source organism: Capricornis sumatraensis (assembly GCF_032405125.1). NCBI lineage: Eukaryota > Metazoa > Chordata > Mammalia > Artiodactyla > Bovidae > Capricornis > Capricornis sumatraensis. The sequence continues at coordinate 85,935,171 of NC_091080.1, read as the reverse complement.
TTTTGAGGAGCCTCTTTGCTGCTCTCCGTAGTGGCTGCACCAGTGTACATTCTGGCGGTGCCTGCTGGCAGTGGTTTAGTCGCTAAGTCGTGTCCGACTCTTGCGACTGCATGGGATGTAGCTCACCAGGCTCCTCTGTCCATGAGATTTTCCAGGCAAGAATACTGGAGTGGGTAGCCTACCCCTTCTCCAGGGGATCTTCCCAACCCAAGAGTCGAACTCGGGTCTCCTGCATTGCAGGCAGAGGCTTTACCGACTGAGCGATGAGGGAAGCCTGGTGGTGATTAGTCTTCATTAATCAATTTTCCCTCTCTTACCACTCTCAAAAGCGTCCTCCCTTGGGCTTAACTGTCTCTTTAGAATTTTCTTTCGCCTGTGCCATTGAATTTTCAGCTTCAGTTAGCCTCACACATAGAGTTTTATTTAACCCTGTGCATTTGAACTTGTGGCCCCCGGATTCCAGCCACCCGTGTCTTCAGCAGCCTTGTAGCAGGTGCGCCTTCCACAGCGCTAAGCAGAGTCCCCAGTGGGGTGGGGGTCCTGAGCAGAAGCCACAGCCACGCTGCTTCCGGCCCCACCTGCCGCAACCAGACGCTTGCTCTCCCTCCTCCCCTAAACCACCATGTCGAATGGTGGCTGGCATGCTAGCTGCTCCTCCTTCCTGCTCCTCATTTACAGACTGCCGCGTCACTGGATCAAGGGACCTTTCCTGCGGAGCATTCTTAAGGACTCCAACACACATCCTGTCTAAGACGTTAGCCTCTGCATCTGAGACGTCCAGTGCCCCCACGGTCCAGGAGCAGACGTTATTGAAAGGACCTATTTGAAGATCACAAAATCTATTTAGCAGACGCTCAGATCCTGTGATTGAAGTCAGTGTGTGCGGAAGTGGGTGTAGGCACATGGTGTAAAAGTCTGGGAACAGAGCACACCCAAACACCCCCACACTATAGAGGTGAAATGGATACATCACATCAGCTTAGTCTATTTAGAAAATGTGTCTACTTCCATTTGCTTAGTACTTACCCACCTTTCAACCTCTCCCTTCCCCTGTGTTACCACCATCAACATGCAGGGCGCACAACCCGAGACAGTGAAATTTCCTGTAATAGCACTGAACGTGAAATTAGAGGAGTTTCTAGCTGGAAAGAGATGAGGCAGCCCTGCGGTTCATGGACACAGTTTCCAGGTGCAGAGACAGAGCCTCAGAGCCAGAGCGGTCAGAGTTCCAGAGAATTCCACACAGGGCAAGGCCAGCTCCCTTGTCATGATTCAGACTCGCCTTATAACTTAGTCTCCCCCAGACCTTTCTACATTTCAGAGACCAATATTTCATTCAGAAGTAAACTCAAAAAGTACCTTGTAAAGCTTAGTTGTATTTTTAATTTTGGGGTAGGAGCTTAGCATCACTTACCTTCAGTAAGGTGCTGGTGGAGAGGACATTTCCATTTACAGATGCAATATACTAGTTAGAGCAAAAACCAACAACAGATCCATAGCATGTGGGAAGGAAATCACAGGCAAAGCCATGAAACTGGCAATTTTCTTGTCATGATCGTTCAAAAGAAGGTAAGAAAGTGGGTACAGGAGATGAATACAAAGCTATTCAGATGGTGGTGTTTAACTCTCAGTTGGTTGTACAGCCAGGTAAAAAACAAAACACCTTTCGTTTGTAGAACAATGAATGTCACTTAATGATAAAAATTCACCCTAGGAGGTCACTTAGGAAATAAGTAGCTATCAGGCATTTTTCGTTTGTTCGTCTTAGACTCATAAGAACAAAAGAGAAAAGTTCAATTTTAAAAAATTCAGAATGAACTAAACCATGATTCAAACAGTTTATAAAGGAAGCCCATAAGTGAGGTCAACCTATAAACAAGGCATTTGGAAAATAGCTAATAGAAAAGACACTTAAATTGTACATGCTTTTAATGCTACATGGACTGTACATATAGTGGACTATTTTTCTTACTCTTTGTATACAAAGATAAAGCCAGGAAATAACAAACTCCATGTTCTTATGGCATCTGATCGTCCAGCAGACCGTCTCCATTATTATAATTACTGTCATTACCTTTGACAATTACTGCTATCATTTATTGATCGCTTATTATGTATCTGGCATGGGGTGACAGGTTTTTCCATCCATTGTGTTTTTCATTCTCAAAATAAACCCATAGGCTATCATTATCTCCAATTGATGAGTGACAAGAATGAGATGAGAAAGAATTGATTTCTCCAGAGTCACACACAGGCCACAGTTGGGAACCAAGCCCTGGTGCCCCGTGAGCCAAGGTCAAAGCCTGTGTTTTCCGGCTGCCTTATCTTTGAGTTTGGTCACGAGTGACTGGGGTTCCCTGTGGCTTGTCAGGACAGCTGGTCCATTGTGGAGTCTCATGGTGATGGAAAAGGAGGTGTGTCCTACAGCGTAATAATCCACCAGGCATCCTGCCTTCTCTCATCCTGCAGTCTTGAGGACAGAGGGGTGAGTCTGAAGGAGGATAATGTTCACTGCAAACTGAGGGCCACTCGGGGCTGGTTTCTGCCTTTGAATCCAGTGCCTTGTAAGGGACTTGGTGCCTGGTCTGCGTTCACTCTGTGTACAAATCTAAGCAAAAGAATATAGCAAGTGAAGTGAGTCAGAAGAGAAAGGCAAATATCGTATGCGGAATCTAAAAAAAAATTCTACAAATGAACTTACAAAACAGAAATAGACTCACAGACTTAGAAAATTTATGGTTACCAGGGGGTATGGTATGTCACCATACAAAGATATCACATAGTTATTGACTGGTGGCTCAGGCGGTGAAGAATCTGCCTGCAATGCGGGAGACCTGGGTTTGATCCCAGGGCTGGGAAGATCCTCTGGAGGAGGGCATGGCACCCACTCCAGTATTCCTGCCTAGAGAATCCCATGGACAGAGGAGCTGGTGGACTACAGTCCACGGGGTTGCCAAGAGTCGACACAACTGAGCAAGTTAGCACATTGCCTATATTCCCCACACTGTACGTTTCATATGCATGAACTCAGTTATTTTGCAGCTATTTGTTTTCTAAATACCACAAATTAACCAACAGTTTTATTTAACTTGATTTTGAAAATGTGTATTAGTTAATTTCTTTATTAGAGATATACATTAAGAATATTTAATTTACTCATCCTCTTCATAAAAAAAAATATTAAGCCGTAAAGAGTTTCTTCAAATAAAAAAGCCCTCCTTAAAATATTAGGTAGAAAAATCACAGATCACTAGCATCACAGAAGTCAAAATGAGAGTCTTGGATGTGAATAAAGAATTAAAGTGATGATTTATAATCTTTGTAAATTTTTTTCTGGCAATGATAAATTAATTGAGCCTTTCAAGAAAATGAAGAAATGAGAGTGGACTGCAGCCTACCAGATTCTCATACAGATGCTCCTAAGTCACTTGTGAAGAAAGCTATTACGGCCATTGAAAATTGGGATTGGTGATTTTCTCCAAGAGGAGATGTATTTTAGCTGTTACTAACTTTTGTGGTATTTTCTTCTTCATTTGACTTTGGGTAGCATTGGCTATGAGATACAGACTTAGCTCTTTATGTGAGTCATAAATCAATTTTATTCAGAATTGATGAGAAACAACATCAGTGGTTATTTTCATCCCTGGTAGTGGTCTGTGCCTGGAACTACCCCTGTATTTTGCTGCAAGAGGATTGATAGTGAATTGAATCCACCTACACAGTCCAGTATTCCAGTTTTAATTCAGAATTTGCTTTACTTTAAAATTCCTTCCTATGTTTTTCTCTACTGGCAAGCTCTTATTTTTATAATTTGTCTCTTATTACATCTGATGTTAAATAGGGTCATAAAATGTACTGAAGGGAGATTACTTTTATTCAGATCATAATAGAATGTAAATTGAACTTTTTTAATGCTGCTGCTAAAAATTGACTCATCAGATTTAAATGTTGTTAAAGCACATTTCATGTGGCTCTATGTGATATTAGATGAAAACTTTACAAATGAATAGAAAATAGAAAATTATTATGTATCTATAACTATGATTTATTACAGAATGTGCATTTTTATCACAGTTGCAAAAAAGACACAGTAAAGATTAATCTATAAAATATGTAATTGAGATTTATAATACTTTGTGGAAAAGCACCAAAGGGTTGTTTGCCCTGCATTAATCTTTATGTTTAGTGGTACTACTGGAATTACTTATTGATTTTTATGAAAACACATGTAGAAGAGAAAATTAGGGTGATGGAATTCAACCGAAAGTGTTTATTTTGATCTGTGATGGTTCTGTACTTGCTCTCTGAAGGTATTCCTTTATTATGGGACAAGGAAAACTTAACAAAAAAAGAGGATAAAGTCAAGAAGCTTCAATGGAGGAATAGTTCCGAGAGTCTTTGGTCAAATACCAGGGTTACCGCTGGGTTCAGGCATCGTAAATGCCCTCGGGTTACAAAAATGTCCTGAGGTTGCAAATTCTGTGCTTGATGTTTTCTAAATGAGCAAGGTCTTAGGGTATCATTGGATTCTGATAGGGTCACAGGCTTACTTAAGCTCAAATCAGATATGCAGGTACTATTCAGAATATTAATAAGAAAGGGGGTGCAAAGATAGAAATTGCAACCATGATTGGTACAGAAGAACCTATTTACAAAGAAAAACTAGAGAGAGACAGACGTAGAGAACAAACTTATGGACACTAAGTGGGGAAATGGGATGAATTGGGAGATTTGATTTAAATATATTAGTATACACTATTGACTCTATGTATAGAATAGGTAACTAATGAGGACCTACTGTGCAGCACAGGGAACCTACTCAGTGCTCAGTGCTTAGGTCCATGGTGACCTAAATGGGAAGGAAATCCAAAAAAGAGGGGATATATGTATGTGTATAGGTGATTGACTTTGAAGTAACTCTACTCCAATACATTTTTGGGGAAGATATATACTGTCTAGTATCTAGAAGATAGCTGTTCAGATAAGTTCTTGTTGAATGGATTAGGAAAGGCTGCTGCTAGAGTTATTTTTTATTGGACAATGAAAGAAGGAATTTTGAAAGTGAATTTCTGGGAGCATTGAAATGACGATTTTTTTCATATTATACATACTAATACAAAACCGTACTCATCGGAAATATCTAGTGGTTTCCAAGAAATTGGCATGTTTATATATGCATTCTAAGTATTTGTAGATTATAAAAATAATGCTGAAAAAAGCATGAGATTTAAGGAAAGCAATAAATTCTTCCTCCCTTCCTCTCTTTCCTGTCTTCCTTCTTTCATCTTCCTGTTTCATGATATTTAATAAAATGCTTTCAACCATTTTCCTACCAGTAGACATCTAAGTGATTTTCAGTGTTTCACTACAGTAAGTCTGTGTTGAATACACACACAGTCATGTGCGAACACACACACGTGTTTTGAGCATATGTTAGTATTCTTAAAACAGATTACTGAAACAATTTCTGTGTCAAAGGGTATGTACAGTTTTAACATAATAGGTAACTCATGCTTTATTTATAAAATAAATTCATAATTCTGCCTTTATTGTGTAAGAGTAAGTTTTAAAAATTATAAGGTATTCCTTTCTGATATGCATAGTTACTAAAGTAAAAAAAAAAAAAAACATAGGCCGTATTGTATCCTATACTCTTCTGAACACCAGTTCATTCTCTTTTCTTTGAATTTTCATTCCATTCTCGTTGGAATGCCTCCTTCCTAGGGTCCTGTCAGCCTAAGAGTCACCCTCCAGCCCTCCTTTTCAGTAACTTCTCTGCTGCCCTAGCAGCATTCATCTCCCATCTGTCTGAACTGTGACACCAAGGTTTGGGCATGAAGTCAGTGCTTACTTTGAACTGTTTCTCACTAGGGGGTGTGTGTGTATGTGTGTGACACTTGTCTTCCCAATTAGCTAGCTCATGAGATCCGAAGCGCCTCCAGCAAAAGCAAAGCTTCCTCTTCTTCCTGTGATGTCCTGTCTAACTCTCCATAAGCTCATCATAGCCTTTGACTACAGGTTGATCACGTTCACAATTTTGTGTTAACACTTGCCTTTTTCAACCAACATTCTGTGGGAACTTTGTGATTGAAAATGGAAATATGATGCAAATATGGCTCTAGCCTTTAAGTACAAGGTTCACTGAAATGAAGTTGCTTCCACATGAAACTGCATACCCCTGTGAAACAGAAATTAACAGACCGTGAGAGGAGCCTTGTGTCGACAGTCAAGGAGATGTTCCTGTTGGTGATGGCAGCCGTGGAGCATCATTTCCTTGACTCTCTCTGCAGTTCAGTTAATTCCACCAGCTAATCAGCTGGAGCGAAAAAGAACCATGTACCTAGGAAAGCCCTAACACCGCTCTTCCCTCAAGACCAATGGGCCAGGAAAGGGCTGACTCTCACCTCTCCTGGGGCTGCAAGATTTAATAGCAGGAGCCCTGCTTATTAAAACGGTGCCAGGCAGGTGGGGCTAAGGTATCCTCCTCCAGGAGAAAGCTCTCTGGCCCTTGAAGATTTGTCACTAGCCTGAGCCATGCTGGACTGTGGGAAGGAAAATGCATCCTCACTTAGTGGGCCCTGGGCTTGGAGACAAATCCTCCCTTCCTGCTCGCTCCCTTTTTCTCCCTAACCCCTTAGCTCCCAAACCCTTAGGGCTTGGGATGCAGGAATCATAAGAGCAAAGCATACCAAAGATGCTAAAGCATACTAAAGATGCTCAGATAAATATACTAAATGAACTTAAAATAAATATACTAAAATAAGTCATAAATGCCTATAAATGTTGGCTGCCACTGTTGAAAGAAAAATATGGTTTCCAGGGAGAAGAATAAAGGGATACAGGATAAGATCTGATCATAGAAAATGCGATCTTAAGAGTTATATTTTTACTGTAGCTTTTGTTAAATAAAGCATATAGTGATGAAGATTAAGTGTGATACCTTTTGGTTTTTTTCATGGTCCAATACTTCCACTTCTTATGCATTTTTTGAGGATGCTATGAGTGTTCAAGTCCAGATAAGGGAAGGACTCTGTTTCAAGTTGGCGCTTGCATCTCCCTAGTGGGTGACATAGGACATTTACTTACCTCTCTGTGCTTTTTTCTTTAATATTTATTTATTTTGTCCTATTTCGTTTGGCAACACCAGATCTTAGTTGCAGCAGGCCTATGGAATCTTTAGTTGCAGCTTGTGGGGTCTAGTTCCCTGACCAGGAATTGAACGTGGGTCCCCTGCATTGGGAGCACAGAATCATAGCCACTGGGCCACCAGGAAATCCTTCTTAAAAATAAGTATAAATATCATATATATATCTCAGGGTATTAGGAAGATTAAATTATTCTCATTCTCATGCCTAATGAGTCCTCAATAGAATTTAACTATGATTATAATCATCACTTTTACCAGATATATAGTCATCAGTTGATTTGAATGAATGAATTATAGAGCAAACTATTTTTAAATCACAAAGTTAGAAAGTAACTATGTAAGTGTCAGCTTACCTCCTTTGAGTCCTGGTAAAACATTCATGATCATACAACATAATCTGACAATATCCTCATATTTTACTCTCTAGTGTATGTTCTGTTTACTTCTGTTTTGTCTCCTCCGTGTACACGTGAATTGGAAATGAAATTTTGAAAAATATTTTCTGATTCTCTGCACTGTGTCTAGATGCTGCCAGCAAACCCATCTCTAAGCTGAGATGCTTGGTCCTCGCAGGCCTTCTAAAGAGTTAAAGCAGTGCTGAGTTGACCAGAGCAAGGCTCAGTAAACCACTGGCCTGTGAGCCACATCCTGCTTCCTGCTTGTTTTTGCAAATAAAGTTTTATTGCAACTCCACGTCCCTTTGTTTACCTGTGGTCTGTGGCTGCTCACTGACAATGCAGCAGAATTTCTGTAGTTCCAGCGGAGACACCATGCTCCATAGAGACAAAACATGCCACCTGATTCTTGACTTAACAAGTTTGCCAGCTACCACACTAAGGCTTCCCAGGTGGCTCAGACGGTAAAGAATCTGCCAGCAAAGCAGGAGACCCAGGTTCTATCCCTGGGTGGGGAAGATGGAAGCCCATTCCAGTGTTCTTGCCTAGGGAATCCCATGGACAGAGAATTTGGTGGGCTACAGTCCATAGGGTGCAAAACCTTGGACACGACTGAAGTGACTTAGCACTCACCCTAGACTAACAGTAGGAAAAACTACTCAGCCGATGCTTCTTTTCTTACTGTGTCTTCCCACAGCTGCCTGGAGTGCTTGACAATCCTTGTATTCACTTCTTACATCCCTTGCACTTGGGAAGCTCAGAGGCTACAGGGCATCTTTTAGTTTTATATAGATTTGTGATAAAATCTAGACTCTCCTTCTCTGAGTCAAAGCCCCTTAAACTCTGAACATGAAATTTGCAAAGACAAGTTACCTTGGATGTATATGCCCCCTAAAGCCACCCCTTTTCTGTGATCTCTCAAGCACACAGACTGTGTTTCTTGAAACTGTCATTGACTTTAAGTAAGAAAGTTTTGGAGAATGGGTGACAGGCTAGACACAGAATTGAATGAATCTTGATTAGATTTAATTAAATGGCAATTCCTTAATATGGGGTAAGAGTTTCAATGATTAAAGAAATTGCTTAGAAAATCAGAATCAAAACACTAACAGTTATTCTGCAGTGACTTGTTTTAGCCAGAAAACACTAAAAATGAGTGAGAGAAGGTGAAAAGATCTGGCATTCATTTATTCACTCATTCATTGATTCAGCAAATATTTATCAAGTCCCTACTATCCTTTACCAGCATGCCTCAAGTTGGGAATGCATAGCTAAAACAGTTACAGTTTTTTATTTTTTTTATAGCTTTTACCCTCAAAATGATTTGTTGTTGTATGTGCAGCACCTTACACTTCGGAACACACTGATATATGTGTTCTGCAATAAAAAACAAATCTATTCCTAAAACAAAACAAAACGTATTAGGCATTGTGTTAGCATCGACAGGCACTAGGAGTGTGTTAACACAGAACCAGAGATGGATAGCATTGTATTTTTTGAAAATTCACTTTTGCTTATAAATTGATTTCCTTAATAAGAGCTGACTTATTTTAGGTGCTGCTGCTGCTAAGTCACTTCAGTCGTGTCCGACTCTGTGCGACCCCATAGACGACAGCCCACCAGGCTCCCCCATCCCTGGGATTCTCCAGGCAAGAACACTGGAGTGGGTTGCCATTTCCTTCTCCGATGCATGAAAGTGAAAAGTGAAAGTGAAGTCCCTCAGTTGTGTCCAACTCTTAGTGACCCCATGGACTGCAGCCTACCAGGCTCCTCCGTCCATGGGATTTTCCAGGCAAGAGTACTGGAGTGGGGTGCCATTGCCTTCTCCAGTATTAGGTGCTAGAACTCCCAATTCTGTACTTAATTATTTTTGGTTAGCCTATGCATATAGTAGTCCTATATTTCAAGAAATAGATTGCTAAACAGGATTTTCCATTGAGTTTTTTAAAAAGGAAACGTGTAGACAAAAGTACAGCATAAACTATGTTAATTCACAAGAAAAAATCATTCAGGAATCAACAGATTTTGATCAAATGCTCAAATTTCAAAGAAGTTTCTAAAACAAAGGTGTTTACTTTTCTTCATCAGTTTAATAGGAGGGCCTTGCGCTCATTTTTGTTGGTGGTGAACTGAATTTTACAAGCTCTGTAAAATGAAGCCAGAGTGAACAGAAGTTAAGTCAAAATAATGGATAACACATCTGACATCTTCTTCGGCTCTTGTTCTGACCACACCCCCTTTTAACCTAAGGGGAGAGTCCTGCAGGCTCAGGGTTCATTAGCGCGCAGCTGTCTGAGATTAGTTTGCAAAGGCTTAAAAGAAAGTCGGCCCCAGAAGGCAGCCAGCAGTGGCCTGGAAAATGGACAAAGGAGACGGACAGCTGGTGGGGAAAAGCGTATTCCGCTGAGACATCTACACAAGGGTCGAGAGGGTCCTGGGCCACTGGAAACGGAACCTGGAGAAAGTCTGGAAGGCAGACAGCCTGGAATCAAAGGCAGCAGATGGCAAAACAGCTCAAAACAGAGCAAGGCCATGATTCAAGAGGACTTAGGAATTGTTGTGTTGTTGGACAGTGACTGTTAGGCTTGTTAGTAAGGCAAGAGAACTTAGCATTTATATAGTGCCTGCATTGGGCCAAGCACTCTGAGTGGTACTTTTCACCCAAGTCAGCTAGCCTAGCATCCAGGGCACCTTTCCAGTGTAACAGTTATCCTACAGGTCACGCGTAGTTTGGCAAGTGTAAGCGCCTATGGTCATCTCTATTTATGCAGATGTTTCTGAGATTGCCTGAAATAACCTACCTGTTCATTTCTTATCTGTAGTCTGTGCTGTTTCATGTGGAAGACGCAGGCCTTTCAATCGTATTCCAAATTGATCAATACTGTATAGATTTCAGTCTCTGTGAAGCTGTGGACGGACAGGTGAGATAGTGATATTGGCAGGGACTGGCTTGTACAGAGGTTTAATCCTTGGAGGAAAAGGATAGCAAACCCAATGGCAGTTGTCCAAAACAAATAAACAAAAGAACCAAATCAAAAGAGAAAAATGCTGCTAGAGAACAAAATATATTTTAAATGTATTTACTGCATAGCTTGATATTTTAAGGGCTTCCCTGATAGCTCAGTTGGTAAAGAATCCACCTGCAATGCAGGAGACCCCGGTTTGATTCCTGGGTTGGAAAGATCTGCTGGAGAAGGGTTAGGCTACCCACTCCAGTATTTTTGGGCTTCCCTTGTGGTTCAGCTGGTAAAGAATCCACCTGCAATGTGGGAGACCTGGGTTTGATCTCTGGGTTGGGAATATTCCCTGGAGAAGGGAAAGGCTTTGGGGTCCCAAAGAGTTGGACAGGACTGAGCAACTTTCCCTTTCACTTTGATATTTTAAAGTCCGGTGTTAGTTTCAATGGTTCTTTCTCTCTTTTTACAAAAGAGAAGCCCACTGAAATATTACCCATTGACATTCTTTTTGTTTACCTTCATCAGAGTTGAATATTTGTTGTGCAGGCATATGAGTTCTGTATTTATTATGTACTCCTCTACGAGCTGCTTGAGAGGTACTACATAAATGCTAGGTTCTCTTTCCCTCCTAACAAGCCTAACAGTCACTGTCCAACAGCACCACAATTCCTAAGTCCTCTTGAATTGTGACCTTGCTCTGTTTTGAGCTGCTTTGCCATCTGCTGTTTGAGCTCATGGAGGTCTTCTCTGGTGGCTCAGAAGGTAAAGAATCTGCCTGAAGAGCAGAATAATTTGAGTTCTCAAATTCTTTAACTGGATGGTGACCAAAAGTTATAGAATGATGATGTACATAAGCCATGTTATCCCTGGTAGCAAAATTTTGACTCTCTGGTTGCCCAATTGAATACAGTCATATTGATAATGTATGTTCCCTGAATGTTAATATCATATGAAGTTATTAAGAAGCTGGGTGATGGACATTTTGATGAACTCGACCCTTGTCCTGTTTATTCGGTGCAGATGAATGCCTCGCTGTGACAGGGGAGCCCAGGAACTCCTTCACCAGCTCCAGGCAAATGGAAAAGCACACACTTAGGGATTTGGGGAAACACAGTATTTTACCAAACACAAGTCTTCAGACAGTTTACAGATAGACATCTGCAAAGTCAGTGTCCTGGGAAAAGGAGTTATGAGAAAACACAGATATATTATTTTCATGTTAGTACATGTGAATATTACTCTTTTATATCCCCCCTGAGCTCATGGGGGGCTTCTCTGGTGGCTCAGAAGGTAAAGAATCTGCCTGAAGAGCAGAAGACCCGGGCTCGATCCCTGGGTATGGAAGATCCCCTGGAGAAGGGAATGGCAACCCACTCCAGTGTTCTTGCCTGGAGAATCCCGTGGACAGAGGAGCCTGGTGGGCTACAGTTCATGGGGTCGCAAAGAGCTGGACATGACTGAGTGACTTTCACTCACTGAGCTCATAGAAAATCATGGGACATATTTTTCCTTCCCATTATAAATGCTCTGTTTTTATATACTATGAATTCTCACTAATAACGGGACTGAGAATTATTGAGAGTGTAGAGTGTAGGCAGAGGATAAGATTTACATATGAGACTTTATGTTCTAACCCCAGTATTTTTAGGTGCTGTTTTTCAGTTTTTCCTTCAGCTTTATTGAGAGATAATTGACAAAGAACATTGTTTAAATCTAAGTTTACAATGTGATTATTTGTTACATGTGTATATTGCAAAAAGATTACCATCCAAGGTTAGTTATGGGTGTTATTTTTGTTAATTATTGACTTTAAAATGCCATCAAGCATTAAGGAAGCACAGTCTTGAAAATAAATTTTAAAAAAGATGACATAACAATGGGGGCCTATAGAAACAGAATCCAAGGACATGTACTTTTGCTGAATTAGTAAAGTTGCATCGTGTTGTTCACATTGTTAAGAACCGATTAATTGGTGATATCAACAGAGTACTCCATTAAATTTGAAATTTGTTCAGCAAATCTTAATGCAGAGACATTTATCCTGGTTAAGACAAATGGCTGTGGTCTGTAATTATGAGTTGTTTAAGCCTTGTCATCTGCTAAGAAATCTGGCAAGTTCATTATTTATAATTCTTGATGTATTATCCCAAATTAATTATTAGTTGACTGATCTTTGGTTTACTGATACAGTCAGTTGTAGGCTGTTTTATGTTACGTAAATATATATGAAATGAAATCACAATATTATTGAATTAAAAGACACTGTTAATAAAGGTGATGAATCATGATTGCTGTTTTGTTGGAATACATTTTTAGAATTTTTAAAGTTTTATTAAGAGAACTGACTTATCTTTTAAAATATGTACATTTAGAGATGCTTAGCTAAATTGTTTTCAATAATCATATAGTAGTATAAGCAAATGGTTCCTACATAAATCATAAATGATAGAAATTAAGGATGAAACTAAATATATTAGATCATAAATTCTATCCTTTTGCCAAGACATTAGACTTCAAATAAAAGGCACATCAAACATTAAACAGATGATTTCTTTGACAGTCTATTTAAAAATACTGAATTAATGAACTGAAAATATTTTTTAAATTACTATTCTTTGGTGATGGTATAAAACCATACTTTAAAAAATGAGGACTCTCATACTGATACTGATGAAATCATATTCTATCTAGCCTAACATTTGTTAAGTATATTACATACTATAAAGTGCACACTGTACAAATACTTTATACTCTGCAGTTCGTACATTTCTATCACTTGCCCCATTTTAACTTGTACAGTCAAATTTGTGCATTGCTGATTGGTTTGCATATTAGAGAGTTCCAAAGTATAGACTTAAAATCTATTTGTATGGATTCCTTGTATTCCACGTGCACGCATAGACATCCACAGACATACCCCCTGAAATTAGAACCAGTGAATGGATGCAAAGGTAAGGTCATGTAAAAGATAAATTAATTGGAAAAAATCCTATAAGCATATAACATGCCCTGATAGTGAATTATCATCTATGACTAGATGCTGAAATTTTTTCTATGTGTTTCACTTGTAAAACTTTAGTAATAAAGATCGTGTGACTCACGATCTGAATGCTTCTTGAATTTAGAAAATTTCAATTACATCAGAAATAATTTTATTCTTTTAAAAACTGTTAAAATAGCAGAGTCTTTTTTGATGACTAGGTCCGATTTTGGCCTCCTCTCTAGTATCTCTAAGATAACACTATTCTGAGTTCAGTCTGTATCCTTTCAGATTTTAAACCTACCAGCCTATGGCTCTGCATGTGTATGTGTATATAAAATATGTGTAGCAATGTTTTCATATTATTCTCATGAATAAATATGCATCAGCTACACTTAGTTTAGCAGCTAGGTAATCTTCAAGTCTGTGACTGTCAAATATTTTATTTGTCTGTTCTGCAACTGATGGACACTTTTTCCTCTTTGTGTGTGATTACTCACAGTGAAGTAGTAAATATCCTTGTGTGAGTGTCTCGATGCGCAGTGGGCACAGTTCTCTATAATAGATATTTGTAAATAGAAGTGCTGGGCATGCGTATTTTTGATTTAATAGACACTTCCAAATTGCTCCTATAAACTAGCATCGTGTGTTTTCCGTTCAGCATGGCCGTATTTGATACTATCAAACTTTAAAATTTTAGCCAACCAAATGGGTGTGGAAAGGTGTTTCTGTGTGCTTCTAGTATTAATAATTAGTGAGCTTCTAGTCAAGTTAGGTGTCTTCTCACAGGTTTATTAGACTTCCTTGGTGGCTCAGTGGTAAAGAATCCACCTGCCAGTGCAGGAGATGCGGGCTCAGTCCCTGAGTCAAGAAGATCCCCTGGAGAAGGAAATTGCAACCTGCTCCAGCATCCTTGCCTTGGAAATCCTGTGGACAGAGGAGCCTGGCGGGCTACAGTCCGTGGGGTCACAGAGTCGGACTTGACTTAGTGACTAAACAACAACAACAAATGTTTATTGGTCAGATTTCTTTTCTTCTGTAAATTACTGGTTTGTATATTGTGCCTATTTTTCTCTTGGCTTGTCTGCCTTATTCTTATATATGTTCTGGATACTTGACTTTTGTCTGATATTTGTTTTCAGCCTGTAGTATTTCAGAGTGAATGAAAGTATGTATGCTGGATGCCTAACACTCAAGAAATGTACAAGAGGACAGAAGCCATGTTCTAAGTAAGGATTTGGCTTGTGGGAAGAGAGAAAAGAGTGGCGTATCATGGATGAAGGACTTTGCACAAATGAGAAGTGCAGAATCAGGAACATCTTGGTCACAGTATGGGCACCATAGAAAAGATATTGTCACCTGTATCATCATGGAGAAATTCACAGGGCCGCTCTGTAGCCTGGCAAATCTCCTGACCCTTTCTTCTAACCCTGGGAAAGTTTTTCTAAAGTGGGAAAAGATGAGCGCCAAGGGACTGTAGTAAGAGGGTATTAGAATTAACTATAAGGAGGGATAGACGTAGCAAGAAGGCAGATTCGATCACTGCCTCCACTCCAAGAACATAAAAATAAAAATAATAGTGGGTAAGTCATCGTGGACATGTGTCAGGAGCAAGGATACAGCTCTTAAGGCTGACTGCAGTCATTAACAAAAAGCCTTTGAGACAGATTCTAAGAACCTGAAAGATGGATAATGGGCCATTCCGTATGATCAATGTCTTAAAAGGCAGAAAACCGTCTAATGGGATACAAAAATGGAGACTTTTTCCTTCCACATCCTAATATTCTTCTGAAAAAAAAAAAAGCAATTTTATATGGCACTGGAAATAATAGTACACAGCAAGAACCATACCTTGTGGCTTCATTGAGCCTCTCGAGTGTCTAAAAGGTACAAAGCTAAAACCCAAATGACTTCACTGTGCAAAATGTCCCAGAATGTGTGATTTTACTTTTAAAACAGAAAGTCAGGGGTGGAAAAAACCTTAATCTGTAATCAAACCTAAAATGGTAACCAGAGCTTCTCTAACATGTATTTTATTTAAGAATATTGCAAAATTCATAATGTCCTCACTTTTATTAATGTTAGTTTGTTGTAATCTGTGGAAATTAGGAAAATCTTGTACAGTTAATTCTTCATAGCTGAGACGTTGTCATGCATATCTGTAAGACTTGCTTTGTTGTTGTTGTAAGTTGAAGAGCTGAAGGTAGATTTAGAATACTGAATAACTTAGGGTACGCTCAGTACTACTAGGCAGAAAGAGATGGAAAGCAGAATCGTCGGGATGCCGGACAGAGAGAACAACAGCCACGTCTATCACAAGGAACAGAATTTGATTTTAGGGATTATATACGGGCTTCCCAGGTGGTGCTAGTGATAAAGAAATCTGCCTGCCAAGGCAGGAAACACAAGAGATGCCGTTTGAGTATCAAAGGAAGTAGAGAACACTCTGGACTGCAAGAAGACCCAACCCCTCAATCCTAAAGGCAATCAACACTGAATATTCATTGGAAGGACTGATGCTGAATCTGAAGCTCCAATCCTTTGGCCACCTGATGGAAAGAGCCGACTCATTGGAAAAGACCCTGATGCTGGGAAAGACTGAGGGCGGGAGGAGAAGGGGGTGACAAGAGATGAGACAGTTGGATGGCGTCATCGACTTAATGGACATGAATTTGAGTTGACTCCGGGAGATAGTGAAGGACAGGGAAGCCTTGTGTGCTGCAGTCCACTGGGCCACAAAGAGTCGGACACGACTGAGGGACTGAACAACAAGGCTCTCACGGGCTTGTTTCCCTTTCCTTTGGTCCGTGTTTATTAAGTTTGCAGGGTAGTCAGGGATTCTGTCTCTGTGGGTCATTCGTCAGCTTTGATGAATCCTCTACATGTGAAAAAGTCTTGCCTGGTACCGTGGTCACTCTCCAAATGCATGGTGTGTAATTGTATCCACGAAGCTTTTCTCAAATGTAAACATTGTTTGGAATTTTAGGGATCTCTTCTTGGTGACTTATTTAAACCGTGGTGTTTTCTTGAAGATTTCTGTAGCATGGACTTGATTGTACATAATTCTTGTCTCTTTATCTGACTAAGGATAAAAGGGACATGAAGCACACAGCTTGAATTTAATTGCATTTTCTGCTCAAGAGCCAAGTCTTTTAAAAAATAGATCCCACTAGCTAAAGTCCTAGATGCTTGTGCATATAGCTAAGTTCTGCTAATCGGAAGCATTGTTTTCTGGTGACAGTGGAAAATGTCAAATGTACCATCTTCACTGTGTTCCAACAATGCTCATGTTTAGGGAGTCCTGAACTTTTCCAGAAATAATGTATGGAAATAGTGTTACCATTTTCTATTGTTGATGTCCACATAAACTCATCTTGCTTTTCATGTATACTACCAAAGTATACTACAGTATGTATACAAAAGTAGTATACCACAAAGTACAAAAAAAAGAGCATTTGCCCCCCCTCAATTTTCAGTGGGTCATTCCAGAAGAATTGACATTTCGATGAATGCCAAAAAAGAGAGTATGGAATTTTTTAGCTATTAAAAAATAACGCGATACTTCATATACATATGTATATATATATGTATATATATATGTATATATATATATATATATATGCATACTTCTGTTTAGTTCAGTTGCTCAATCATGTCCAACTATTTGCGACCCCATGGACTGCGCAGCACTCCAGGCTTGCCTGTCCACACACACATGGGGTTCCCAGGTGGTGTGATGTTAAAAAACCCGCCTGCCAATGTAGTGGATATAAGAGATTTGGGTTCAATCTGTGAGTCAGGAATATCCCCTTGAAAAGAAAATGGCAATGCACGCCAGTATTCCTGTTTAGAAAATTCCATAGTCAGAGGAGCCTAGTGGGCTACAGTCCTTGGGGTCGCAAAGAGTGGGACACAACTGAGCATACACACACATCTGTGTGTGTGTGTGTGTGTGTGTGTGTGTGTATACACATGAATAATATTTCTGTGAGTTATGTAAGCGTAACAATAACAAAATGAACTCTGGTTAGCCCGCCAACCAACTTAAAATTCAACCTTCCTAAAACCGAGGCTCTAAGTGTGGTCTATGAGCCCTGTCGCGATAACCACTCCAGAAAAGGGTGTGAAAGATAGCCAGAAAGCCATCTCTAGGTTTTAGGAATCACACAACCAAAGTAAAACAAAACAAAATACAGGACTCCCTAGATGATTCATTTGATTGGTTTTGTCTCAGGGGAGCCCGAGTGACAGGAGGATGTAATAAATGGGCTGAGGCAGACGTGGAGGGTCAGGCTGAAGAGTGACATAGAAGTTTAATCAGGGAGCAGTCACTGGTCCCTGGAGCTAACCAGACCGTGCTGTGTGGGTTTCATTTGATGACATTCACAGAGGAGAAGTCAGATTCTCTGGACAGCAGAGATCATCGGTGCTCAGTTTCACATGTAGATGTTTGAGAGCCAATACCTAACAAAAGTGAATCAGATCAAAATTCTTAATGTTGGTGATTCAGTAACATCTCCAGAGAATATCTGCTTTGTGACCAAAATTTCTTTCCACCATCTCATAAAATTATCCTTAGTGCATCCTTATTATAAAGATGTTCTATATCAAGCATGTTGCTTGTGTCAGTAATTTCACATTCTTTAATGGTTGCTATCTAAGTCCAATACTTTGGCCATCTCATATGAAGAGCGAACTCATTGGAAAAGACCCTGATGCTGGGAAAGATTGAAGGCCAAAGAAGAAGCAGGTGGCAGAGGGTGAGACGGTTAGACAGTGCCACTGACTCAATGGACATGAATTTGAGCAAACTCCAGGAGGAAGTGAAGAACAAAGAGGCCTGGCTTGCTGCAGTCCATGAGGTCACAAAGAGTTGACCACAACTTAGTGACTGAACAACAGAGATAAGTGGGAACAAATTTATAAGACTGGAACAACCTTTCTGATTATTTGACTAAATGGTTTCAGGAGGTAATAGAAAGCTCTTTAAGTTCCGCTAAATTGCATTTCATTTTGGTTAATTTATAGGGCTTCCCTGGTGGCTCAGATGGTAAAGAATCTGCCTGCAGTACAATGCAGGAGACCCAGTTTCGATCCCTGGGTCAGGAAGATCCCCTGGAGAAGGGAATGATAATTTATAGACAGCCCTAAAGTGACGATAAAAAGAGGAAAATACATCGAATATTATGCATGTCAATTAAATGTTTAAGAAAAACTAGAAACATTTGGTTTAATTATGCTTGGCAGTTAAAACAATTTATATTTAAAATGAAAAAGCATTTAGCAATCTAAAAATATTTATACTTAGCATCCTAAAATTATTTATTTGCATCAGTTAGTGAAGCAGTTTTTATCATAAATCTATTTTGCCGGTAATCTACAGAATGAAAATAAGTAAATTTTAAAATTAGACCTATAGTAATCCCAGCTCTGTGAGGCATTTAGAAAGGAAACATATAAACTCAGTGTTGTTTATTTCTTCTCTTGCAATAGAGGCAAGAAATTAAAGCAAGAATTTTCCAGGGTACAGGTATAAAAGGGTATATTCTTTACAAGAAAGCACAGTGCTAACAGATGGCTAAAATTTTCATCCAAGAAAAATCTAGTGTTTGAACTTAAGGAAATGGAAAGTTTCTTTGCTGGACTGCATAATATTTTCAGTGCCTACTGCAAGTCAGGAAAGATGAATGTGGAAATAAGATATTTCTTGAAAACATGACATAAATAGGTAATTTTGAGAAATCACCAAGATGTATTGGTTCAATTAGATCATTAGCAATGCCAGAATTTTGTGTAGATGGAGAACAAATCTAGGCTCCTTGGAGGCCTCTAACCCAAGTGTCTCTCTGAGTGATTCACCTGAAATGCCCAGATACTTTCTTAAGCACTCTTGGAGACAGTCTGTGTATAAACCCAAATATGGCCTGTCCCAGAACAGGCCACCAGGGAAGCCCCTAATTACATTTAAGAAACATATTCATCAGATGAATGAATAGTAGTGATTACTTGATATTAACCATTATCACTGATTCACCATTATAAATCAGTGAATTAATTTTCTTAATGACTTTTTTTGAGAGATTATATGTTTATGGGGTGGTATGCAGATTCTTAAGGCTTCCCTGGTGGCTCAGATGTTAAAGAATTTGCCTGCAATGCAGGAGACCTGGGTTCGATCCCTGAGTTGGGAAGATCCCCTGGAGGAGAGCATGGCAACGCACTCCAGTATTCTTGCCTGGAGAATCCCATGGACAGAGGAGCCTGGCCGGCTACAGTCCACAGGGTTGCGAAGAGTCAGACATGATTGAGCAACTAAGCACAGCACAACACATGCAGATTCTTAAGAGGGCAGTTTTCTTTAGTTATATCTTAAATTAGCATAGAATTTTCCCTTTAATTTCTACATAGAAACTTAAAGTATAAAAAAGATCGTTCACTCAGCTGCGAATTCACCTCACCCTAGTATCAGTTAGGAAGATTGCTCCAAGTTTTCTGAACGGTAAAATGTGAAATATCTTGAGATTTAATACAACCACGTCTACTTTTCTAGTTATCCTATCAATCAAGCAAGCAAGCACTATCTAAATAAAATTTTTGAAAAGGAAAGTAAACCAGATTGGAACCAATGCCTTCATGGTGAGCTATGCTGGCTCTCAGTAGTTTCCACTTCCTTTCCTAAAGGTCTTCAGAGGATCCAGGCTTTCTAAGAGTAATGGTTGTTTTTTATATTATTGGGGCTTCCCTGGTCACTCAGATGATAAAGAACCGCCAACAATGCAGAAGACCTGGGTTCAATCCCTGGCTTGGGAAGATCCCCTGAAGGAGGGCATGACAACCCACTCCAATATTCTTACCTGGAGAATCCCCATGGACAGAGGAGCCTGGTGGGCTACAGTCCACGGGGTTGCAAAGAGTCGGACATGACTGAGCAACTAAGTGCATTTATATTATTGACAAATTTTCTTTCTCAAAGTCAAGGTTACATTGGCTTTTTGCTGGTTTGATAATTGTTCTCATTTTTACCAGTTTTTCTCAGGGATGACAGCTTGTTGACTTACTATCAATGTATCTGATGCCTCTTAGGTAGTGTGCTAAGGGTACCTCACCCACCTTTTCTTTCCCTCACATCCCTGAGCATGCCTTTCCTTGTTAAATTCCTGATCGTGTCCTATCCAGTTTAATGATTCTCTTCCTCAAGGTATTAGATCCCTCTGTTGTTTATCCTCATGCTCCACATTGCCAAGAATCATTATTATTTTGCAAACTTCAACCTCATTTTTAACCCTGACCTTCTGGACACATTATATATGAAGATCTGCCACCTTGATGTATTTATTTATTTGGAGTTATGTATCCAATCTTTTGCCTTTTTTCAATGTCATTTTATGAAATATGAGCTCCAAAGAGAGTCTGTAGACTTCCCAGGTGGCGCAGTGGTAAAGCATCCACCTGCCAGTGCAGGAGATGCAAGGGACGTGGGTTTGATCCCTGGGTCAGGAAGATACCCTGGCATACGAAATGTCAACCCCCTCCAGCATTCTTGCCTGGAGAATCCCATGGACAGAGGAGCCTGGCAGGCTACAGTCATGAGGTCACAAAGAGTTGGACATGACTGAGCGACTGAGCAGACAGGTACAGAGTCCCTAGGTAGGCATCTTGGTTTCTCTAGGAATTTCTTCTTTGTCTTTATTGGATTATTTATTTTTGTATTGACTAAGTGTTCCTCCTTGAGGCCTCTCCCAGCTTCCACCCAGTGCTGTTCTTATTTGAAAAGCTTTTCTTTCCATTTGGAAAGTTCTCCCTTAGGTTTTCATTGGAGGCAGTTCCTAAGGAGCAATGCTCTTACATTTCCCAGCATTGTCCTCCACCCACCAACAAGAAATGTGAGTGACTAATAGGCAGTCACCCTCGGGTGAGAAATCAAGTACACGCAATTTAACACATCTTACGGCTTCCAGATGACACATTAGAGGCAAAGTCTACTCACCCGCCTTTGCTCGGGACCCAGCTGCTGCTGGCTGTTCAGGGAACTTGGACAATGATGGGTCCATCCATGTTAAGTGGACCTGTGACTTAGGAAATTCATTTGACCAGTATAATTTGTGATCTGTATTCAGTTGGGAAATACTTCTGTCCATTTGTTCAAATAGAGAGAAGAGAGAGCTGAGTGATTCCTGGGTTTGTGTGGGATGTGCCATAGGGAAAGTGCCCCCTGGGTATGGTTGTATTTTACTAGAAACTCGAGAAATCATAGCAATGGAACTGTGCGGGCTGTAAATTACAGACACCATCTGCCGTAGAGGGAACACATTAGGAAAATGCCACCTGTTCCTACATTAGTCTGGCCCTGGTCTCAAAATTTCACATGTCCTCTTGTGTTTTATTTGCTCTTTCTCTGATTCATGTAGCTAGCAAATGACTAATGGGATTTTTATACATTCCAAACATGCATATCCTATTATCTGACTCAGGTTTGATTTTCTTTTCTTTCTAGTGTATATGTATGTGTTCCTTGACTGTTTTCCTCTCAGTTCCTTTTCTGGACAATCAGTTATTTTGAGAATATATTTTTATTAATTTAACAATTGTTTATCGAGGACCTACTAGGATATAGTGAACCAAACAGACAAGAAGTCCTTGCCTTCCTGAGGCTTCCACATTCTATTGGAGGAGATAGGAGATAATCTGGATAAACAAGTAAAATAAACTATGTGTGGGCTTCCTGGGTGGTACAGTTGGTAAAGAACCCACCTGCTAATGCAGGAGATGTAAGACACACGGGTTCAATTGCTGGGTCGGAAAGATCCTCTGGAGGAGGAAACGGCAACCCATTCCAGTATTCTCACCTGGAGAATCCCCAGGGACAGAGGAGCCTGGCGGGCTACAGTCCATGGGGTCGCAAAGAGTCGCACGTGGCCGAGTGAGCATGCACACCGTGTGTAATGTGGTGATGAATGCTAAGAAGGAAAACAGATGAGGGAGAGCAGGGATGTGTGAGCAGGAATTGCGATCTGGGGTAGGGTAACTGTGAAATCTTCCTTTAAATAAAAGCATGATTACTGCAAGGGAGTGAGCCCTGTGGCTCTCAGGGTAAGTGTGTGCAAAGCAAAGAGATCACCCGGTGCAAAGGCCCTGGGGGATAGCGTGCTCAATACCTTCTCCCTTGATTCGTGAAAACACTCATCTTGAGAGTAGAAGTGTACGTAGGTAGAAAGGCAACCAGGGACAGATCGTGGAGAGCCTTATGTGGCCATACAGTGACTTTGGCTTTTACTCTTAAGTGAGATGGGAGACTCGGGGGCATTTGATGTGGATAAACAAGACTAATCAGAAGCGCCGTGCTTGCTGGCTTGGGAACAGACTGAAGACAAGCAGCAACAGGGGAGGGGGACCCATTAGGTATAATAACCCACGAGAGAGTTGGTGGTGCCCTGGACCAGGGTGGTAGCGGTGGAGGTGCGAGAAGATTCTAGATACACAGTGCTTCTAAGTTAATGGGCTTCCCAATAGACTTGCTGAGTGTTAAAAGAGAAAGATCACTCCAAGGTTTTTGACTTGAGTCATAACTGATTAAACTTCGAGAAAAGCATGTTTGGGGAAGGGCAAGAAGATGAGCAACTCAGCTTTATCACAGGTTGTTTAAGGGATTCAATTAGACTGAAAATGCTGCAGCTGATGAAACCTCTTACCTTTTTCTTTTAAAATAGAAAACCAGATTGACTAATGAAAAGTGTACAATGATTATATTAAGAAAACTTGCATTCTTGACTCTACAATGGATCAGTGAGACTTGTTTAGTTTTGGTCAAAAATGCAAAGTCAGCAGTGGCTCAGATGAGCATGTTCTCTATGCAATAAAATGATCAGGTCTGTAGAATCTTACACAGTGTCAATTTCACTGAAGCCATGTGACATTATTCTAGAATCTTGCCAAAAATCATCAAACACCCCGCTTGAGGAATTCTCTAATAGATAAATGATGTTCTGAAGCTTCCAATGAATATGGTTTGATGGACAGTTAAGGAAAAATACACCCTACATTTCGCCAGACTCTATAGGGTTAGATTTATATTTCCCTGAGATGGCCATTGTTACGATCATCAGTTGTGCGTTCAAAGCAGTTTTGGTGGTTTGCCAAAATATTTCCTGTTCCAGCACTAAAAACTTCTCATATTTCTTTGCCTAGAAAAACAAGTTTTAGACTGATAGTCCTTTCTAGTATGTGACTTTCTGTGGATGTGGCTGAGTTTAGAAATATGTGTGTGTGAGTATGTGTCTATTATGCTTAGGATTTTACCTACGTGTTAACATTTGATTTTACCTATGTGTTAACATTTTTCAGCAATAACACTCCTTTGGCAAGTTTTTCAGAGCATTGAAATGAGATAAAGTATACCTCTTATTTTTAAGAGCTATACTTTTTTTTTAATTCTTCAGAAATAATTCAGTGATTCATATTGTTAAATCATAATGATTTAGTCATGAAATCCAAACCCTATATTTAAAAAGTAACAATCTCATGTTTAAAACATCTCCTTTGAACATTTCCAAGAATCTTAAGTCTTTTGGGGACATTAAATTCTTAATTTTACCTTGTTATTTTAGATCTATGGTTAGAACTCATTCTTTCGGCTAAGAGTGTGTGTAGAGGATGAATTCCTGTGGTTCAGCATGCCAGTAATTCAGGGCAAGGTTAGTAGAGTGGGATTTTTGTGAGGAAAAAAGAGCTGTTTTATAGGGAGCCTTTTTGAACTTTGCCATATTTTGTTTTCCCGAATTACCAAATCTGCCTCAGGTATTTGTATGAAACTCTAACATGTTTAAACAAAAAATTTTTTAATAGTATATTTTTTCAGACTGACATTTCCCTGGATGCCAGCCGTTTCTGAGGACAGTGCCCATGGAACAGAAGTTACTATTCGTCAGTGTAATAGTCGAGATAAAAGTATGCTTGTAAGAGAGGTCTTCCATGATGGCTCAGCGGTAAAGAATCCGCCTACAGTGCAGAAGCTGCAGGAGACGTGGGTTCAATCCCTGGCTTGGGCAGGTACCCTTGAGGAGGGCATGGCAACCCACTCCAGTATTCTTTGCCTGAAAAATCCCATGGACAGAGGAGCCTAGTGGGCTTCAGTCCGTAGGGTCGCAAAGAGTTGGACACGACTGAAATGACTCAGCCATAGCACACACAAGCTTATAAGAGGAAACCCCAAAATGGGCCAGTGCAAGCAAAGTATGCTTTTCTCTCTTCCTAAAGTCAGCCTCCTGTGTGGCTGGTGGGTGACCTCTGTCCCTTGAAGTCATCCTGAAGGACAGGCATATGGCAGCCCTAATAGTTTCATTACTTTGCCAGGCAAAGAGGGTCACAGAGGGCTCCTGCCTTGAAAAACTGTGTTTCTATTACCCCACCTTGCCCTGGAGAAGGAAATGGCACCCACTCTAGTATTTTCGCCTGGGAAATCCCATGGACAGAGGAGCCTGGTGGGCTACAGTCAATGGGATCATAAAGAGTCCGACACAACTGAGCAACTGAGCAAGGCACACTCCCTCCCCAAAAGAAGATGGTGAGTAGTTTTATAGCACTGGTTCAAAGAGGGCATGAGCAGCTTATGGATGTTCTTCTGATGGGATGGTGGTGGGGTAAGGAGGTGTCAGCATCATCAGCTCTCAAGTCCAACTGGTCTGGAGTCTGCATGTCTGTGGGCAACCTACCATTATTAGTCATTAACTTCTCTCACCTGGAGCAGGCTTCAGTCTCTGAAAAACAGCTCAAAGATGTTGTTGTGTGTATCCATTGATGAGGAAACGGAACTTTGTCCAAGGCTGCTCTTCACTATTTGTTTCTCCCTGGTCTCGCATCCCCTCCCTTCCCTAATGAACAGCTGCTTGCATCTGCCCACTGGGGCTCAGGGAAGGTCATGGAGGCTGAAAGATGGCTGTTTGCTATAATCAAAGAAACGGGAGACAAAGAAAGGCCTGGAGCCCAGGAGCCCCACAGGGCCCTGCACGGTATCGATAAGCAAAGCACAAAATGCCCAGCCAATTATAGCTGTCTTCTAAAAACTAGCCATTTACGTGTGTGTGTCTGTTCAGTTGCTCAGTCATGTCCAACTCTTTGTGACCCCATGGACTGTAGCCCGCCAGGCTCCCTTGTCCATGGAATTCTCCAGGCAAGAATACTGGAGTGGATTGCCATTTCCTACTTCAGGGGTCTTCTCAACTCAGGGATCGAACCCTCATCTCTTGCGTCTCCTGCATTGGCAGGAGGATTCTTTACCACTGAGCCACCTGGGAATCCCCACTTATATTAAAGTCAAAACAAATGTATTTTATATAAAAATTCTCTATGTTAGTGATATGTTCTACTTCTCAAATGGTTATATTTGTATTATGGAACAAAGTCATAGAATTTCAGATCATGTCACTGAATGACCAGAAGGTACACACCAAAACTAGAGTCACTTTTAAATTGTAGGTGGTTCTAATTTTCATCATAGATTCTCCCCATCAGTGAAAGTAAGTACAGTTTTGCTATATTTTAAGGTTTTATACTCTGGAGTTGAAACTATCTCCATCTAGTCATGGGAGACAATAACCTGAGGAATACCGAGGGCGTGACGAGGAGGCCCATCTTTGTCCTTTGCCCACCGCGAATAGAAACACAGAAGAACCTTTGCAAATCCAAAAACACTGGAGGAATTTTCCCTGCCTCTCCTCTCCCTTTTCTTGGGGCTAGTCTGTTGAATTTTAAAAGCAGAATTTTGCTTTCACAAAGTACACCAGACAGGAATTTGTTCAAATTCCTCCAAACTAAGCCAAGAAAAAAATTTCAGAAAGTTCAGACGTGCATGGCCGAGTGGAAAGAACAGTTTTTGGAGGCAGGCATGGATGCCTGGGAACACAGCTCCAGACAGTCACTGCTGGGTGACCTCAGGCAAGCGTCGCAGCCTCGCTGCCCCTGGCTCCTCATTTAGGAAATGAGAGTGAGAAGGATGAACCTGCCAGGGTGTCGGTAGAGAACCAAAGCCTCTAAAAAGGGCCCTGCAGGTCCCCAGGTGGCTCTCTCCACCTGTGTGATCTCTGACAGCTCCAGGGAGCCCGTCTCGTTGCTCTTCTGGCTCTGTGTCCCGGAGGCTGCAGTTGCCCTTGGCGGGAGCTGCCCCAATACAGTCCAGGCTGCCATCACTCTGCCCAGGCCTGATTGTCCTTAGGTCTAGGCTTTTGTCCACAAGACTAAGTGGGAGCTAAGCGGCCAGTTGTTGTTGGTTGGTTGCTAAGTCATGGCCAACTCTTTGTGACCCCCAGGGACTGCAGCCCACCAGGTTCCCCTGTCCATGGGATATTCCATTCAAGAATACTGCAGTGGGTTGCCATTCCCTCCTCCGGGGAGCTTCCCGACCTAGGGATCGAAGCTGTGTCTCCTGCACTGTAGGCGGATTCTTCACTGCTGAGCTGCCAGGGAAGCCCAAGCACCCAGAGACCTGTGTGATGGTGACAAGCCCTGTTCTGGCGAGGAGTCCATGCCAGGGACATCCTAGAATCTGCTGCTCTTGCTTCCTCATTGCTCCGTGAGATTTCCAGAAGAGCAGCCAAACAGCAGCGCCGTGGTGAGGAGGACCGGCTCCAAGGAACGTGTGTTCAAATCCCATCTTGGACAAAAGACCTTGCTTGCCCCCACCCCAGTCTCTTCCTCTGCGCTGCTTCTGCACTGAGCTGTGCTCAGTCGTGTCTGACTCTTTGTGACCCCACTGACTGTAGCCTGCCAAGCTCCTCTGTCCGTGGAATTTCCCGGGCAAGAACACTCGAACAGATTGCCGTTTCCTCCTCCAAAAGATCTTCCCCACCCAGGGATCAAACCCAAGTCTCCAGCATCTCCTGCACCGACAGGTGGATTCTTTACTACTAGGGCTACCTGGGAAGCCCTTTCTTCCTCTGTAAATGGGCTTAAAGCACTGGGGCGGCTGCTTCAGTGAGCAGAGTGATATTAGGATCTGTGAGCACCCAGTGTTATCGGTTGAGAATAAAACTGTGGATCTGTTTGCCTTGCTGAGGACGCGTATGGGAGAAGGAGGCAGCAGAAGGAAAGGGGAGGGGGTGGGCTGGGAGGGAAGTAGAGTGATGCCCTCGAGAGGGAGCTGGCAAAGGGCAGCCAGCACCTCTGTGACTGCCAGTGAGGGCTACGGAGCGTGCTTTCGCAGGCAAAGCTGGCCTGCTCTCCCTGCACCAGGAGCCCTGGCAGCTGCTGTGGGTGACCAGCTGGCCCCAGCCACCATCTCTTCTTAGAAATCAAGGCAGACAGTCCAGGTCTGGAGCTCCTCCAAGAAGGCAGTGGAGCCGCCTGGCTGGCTTTCAGAGTCGGCTTCTCAGCTCATTGTCTGAGGCATCCTTCCTTCCTTTGACACGCGTTTTCTCTCTGAAAACTTGCACCAGGCCGTCTCCCTCACCTGCTCTCTGCTTTGTTTCATTCACTGTTCCTTCAGCTTCTTCTCTGCATTTTGTCCCGATGAACTTTTCTTTATGTTTGTAGTCTGGGCTGTTCTTGGGGTGTTTACTGTCTCCGGGGGGAGGAAAAGAAAGAAACTGTACACTGGAAAATTTGGACAAACATTTTGAAGTGCTCCACCCCGCCGATAGAATAAGATACATAATGGTGTGTCAGTCCTGTTCATGCAGCCCTTAAAATCAAGCTTTTTGGGGAAAAGGAAGCAAGAGATTGCGAATTTGTCATGCAAATAAGGTCAGGCTCTTGATGGTCTCCTGTTGGCTCTTTTTAAAAGGAGAGAGATCCAAGACTGAGGTCAAAACAGAAGGATTAAAAGGCTGGCAAACTTAAATGGGCCAAAGGAAAGAGCCTTTTTACTTAAGTAGCTATATGGATGGTGCCCCCTTTAAGCGTCAGCAGTTACTGCTGGCAATGTGATATGTCTGTCAAAGTAATAGCAGGTTTATTCAAGTTAAAGAAAATTATAAAACGCACCTAATATAGTGGGTACTTATTCCCGATTCCTAAGTTAGCGCCATTGATGAGAAGTCAAAGAGTGGTGGTGTCAATCAAATAAGAGATTTGAGTAAAACATTCAGTTCTACTTCCTCATCTCTCAAAAAGAGGCAACTCCTGCCCTATCTTCTTATTCCTAATCTGCAGAGTTCTTGAGTGAACCTGCTTTGGAGGAAAACCCTCTGTCAAGAGTATAATTTTTGAGGTACATCAGCTAATGACAATTATTATATTATAAATTAAATTATATAAATATAATAATAAATGTAATAAATATGGGGCCTCTCTGGTGGCTCAGACAGTAAAGAATCTGCCTGCAGTGCAGGAGACCTGGGTTTGATCCCTGGGTTGGGAACATCCCTTGGAGAAGGACACAGCAACCCACTCCAGTATTCTTGCCTGGAGAATTCCATGGACAGAGGAGCTTGAGTCTCAAAGAGTCGGACACAACTCAGCAAATAACACTTTCACTTCTTCACTTTCACTTTCAATAAAACTATATTATCAAGCAATTATAATCTTTCTTATTATTGATGAAGAAGAATGAGTAGGAGTATATACCTGCTGAATAATAATTAAACAAAAGATTAGTAAAGCTCTGAATAATCACTCCATATTCCAGACATACTTCTATGTACATTGGAGGCTAGGTGGTATTTCCAGGACTGATTTTCTTGTCGTTCTCCTGACCAGGGGTGAAAAAGTGAGCATCACACCATCTGCCACATTGCAAATGCCTGATTGCTCTTAATGTCAATGAGTCCAGTACTTGCTCGAAAGGTCAGCTCTCTGGCCAAAGGAGCTCTGGCCCGTGTGGCAGTCTGGCCAGCGCGGAGAGCCACTTCATTCCAGGCGTGAGCCGCCCGGATCACAGCTGCCCAGAGCTCCTTGGCTTTGGTGAAGTTTGTTGTGCTGTTATATAATGGATACTGGGACCATATCCCATGAAGAACTGTTTTGATTTTTTTTCTTTCCTCCTTCTCCACTGTCCTGTTGTCACTCTGTGGTCTGTGTTGAATGGTGCCTTAGAGTGTGTTGTTAAAATCAAGCAGAAGAACAGGCAGCAATTAAGGTGTATGGAAAGAAAGGTGTAAACAGGGGGTACACACAGATGGCGTGGGACCATCTCTTCACCCCTATGCTGTTACTAGTGCAGAAGCCAAATTGTGACCAAGCAGGCTATATGTGGGCTTTCCTGGTGGCTCAGACAGTAAAGAATCCGCCTCCCATGAAGGAGACCTGGGTTCGATCCCTGGATCAGGAAGATCCGCAAGAGAAGGAATGGCTACCCACTCCAGTATTGTTACCTGGAGAATTCCATGGACACAGGAGCCTGATGGGCTTGGAGATGACTGAGACATAAACACTTTCATTTAGGATTTTCCTGGTAGCTCAGATGATAAAGTGTCTGCCTGAAATGTAGGTGACCTGGGTTCGATCCCTGAATCAGGAAGATCCCCTGGAGAAGAAAATAGCAACCCAGTCCAGTATTCTTGCTGGAAAATCCTATGGACAGAGAACCCGGGCAGGCTGCAGTCCATGGGGTCACAAAGAATTGGACATGACTGAGTGACTAACAGGCTACATGTGAACAGAGAATCATGCCTTTGTGCGTTAATTTAGAATTCTCATTTTAACCAGACATGCTGATTTGTCCATGCTATATCTGATCCATACCTTGAACCAAAAAGAAGTTATTTAATGGCTTCTGGTTTCTGCTTTAACATGTGAAGAGCTTCAGTTCAGTTCAGTCACTCAGTCGTGTCTGACTCTTTGCGACCCCATGAATCATAGCACACCAGGCCTCCCTGTCCATCACCATCTCCCAGAGTTCACTCAAACTCACGTCCATTGAGTCAGAGATGCCATCCAACCATCTCATCCTCTGTCATCCCCTCTTCCTCCTGCCCTCAATCCCTCCCAGCATCAGTCTTTTCCAATGAATCAACGCTTAGCATGACGTGGCCAAAGTACTGGAGTTTCAGCTTTAGCATCATTCCTTCCAAAGAAATCCCAGGGCTGATCTCCTTCAGAATGGACCGGTTGGATCTCCTTGCAGTCCAAGGGACTCTCAAGAGTCTTCTCCAACACCACAGTTCAAAAGCATCAATTCTTTGGTGCTCAGCTTTCTTCACAGTCCAACACTCACACCCATACATGACCACTGGAAAAACCCTGGCCTTGACTAGAGGGACCTTGTTGGCAAAGTAATGTCTCTGCTTTTGAATATGCTATCTAGGTTCTTCATAACTTTTCTTTCAAGGAGTAACCGTCTTTTAATTTCATGGCTGCAGTCACCATCTGCAGTGATTTTGGAGCCCCCAAAAATAAAGTCTGACACTGTTTCCACTGTTTCCCCATCTATTTCCCATGGAGTGATGGGACCAGATGCCATGATCTTCGTTTTCTGAATGTTGAGCTTTAAGCCAACTTTTTCACTCTCTTCTTTCACTTTCATCAAGAGGCTTTTTAGTTCCTCTTCACTTTCTTCCATAAGGGTGGTGTCATCTGCATATCTGAGGTTATTGATATTTCTCCCAGCAGTCTTGATTCCAGCTTGTGCTTCTTCCAGTCCAGCATTTCTCATGATGTACTCTGCATAGAAGTTAAATAAGCAGGGTGACAGTATACAGCCTTGACGTACTCCTTTTCCTATTTGGAACCAGGCTGTTGTTCCATGTCCAGTTCTAATTGTTGCTTCCTGACCTGCATATAGGTTTCTCAAGAGGCAGGTCAGGTGGTCTGGTATTCCCATCTCTTGAAGAATTTTCCACAGTTTATTGTCAAATTCAGACTTAAATTGAAGAAAGTAGGAAAACCACTAGACCATTCAGGTATGACCTAAATCAAATCCCTTATTATTATACAGTGGAAGTGAGAAATAGATTTAAGGGACTAGATCTGATAGATAGAGTGCCTGATGAACTATGGAATGAGGTTCCTGACATTGTACAGGGGACAGGGATCAAGACCATCCCCGTGGAAAAGAAATGCAAAAAAGCAAAATAGCTGTCTGGGAAGGCCTTACAAATAGCTGTGAAAAGAAAAGAAGTGAAAAGCAAAGGAGGAAAGGAAAGATATAAACATCTGAATGCAGAGTTCCAAAGAATAGCAAGAAGATATAAGAAAGCCTTCCTCAGTGATCAATACAAAGAAATAGAGGAAAACAACAGAATGGGAAAGACTAGCGATCTCTTCAAGAAAATTAGAGATATCAAGGGCACATTTCATGCAAAGATGGGCTCGATAAAGGACAAAAATGGTATGGACCTAACAGAAGCAGAAGATATTAAGAAGAGGTGGCAAGAATACACAGAAGAACTGTACAAAAAAGATCTTCACGACCAAGATAATCATGATGGTATGATCACTCACTTAGAGCCAGACATCCTGGAATGTGAAGTCAAGTGGGCCTTAGAAAGCATCACTACGAACAAAGCTAGTGGAGGTGATGGAATTCCAGTTGAGCTGTTTCAAATCCTGAAAGATGATTCTGTGCAAGTGCTGCACTCAGCATGCCAGCAAATTTGGAAAACTCAGCAGTGGCCACAGAACTGGAAGAGGTTAGTTTTCATTCCAATCCCAAAGAAAGGCAATGCCAAAGAATGTTCAAACTACCGCACAATTGCACTCATCTCACATGCTAGTAAAGTAATGCTCAAAATTCTCCAAGCCAGGCTTCAGCAATATGTGAACCGTGAACTTCCTGATGTTCAAGCTGGTTTTAGAAAAGGCAGAGGAACCAGAGATCAAATTTCCAACATCCACTGGATCATGGAAAAAGCTAGAGAGTTTGAGAAAATCATCTATTTCTGCTTTATTGACTATGCCAAAACCTTTGACTGTGAAGAGCTTAGCAGTTATCAATCCTGCTCTCACAAGAAGAGAAAAGTTAAACAAACTGAATACCAGCAATTCTGAAAGTCAGCCGTGCTCTTAGATCTAACAGAGAGTTGAGTTTGCAGGGCACATTCGTGCCTTGCAATCTGGAGAGACAACAAATATGGAGAATCATTGCTCCCCAGGGGCAGAAGCCACGGTGCCAGAGATACTTAAACTAGAATTGAGTAATTGCTGGAGGCTGAACGTGGACTAGATTAGAAGTTGAAAAATCCCCCCATGTTTAGGGGGACCCAAGGCTTTCGTGCGTTTACCTGCAGAAGACATACCTAGTTCTTAAGGTGATGATCAGAGAAAAAAATCCCATATGCTTCATGCAGGGGAGAGAAACAGTGACCATTTCGAAATAAGCCCACAGCCCTCTGTTCTTCATGACAAAGTCATGTCCAAGAGGATGTCTGCTTCCTCAGAGCCTCATCTGGCCTCAGAGGAGGGCAGGCAGATGACCAGAGCCCCCTCCAGCCTCTCTGTATCACACAAACCGAGAACAAAAAGGCTAAGGAATTCTTCTGAAGGTCAGAACCCCTGAGATTTAATCATAAGATTATAGAACGTTTTCCCTCGCCAACACTGTATCGTGACAGTAACAGGGGTCCAAAATAATGTTAATAACTGGATTACTACCTAGCTGCAAGACACAGAGTCTGCTTAGAAGAAATTTAGGGGGAAATCTAAAGACAGCAAGAGAGGCAGAAACCAAGACTCTGAAGGAAACTGAGGGCTTTGACAGAGCACAGCCTAAATTCTTGCCAGGTTATCATAAAGCCTGGTACTAAAGGCCTACCTACCTACTTCAGTTACTATCTATACAACAGACTGGTTCGAAATTGGGAAAGGAGTACATCAAGGCTGTCTGTTTTCACCCTGCTTAAGTCTTGTGTAAGTTATAGAAACTTTATGTTTATCATAACACAACTATTTTTAGTGAAAATCATATGTTGTTTATATTTATCACATTTATTGTAAATTATATTTGGTCAGTATCACTCAGATGTCTTTCTTCCATCCCACTTAGACTTGAATCAGATTTTAACATGCCACTGAAAAAAAAAAAAAGTAAGTCAGATGATCTCATTCCAGTCTTGGTTGGTCTTTTGTACTTGTGTTTATTTACTAGTTCAGTTTTATTCAAAAATGAAACAGGGAGTTCCCTGGTCGTCTAGTGGTTAGGATTCAGCACTTTCACTGCTGTGTGGCTGTTGTTCAGTTGCTAAGTTGTGTCCGACTCTGCGACTCCATGGACTACAGCACGCCAGGCTCTCCTGTCCTCCACTATATCCCAAAGTTTGCTCAAATTCATGTCAGTTGAGTCGGTGATGCCATCTGCTTCATCCTCTGCCACTGCTCTCTCCTTTTGCCTTCAATCTTTCCCAGCATCAGGGTCTTTTCCAGTAAGTCAGCTCTTCACAATAAGTGGCCAAAGTATTAGAGCTTCAGCATCAGTTCTTCCAATGAACACTCACTGCTATGGCTCAAGTTCAGTCCCTGGTTGGAAAACTGAGATTTTGCAAGCTTTGTGGCATGGCCAAAATATAAAGATAAAACAAATAATATTTTTTTAATTAAAAAAAAAAAAGAAATTCTAACTATTGTGGCTCTTTTGAGGTAGACGGACCAACCTTGCCTTAAAGTTCATTCTTATTTCCCTTGCTTATCATGATAATGCAGAAATGTGAAAGTTCCCCCAAATGCGAAGACAAGAAAGCCTCAGTATTTCCTCCAAATACTTGGTTCTAATTTTGGACTATTGTGAAATTCTAATGTCATAACTGTCAACTCCCTAAGAATTACATGAAGTCTTGCCCTTTTGGCCTTGATTTCTTTTGAATGTACTTTCCAATAGATCTTTCAAAAGTGGGTGATGAAGCTCACACACTCTGGAAGAAACCACATTTCTCGCATGATATGTTTTGCTTGCTTTTGGAGAAAATTGCAAAAGCTACAGAGTAACATTTATCCCGTGTGTTAGTGGTGACCCACAGACATCTTCACGGGCAGAGCCTGAGGCCCAGGAGGGCGACACGGGTTAGAAGAGCGGACGATTTGAATGCTAAGGAAGGTCGCTGCATGCTCACTGTGGCTCAGCACAGTTTTCTTCTGTTTTTTAATCAACTAATGGAAAATAAATTTCCCCCGAGCTCTTTTGATCTCAAATCTCTGCTCTTCAAAGGCAGGGGCGTGACAGTCGTGACCTCTGCTCTGCTGCTCTAAGCTCTAGCCTCTGTGGAAATTGCCCAGCTCCAGAGGCAGGGAGTGTTTTCGTTGGCCTGTGGGCTCAGCATCCTTGGAACTGCTCTCCTTAACGCCTAAACTTTCCTGCCCGTGTCAGCATCAGTCTTGTCAACACTTCTTTTCCATTTGTGAATCCTGTAGTTAGAGCTTTCAACTCCCCTTTTCTAGAAGGATTCTATATTTAGCACTTGGGCGTTTAGAAACTCTCTCTCTGAAGAAATACATTTCAAGTACGAATCTTTATGACTTATAACAAAGTTTAACTTAGAAAATATATGTAAATATGCAGATTTTTTTTTTATGGCCTTTGATCTCATCTCAAAGCTTTAGTGGTGCGAATGGTGAGGTAACTGATAAAGTGGTTTTACTAGTGAGGCAAGGTTGTACCAAATGAGTACTTTTTTTCTTTTAATCCTTGTTACTTATTTGTCCCCATTTGCTGCTACACTTTTCTGCTGTTCTGGGTGCTTTGGAATTCGCTGATGCTCTGATTCTTCTTCCTGCACGCACAGACCCAGAGAGGCTGTCAGGCATCAGCCAACATTAGTAACCTCTGTCTTAATTTGGACATTTGGTTGTACGCGCCTTCTAGTTTTCAATTTCTGGGTCATGAGCCCACGTATGGGTGGTTATTGGTTTTATGTCCTTTAATAATTTAATTCATTTCTAGCAGTGGAATTTGTTGAGGTGAAAATGTTTACCTATATTATATTTGTCTTACTGTCTTTCGGTTTTATAGATGGAAAAACCAAGGTGCAGAAAGGGTAGCAGGAGAGAGAATTAATTGCCTCTCAAACATGCAGGTCCCCGTTCCAGAACGACCGGGTTAATTCGAGTCCCCCTACTTATTCTCTGTCCCTTAGACAGATTCCCTATACTTTATGTGCTTTCTCTCTCCCATCTTCAAAACAGGGGCATAATGACAGGTACTCATAATGCCGTGAGGATTAAACACTGACTTTCCTCTTAATCATACCTCCAAAAATCTGCCCACATATTGTTCCCTTGCCCTTCTTTGCATTGTTAGGAGTATTTTCAATGCGAGAATTCTCCCTGAAAATGCAAAGTCCTATTTAGTGATTTACCACCTTATGTTTTGGTGTTCAGTAAACGCCGTGGAAACCAAAGATGGGCTCCATTACATGAATTTTTGGTTCCTTTAGTTCGTCCTATGAGAACATGATTTCAAATGAAACCCAGTTTTCCAATGTACTTCATTTCACTTAAAACTATAGCACCTAAAAGTGTTAAACCCCAAGTGGCAAGTGTATATGGTACATATCCTTTCTTTATTATATATTTACTTGACTTGAATGCTAGTTTTTATTATCCACATTGTTACAGCAGATGCTGTAGCCTAAAATTATTTCATTGCTAGGGATATTAAAATTGCCCTGGCTTCACTCAGAAACAACTTTATCAAAATCCCAAGAATAACACTATTGGTACTCCGTATAAAATAGACAGCTAATGAGAACCTTAGTTCTCTGAATGTTGAGCTTTAAGCCAACTTTTTCACTCTCTTCTTTCACTTTCATCAAGAGGCTTTTTAGTTCTTCTTCACTTTCTGCCATAAGGGTGGTGTCATCTGCATATCTGAGGTTATTGATATTTCTCCCAGCAATCTTGATTCCAGCTTGTGCTTCCTCCAACCCAGCGTTTCTCATGATGTACTCTGCATAGAAGTTAAATAAGC
The DNA here is from genome assembly GCF_032405125.1 of Capricornis sumatraensis. Taxonomy (NCBI): domain Eukaryota; kingdom Metazoa; phylum Chordata; class Mammalia; order Artiodactyla; family Bovidae; genus Capricornis; species Capricornis sumatraensis. The sequence goes on along the minus strand of NC_091080.1, from coordinate 85,898,870 downwards.
AGGGTGACAATATACAGCCTTGACATACTCCTTTTCCTATTTGGAACCAGTCTGTTGTTCCATGTCCAGTTCTAACTGTTGTTTCCTGACCTGCATACAGATTTCTCAAGAGGCAGGTCAGGTGGTCTGGTATGCCCATCTCTTTCAGAATTTTCCACAGTTTCTTGTGATCCACACAGTCAAAGGCTTTGGCATAGTCAATAAAGCAGAAATAGATGTTTTTCTAGAACTCTCTTGCTTTTTCGGTGATCCAGCAGATGTTGGCAATTTGATGTCTGGTTGCTCTGCCTTTTCTAAAACCAGCTTGAACATCAGGAAGTTCACGGTTCATGTATTGCTGAAGCCTGGCTTGGAGAATTTTAAGCATTACTTTACTAACATGTGAGATGAGTGCAATTGTGCAGTAGTTTGAGCATTCTTTGGCATTGCCTTTCTTTGGGACTGGAATGAAAACTGACCTTTTCCAGTCCTGTGGCCACTGCTGAGTTTTCCAAATTTGCTGGCATATTGAGTGCAGCACTTTCACAGCATCATCTTTGAGGATCTGAAATAGCTCAACTGGAATTCCATCACCTCCACTAGCTTTGTGGCATCCGGCCCCATCACTTCATGGCAGATAGATGGGGAAACAGTGGCTGACTTTATTTTTCTGGGCTCTAAAATCACTGCAGATGGTGACTGCAGCAATGAAATTAAAAGATGCTTACTCTTTGGAAGGAAAGTTATGACCAACCTAGACAGCATATTAAAAAGGAGAGATATTACTTTTCCAACAAAGGTCCATCTCTAGTTAAGGCTATGGTTTTTCCAGTAGTCATGTATGGATGTGAGATTTGGACTATAAAAAAGCTGAGTGCTGAAGCATTAAGGCTTTTGAACTGTGGTGTTGGAGGAGACTCTTGAGAATCCCTTGGACTGCAAGGAGATCCACAGTCCACCCTAAAGGAAATCAGTCCTGGGTGTTCATTGGAAGACTGATGTTGAAGCTGAAACTCCAGTACTTTGGCCACCTGATGCAAAGAGCTAACTCAGTGGAAAAGATCCTGATGCTGGGAAAGATTGAGGGCAGGAGGAGAAGGGGACAACAGAGGATGAGATGGTTGGATGGCATCATCGACTCCATGGACATGGGTTTGGGTGGACTCTGGGTGCTGGTGATGCACAGGGAGGCCTGGTGTGCTGCAATTCATGGGTTCTCAAAGAGTCGGACAGGACTGAGCAACTGAACTGAACTGAATGAGAACCTACTGTGTAGCACAGGGGACTCTATTCAAGACTCTATGGTGACCTAACTGGGAAGGAAATCCAAAAAGAAAGAGGAGATATATGTATAGGAATAGCTGATTCACTTTGCTGAACAGTAGAAACGGTTAATAACACAATGTTGTAAAGCAGTGTTAGTGCAAGTAAAAAGAGAAATCCTTAGGAACAAGAACAATAAAATGTTGCATGTGATTTGAGTCCCTTTAGAAGCGCTTTTGTCATTGATAAAATGATCATGGATAAATATTGTTTTTCTGAAAAATGTCTTCTCATTTCAAAAGTCCACCCCAACTCAGCCAGCCTCCCCCTCCCTCTGTCTGGGCAGGAACCAGCATCTTCACTGTGTATGAGGCCGCTTCCCAGGAAGGCTGGGTGTTCCTCATGTACCGAGCCATCGACAGCTTTCCCCGCTGGCGTTCCTACTTCTACTTCATCACCCTGATCTTCTTCCTGGCCTGGCTGGTTAAGGTACTCGGGCAGTTCCTCCTCATCAGGTCCATGTTTTCCGACAGTTTCTGCAGATCTTTTGGTTTTGATGGTCCTCCCTCCCTCTTGCCCAGCGTTTGGTAAATGTGGTCTCTCGTTTTCTTGCAGAACGTGTTCATCGCTGTCATCATAGAAACATTTGCGGAAATCAGGGTGCAGTTTCAACAGATGTGGGGGTCGAGAAGCAGCACTACTTCCACAGCCACCACGCAGGTACCTACTGGGGTGATGACGTCACTCGGAGAGAATGACGTCACTCGGAGAGGATGACGTCGTTCCCTCGAACTGGGGGTGTCCCTCCGCACCACCCTTGGGAATTGATGGAACTTGAGAAACTCCTCTTATCATGGGCTTTGGCAGCCAGACTCGCTGAGGGAGCTGCTTAAACTTACAGATGCAAAGGCCCAAGCCCAGAAGAACCAAATCAGACCCTGGGGGTGATGGCACCTATGTTTTTAACAGTTCCAGGGGTATGTTTGATACACAGTCAGGCTTATCATCACATTTATTAGGTACTTTTGATTTGATTCTGCCTTCACATGTCCTCAAAGGGCTTGCAGATAAAATACAGCAATTGGACAGACTTCCCTGGTGGTCTGGTGGCTAGGATTTAATACTCCCAGTGCAGGGGGTCCAGGTTCATTCCCTGGTCAGAGAACTAGATACGTGTTACATCTAAGAATTTGCATGCTGCAACTAAGACTTGGCACAGCCAAAGGGAAAAATACAAGTGTAGCAACTGTAGAATTTCCCATTTTTATAAATATCCATATATTTGCAAACCAATATAATGGCCCGTATGTAAAGGATTAGAATTGCTGACTAGAAAATTTATTTCATTCAGAACGAAGCAATCATAATAGAATAAATTATGAAAAAGACCCCTCAATTCAAATGCTTGCCTCTGAATTTTGAGGAATTACTGAATGTTCAGAAGGTTTCCCCTATGCTTCTAAGAAATTGGAAGTGACCGTGCTATATAAAAATAGCATGACATTTATTACATAAAAGGGTAATTCAGATAAAATTCTTTGTTTTTATTTTTGGCTTTGTTTTGTGTATTTGTTTATTTGATTAGAAAGGAAGAATAGATGTATAAATATCTTTTTCTGGTATGAATCTTTATAAAAAAAGAAAGAAAATAAAAATTCCTAAATTGAGGATGAAATGCTTTTATGCCTTATAACTATTAACTTAACATTAAATTTTAAGATAAATTTAAGTTTGTGAATATAAATGCAGGTTTACTAAGACAAAGATGTCTCTTAAAGATTCAAGGTAAAAATTTTACTTTGAAAATCTCCAAATTGAACTTTTAATAATCATATGATTATTACTTTAAATAATATTTTATTTTTTAAAATAATTATATTTGTGACTATGCATTAAAATTTTAAAGAAAAGAATTCAGGATAGTGGCTCACTGGGGTGGAGATGGGGAAGAAGAGGAATAAAATTAAGGAGAAGGGCAAAAGTAACAAAAATGCTATTAAACATGCTCATCTTTGGAAAAGCCTTATGCAGCATCTTTGTAATTTTGTGAAAGTTCGAATAGTCTAACCAATTCCTTATAGATGAAATAGTATTAATATTTTTCAGTTTTGTCAAACTGCTATTCAGACTTCCATGAAAGATTTTTATAGTTATCACCTGGGTTATATCACAGATGGCATGTAGGAAAACATTCAGTGAGTCCGCCACATATTTCTGCTCTCATTTTTTGAAGTGAACTATGAGAAATTATACAGGACCAAGTGCATTGCTGGCTTGTCTTTTAAGTAGAGTGACACCCTCATGAAGGTGTGTTTTCCAGAACAGACTTTGAGAATGAAGTGTAATATACAGTTATGAACTCCACACAGAATCCACATTTGATATTCCTGAGGACCTAAAACGTCCTTCAAACCACATAATGCTCATTAAGTAACTCTTACTTGTCAAACCACAGCTGGAAAAGTGGTGTTTGGAAATGCCAAATCAGCCAGCAGTTTTCCCAGGAAGTGAAATGTGGAGGGACTGTGAACACAGTTGTACAAAATTGCTTGGATGCAAAATTGCCCTTAATCAGGAGGCATAAGCCAGTAATTTAGAGGTAATGCGTCTAGGTATTCGACAGAGGTAATCACATGGAGAATTGTGAAAAACCTTCATTAAGAAAAACGCTGTGGCTGAGGCCCCGGTTGCTAGGCAACCAAAAGCTCCTGAAGCAGCCTCTCTGGTAAACCACCACTTGGGGTGCCTGGCAACAGGCCACAAGCCCCGCCCAGCCCCTCCCCAGCCCCTCAGCAAGTGATCCAGATGCTTTTGTATGTGTGGAAGGGAGAGATGTCATCTGCTATGATTCTATTACATTTGTAAAATCTGACACAACTTTGTGCCTAAGGACCTCCCATTAGCTGGTTTAAAACAAAATCGGAAGTTTAATTCTAATAAAGCAGATGGGCTTTCAGGAAATAAAATGAAAATGGTTGTGTATTGTGAAGCTCACAGCCTTTCTGAAATGAAGCCAGTTCTCACCTTCCTCTAGCATGTAGGTGTCTGCAGTTGTTTTCTGTAAGGCATCCTCTTACAAGGGCAAAGAGCATCCCAGGCCTAGTGGACTCAGTGATGTTTCTAAGTCCCTGGACTTTCCCAGGTCTGTGTTTGTAGAAAGGGAAATTATACACATTAACAGGATAAAGTAGGGGCTTTCCAACATCTTAGGAGGTTCGATGGGAATTGGCTGTGATACAGGCTGTTCAGAGGCAAACGAGAATTAGCGATGAGAATGTTTTCTTTAAAATAACAAAGCAACTTCCCTCCAAGTCACAGCACAGAAACAAATTACAGAAAAATTAATGCCAACGGTCTTGTGGAGACCATAATAGAGCAGGACGCAGGAAAACAAAGGGCAAATAATGTGGAAATTTTCGGATTAGTAATCAGTAGTTTGCCTGAACTCCGATGGGGAGGGGTGTCTCTGGCACCTGTAGTTATTAGACACGGATCACTGTTGCTACTTGCTCAGTTATGTGTTGGGCTAAAGTGCAAGAGGTTCATACATCCAGGAAGCCATCGTCCCCTGTGTCAGCCCACAGTAGCGGGGCTGACGCCATGCCACAGGTCCGTAGCAGGTGTTGGCCCAGAATTGGATGTCGGGATGGGCTGATGTACTAGTGGACCATGTCCTGAGCACCACGTATCCCCAGTCCAGAGTTGCATGCCCATCCTTAAACACTTCATCTCGGATATCTGTTGCCATTCGCAGGGTCCTCTGATTTAGGCTGGTTCATGATAGGGACGAGCTTAGAACTGAAAGAACTACCAAACTGTAGGGCCCCGAAAGGCTATGTTGTATGCGATGAGAGACACAAAACAGCCTCTGCTTTTCAAAACGCACCCAACTTTTATATACAAAGCATGGCCCAGTAAGGTCATGTTGGAAAACTGAAGTAGCTCAGGCATGTCTGACTCTTTTGCAACCCCATGGACCATAGCATACCAGTCTCCTCTGTCCATGGGATTTTCCAGGCAAGGGTACTGGAGTGGGTTGCCATTTCCTTCTCCAGAGGATTTTACTGACCCAGGGATCGAACCCGGGTCTCCCATATTGCAGGCAGATGCTTTACCATCTGAGCCACCAGGGAAGCCACAAGGTCACGTAAATAAATATTCTTACTGTCTAAAGACAGCAATCATTCCTGGGTCTGTCATTGTCTCTGACTTGCTGTTTTCTGAAGAAGATGGAAGACTGATAAGGATGGAGTTGATTCAAGGACACAGGGATTCTTCCTCCTTTGTAGGTCCGTGAGCATTCTCAGAATATGGGTTCCTCCATACCTGAACAACTTCTGTGTAAATATGTAGTTCAGATTAAAAGGCTGAAAGGCATAGATGAAAAGGCATGTGATCAAAAATGAAAAGAAGTTCTGTATAAAAAGACTTTGTACCACATTATGTTCCAAGACAACACTTTAGTAAAAATGTGTTTACTGCATTCTAAGACCATTGGTTTCCACATGAATATACATCATTAAAATATGTGAGAAAGCAATTTAGTGAAAGCAGTTTCTGGGAAGGGCTATTGTAGGAGGTACAATAGTGAGCTCCTTCTAATAAGAAACTATAGTCATGGAATAATACATTCATCACAGGAAGCCATAAATGAGAATTGTGTTTTGTAACCCTGAGTCATGGAATATATTATTTAATAACAAAATCAAGTCAAGTGTCTACCCTCATTTTGTGTGATAATGACTATTCCTTTTTTTTATAAGATGATTGGTTTTGAAAGAATCCAAGGAGCATGTGAATTTCAAAATAAATTTTGAATTTTCTTTTCATTAACAAATGTGTATATATGTCTTGGGTTTGGAATTGTAATTCAGTTGCTAGTGATTATTCCTGTTACCAAGATTCATTCTCTTCCACCTACCATTAAATAATCTGTTATTGTTGTTGCTGCTGCTGATATTCTGCCTCAACTAGAACACGCCCCAAAGCAAATTTCTTAGCTAAATCAAGTGGCGCTTTATAAGACCCTAGCAAACAGTTGCAAATAGATAAGCGTGAGATGATTCTCAAGACTGAAATCTCCGTGGATTCCCATGTGATTGTACCAAGAGCAGAGTGCTCATTGGTAATATTCCATTGATTCATACACTGCCACAGGAAATCACAACATGGACTGCCCTGTTGACTTTAAAGGCATCTTATCTAATTTTCATGATTATGTTGTGAAGTGGGTACTGTTATTGTCTCTGCTTTGCAGATTAAAAAAGACAAGGATTGGAAAGTTAATTATCTGATCCAGTATTACGTACCTGGCGCATGGTGGAACTGGCACTCCAAACCAGCTTCCTCGGCCTTAAGGGTCTTTTGTTTTTTCCCCACTCAGTTTTGCCCACTGAGATCCTACCTCCTTTTAATTTAGTCAATACGGCCCCTGCTGTCAATGCACTATCTTTTTTTCTGGCATCTCTTCTCTTAAAAAAACAAAGTTTTCTTGTTGGATGAAAGGTGGAGAAAAGGCTACTTTCATACATTATTACTAACACTATAAATTGGAGCATCCTTTTTACAAAACAGTTTGGCAGTATGTATCAGAAGCCTTAAAAACATATGAACTATTTGACAAAGAGATTGCACTTCTAGTAATTTATCCTAAAAAAATTCTGAACAATGCTCAAAGATATACATTTGAGAATGTTTATGGAAGCATTTTGGTAAACAAAAAAAAAAAAGAGAGAGAGAGAGAGAGACAGAGGGAGATTAACTCTAGCAATAAATTATTGATTTTAAATTATAAAATTAGAATAAATGAACACCACTAAGTCATGACTGAACTTTATTGATATGGAAATATTCAAATAACATATTAATGCAATAGAAAGGTCTCATGTTTGTATGTACATGTGTGTGGGCAAAATACCAGGAAGGTTAACTCTAAAATGTTAGGGGTGATTGTCTCTGGAGAATGTGTTTACAATTTTTTTACAGCTCATACATATTTTGAAGATTTAATAGTAAGCCTGTATTAATAATATAATTTGAGGGGAACATTTTATGTCTTTACAATGAACCGACTCATTGAAAATTCAAACTGAAGCCACTTGTGTTGTTAGTTTCAGCCACAAGGGACAAAAAGCCTGAAAAAGTGGCTCATGTAAAATAGAGTTCCTTTCTCTCTCATGTAAAGTTGGAGTATGTCATTCGAGGGTTGTTATGGTTGTCTGTGTTCTACAGATACAGAATCCTTCCACCTTTTTGCTCCACCTTTCAAAACTTCCATTTCCAAAATTGCCTCCTAGTCTAAAATGGCTGCTGTAGTGCTAACCCTTACATCAATATTCCAGTGAGCAGGAAGGGAAAAAACAGAAAGTTTCAGTTTGCATTTCATGGATAGTGTATAATTACATGATTCAAGATGAGCTTCAAAAATGAAAAAGAATTAGTTCTTCTTCTTTTTTTTCTTTTGATGGTCATAAAATTTTCTTACTTTGGAAGACAAGGAGAACAGATATGGAGTGACAACTGGCAGTTCCTGCCATACTCCCCTAGGAGCTTCAGTTCCATAGGGTTTATGGCCCTGGATAACACACTGCTGTTACATGTGTACCTCATGTAGCTGCTGTTATATTAACCAAGCTAGATGTTGTGTATTCAGAGAACCAATGAGAAATTGACCATATTTGCATTTTCTTCACTTTATGTCATACAAAAAAGTGACCTTGAGAGAACACTTTCACTAAAAATTGATTCATTTGATTTTGGTTGACTGGAAGAAAAAATAATTTAACACAGAAAATTAGTCTGCTGCTGATGAAAGCAAATGTGTGCCCCAGGGATTTTTTTGTCCCCTGATAAGAGAAGAGAATGCTTATACAGAGAGTTCCCACCTAGTGACTGGCAGGATCGCTTTTGTCTTTTCTCCTTCAAAGGAGACTTCCAGACATTTGACAGGTATTTTAAAAGGCTCTTATACATGTTTGCATGTCACCCAATGTATGTATTCTGAGAATGAGCCTATTTGTGATGCCTGTGCTTGATTCTGTCACTAAGCATACCTTTTAAGATTCATTCTAAAGGGAATCAAAATCCTGTAAATGGACAGCAGAAAAAAGTCATTTGTGATTGGGACCTTGAATCAGAGAACCTTTGTGTAAAGGTACACCTCCACTTTGTCATTTTTAAAATACATATATGAGGACTTTCATGGCAGGTCAGTGGTTAAGACTAAGTGCTTCCACTGCAGGGGGCCTGGGTTTGATCCCTGGTGGGAGCTCTACCATCCTGCATGCCTCATGGGGAAAAAAAAAAAAAGATCTACCACCTCTGTTACCAGGGGTTTGAAGTTATAAATCCTCGGTAATGGGATCTTGCCACCATCTCATATTTCCATCAATAATTACCCTTATGATCACAGGGTCAGAGTAACAGGAAGGCATGAATATGGCAAAGAAAGTGTTTACGTGTGTGAAATTGTGAACTCGGACAGGAATAAAACAGTGAGTGTTTGTAGTTGTGACTTTTCTTAAAAAATAAAGAGCCGTAATTCCCCACCCTATTCCATCACTCTCACACATGCACACTTAAGGAATTGAAAAGAAAATATATATTAGTGGGAAAATACTTATAAGTGGTAAATGCCTTCCAGCTTAGTGCATTATTGATAGATAACTAAATTTTGAGGTATTGCAGTGTAAGTTAGGTAACCTACACATCCAGCAAGTTCAATGACTGTCAAATTTTACTATCCTGTACAATCCTGAATTTCATCATGTATGTCTTTTAAGATTTAAAAAAAAACTACTTCTTCCCTTCATAAATGTGTACATAAAGTTTTTGCTGAGCAGATTGGTTGTGGCCTATGTAAACTGATTTCACAAAGACTTTTAGGTGCTTTGACATTCTCCTACCATTAAAACAGCCCTCCTCTCTTCCTCTAGGCTACATGCACATTTCTTATTTATCCTGAGAATGTTTTTCTTTTGGTTCAGGGAGAACTGTCCATTAAATAAAGATAAAAATTTGCCATTTTTTGTTAAAGCAGGTCATGCTTTGGTATTCTAATTATCATTTTCTCTGAGATCTAATATATAATAACCAACATAATGGGAATAAGATACCTACTGTAAAGTCTTACGGAGAAGAATATTTGAGTAATTCTATGCAGAGCATATTCAAGGCAGAAAGGACCGGATACATAGCAAGTGCTCAATTAATGCAAGCCATTATCCTTACTATTATTATGCACTCAAGTTTGCAGTGTTAAAATGAACATCACTGGAGTGACTCATGCTGTAAATATAAAAGTGTAAGAAGACAAATCTTTGATAACATAAAAATGTAAAAAGCTGGAGTCAAAGTTAGAGTTCTCGATGTTCCCTTGGAAGTGTTTCTGACTCATCTCCCTCTTTGTCTTGAAGATGTTTCATGAAGACGCTGCTGGCGGGTGGCAGCTGGTAGCTGTGGACGTCAACAAGCCCCAGGGACGCGCCCCAGCCTGCCTCCAGGTGCGGAACAACGCCATTTCTAAAACTCACCCCACAAAAGTCTTTGACTTATTTTATACAGGGAAACCCATAGCACTCCAGGCTCTAGACCTGCCCAAGTTTGTGGGCAGTATTTTGCTCCATCCTGTGCCCCCAGGATCTAGCATCTCTTTAGATACACACTAGGGATTTGGTAACTTTCCGGTGAATACATGCACACAGGTAATAGACCAGTGGTACTGAATCTTATAAAACTTTTCTTCTCCAAAGGCCTAAGTTATTTGGAGGGAAGGGCAGTCAAGATCATATTTCGCTTACGTGGGTGCCTCACCATGTTCCTGGGAAGGAACTATGTGTAACATACAGTCTGCCCTTCTTTGTCTCTAAGCTTTCTAAGCAATGTGATGTGAGAAGGATGGGTCGGAAAGATCCCTGGAGAAGGGCATGGCAACCCACTCCAGTATTCTTGCTTGGAGAATTCCACGGACAGAGGAGCCTGGCAGGCTACAGTCCACGGAGTCGCAAAGAGTTGGACATGCCTGAGTGACTAACGCGCTTTCACCCATAATATGGGGAAGGGTTTATTGCCTGCTCCAGGGTGAGAACACATCTTCTGTCTTTCCTCTGGGTCTTTCTCCAGGTGGGGTCCGGTACATTCCAAGGATTGACAATTAAGAAGCAAAATACTGTCCTCTGGACCGTTACTGTAGGCTTTACTTATATGGCAGTTTAATCACAAATTTATTTTTGTTTCTATCCATTAAAAGGACAGATCAGAAAAAGAGGAATAGTTTATGAAGAATATCGATACTATTAAATACCATCCTGCACTTCTCTTTCTGTCGTATATTTGATGGTGACAGTGCTGCAAATAATTCAGTTTATATTCCCCCGTGGCTCAGTTGGTAAAGAATCTCCACAGCACAGGAGACCTGGGTTCAATCCCTGGGTCGGGAAGACCCCCTGGAGAAGGAAATGGCAACCCACTTTGGTACTCTTGCCTGGAGAATCCCATGGACAGAGGAGCCTGGCGGGCTACAGTCCATGGGGTCTCAAGACTCAGCCACGACTTAGCTTCTAAACCATCATAACTACCGCTACTACTGCTATTACTACAGTAATAATAATAACAACCACTGTAGTAACGGCAGCTTCTTGCCTAAAGAGTACTTTCACTTACAAGATTCATGAATCCACCAGATGATATTTACTGACACAAAGATAGTCCTGAACAAGACGAGCACAGCCCCTCTCTTCATGGAGCTTACAGGGTCCTACAGGGAGTGAGGAGAAAAACCAGCATTGAATTATGCTCAGTCATGTCCCACTCTTTGGGGCCCCATGGACTCTAGCCCTCCAGACTTCTCTGTCCATGGAATTTTCCAGGCAAGAATACTAAAATGGGTAGCCATGCCTTTCTCCAAGGCGTCTTCCGGACCCGGGCATCGAACTCGCATCTCGTATGTCTCCTGTATTGACAGAGTCTTTGCCACTAGCGCCACCTGGGAAGGCACAGCATGGAGCTAGCAATCCCAGGAATGATGGGTGTTCTGAAGACGTAGCAGGGCATGCTGTGGGCCCAGGTCATTTGCAGTCCTTGCTCCTCGGACTCAGTGGATGTCGCAGTATTTAAACCAAGACCAAGGGAATGGGGCAGGGAATGACCAATGGTGAGGCCAGTACAGCCCTGTGCTGTGGAAAGATTGGCATCGCCTACTGGCCTCCACAGAGGAGGAAGTGGAGACTCAGATGGCCGCCTGAGTCCCTTGACCTCAACCAACATGGAGACGCCAGGTCTCCTGCCTAGCCTTCTGGTTCCCTGTCCCATGCTCTCTCCAGCTGAGAGAAAGGTGCCAAGGAAGACACTAATTTGTAACAGAAACAAACAATCAGCCTGCTAGGAAAGCCAAATCAGTGTCTTCTGTGTCCCAGAGGCATCGCTTTAAAGTCTAGTCAGTGTGTGTTAATGGATGCCTCAAGGCTGCCGTCTGCAATCGGGAGGCCCAGCCTCTGCACTGCGAAGATTTGAGCGGGCAAGAGTTAGCAGGCAAGGAGGTGTGGTGGGGGTTACGGCACTGAGCAGCAAGGTCAGTGGAGGAGGGGACGGACCTCAGACCAGCCAGGCGTGGGTGTGGCACTGGGGAGACAGGAGACAGCCCTGGGTGGGTGTTGCAGCACGCCTGGTAAATTGTATGAATGATGATACGTGTGGTTTGAGACAACGGAGAATGAAGGCAGACTCTTCGGGATGAGGCTCCCTTCAGCTCAGCATCCCACATGGGGTCCTGATCAGGTCCCATGTTTGGTCCAGGAGGAGCCGATTTGAAAGAATACAAATGAAAAGCGTGATGGCCCGGGGATCACCTGTTTATATCGGGCATGACGAGACTGTGACTAAAGAGAAAGAGCACACTTCTACTTCTGGGTGAAAAATGAATGAATTCTTAATTCACTTATTAAAGAGAAAGAAAAATAAGTCAAGAATAAGTATTGAAGGTACAATGGTTGTGAAACACTCGGCTTTTACTAATGATTATCGTCGTCCAAAACTAGGAAACAGGAAATTTTCCATCTGAACCACCCACTCACTCACTGCCCCGCCCCCGCTCCATCCTGCCTGGAGTGTCTTTCTGTCTGTCTTTCCCCACTTCCCTGCACTCTGCTGAGAGGCTCCTTGTCTGGGGCCACCCCTTTCCCTGCCTTAGGTCCTGGTTACAGGAACAAGATGGCTGGAAGTGATGGGGAATGTGAATAAGCCAAACCCCGTTCCTGATTTCCTTTCATTTTTAATTTTTTTTTCTCTTTTAGTTTTTATTAATGTTGAATAAAAATTATTTTTACAACTGACCTTTTTTTAAAAATTGAGATATGATTTGGATAGCTATAAAATTCACCAATTTAAAATGTATGATTCAGTGGCCTTTAGTACATTGAAAGAGTTGTGTAACCATATATACGTCAGTTGATTTTTGACAGGGTACCAAAACTATTCAATAGGGGAAAAAATAGTTTTTTCAACTAATAGTACTAGCACAACTGAATATCCGCATGCGGAGGAATGAATTTGGACCCCTGTCTGATTCACAAAAATTAATTCAGAGTGGATCACAGATCGAAATGTAGGAATAAAACTGTAAAACTCATGACACTAACAAACAAGTAAAAGTAGCCCTCAGATGATGAGAGAAAATATTTGTGAATCTGTTTCTGTTTGTGCTGCGACGGTCTCCAGCACAGGACCACTCACGTAACCTCTCAGCCTGCCTCCCAGCTGCAGACGTCCTTACTTTGTTCTATGACGTAATACCCAAGACAGCATCTTTCCTATGATGTAATACTCAGGACAGCACCTTTCCTGAGGGCGAACAAACCACCCCATTGTAGCCTCTTAGAGAATAGGTTTTGAAGGTGGAGATATTTCAACTATGCTACTTAGCATATAACCTTGAGCGTATTTCTGTGCATGGTGGGTAATACGTCCTCCTTGGCTGGTGAAAAATTCAGTGAGTATGTATGTTCTAGTCAAGAATTGTTTGGTTGCAAGGATCAGACCATATGGTCTCAGGGAGCGCTTACTGTGAGTATAGCCAGGCCTGCCGGGGGACTACGCTTACACGATTTCTCATCTTTGTTTCTGTTAGTGCATTTGTCTCTATTTTCTCACCGCAAAGACTAGCTTCCTTTTTTTTTTTTTTTAATGCTTATTGCCCCAATATGGCAGATTATGACTGCTTTTAGTAACCTCCTCTTTAAGGGTTTCCAAGACTCACCTGGGGACTTCCCAGGGGATCCAGTGACTGAAACTCTGTGCTTCCAATGCAGGGGGCCCAGGTTCAATCCCTGGTCAGGGAACTAAATCCAACATGCAACAGCTTAGACCCAGTGCAGTCAAAGAAATAATAAATCTTAAAAAAACAACAACAACAGAGACTCACCAGAAAACATCCAAAGGGGAGTCAGAAGCTGGGAGAAATTTTATCCAAACAGAGAGATTGGCCAGATGTAGGAGGTCATGGGAATTGAATACAAGCAACTGGTTCATTTAAGCAAAGCACAGGGCTTTCATGGGGCTTCCCAGGTGACTCAGTGGTAGGTGTGAGTTCGATCCCTAGGTCGGAAGATCCCCTGGGGGCATGGCAACCCACCCTAGTATCCTTGCCTGGAGAATCCCATGGACAGAAGAGCCTGGAAGTCTACAGTCCATAGGGTCACAAAGAATCGGACACAACAGAAGTGACTTAGCATGCCTGCGTGCATTGAGGCAATAACATAATTCTTCTATGTGGTGTGGCCAAAACCATTTAGAAATTTTCTTTAAGTGTGTTTTTCAGTGTGAGTCTCAGAAAAGTGAAAAGTTATAATGGACTCTTTGCATATCAAACAGTCACTTAGCTGTTTAAACTCGATTTTAGCATCAGCGACAGCCACCCTGAAGAAGTAACCCTAATGCATGATAAATAGAATGTGGCTAAATTGGAACTTCATTCCTAGGCGGCTGCTGTGACTAGCCATTTTTCTCCCACCTCTCAGGTGGGAGTTTTCACCTCCTGACAGTTTGACAGACGCGGCTGCACCATTGTGAGTCTTCTTGAAACACACAGCCAGTGATCTGTTATCTTGAAGAAAGTCAGTGACAAGAAAATGAAAGTACGCCTGAGACCTAGCCTGCCCGAGCTCAGTTTCTCTCTGGTAACACCCCCTCATGTGCCTCCTTCTATAAAGAACAGAGATGATAGGCTTTTAGCATAAGTAGGTCAAATTGCAGCAAAATTGTTACTATGATGTTTTAATGCTTTTTGAGGAAATTTCCATTGAAGGTGAAGATCGGAGGAGGGGTAGATTGTATGATATGTGTATTTAGACAGAGAAAGAGACATCCTAGACGCTTTTGATTTTTCTTTTTTTGGCCTTGCCACTTGGCATGCAGGATCTTAGTTCCCCAGCCAGGGATCGAACCTGTGCCCCTGGCAGTGGAAGCCCAGAGTCTTAACTACTGGATTGCCAGGGAAGACCCCTTCCGTTCAGTTCAGTCACTCAATCGTGTCCAACTCTTCGGGACCCCATGGACTGCAGAATGCCAGGCTTCCCTGTCCATCACCAACTCCCAGAGCTTACCGAAACTCATGTCCATCAAGTCGGTGATGCCATCCAACCATCTCATCCTCTGTTGTCCCCTTCTCTTCCTGCCTTCAATTTTGCCCAACATCAGGGTCTTTTCCACTGAGTTGGCCCTTTACCTCAGGTGGCCAATATATTGGAGCTTCAGCTTCAGCATCAATCCTTCCAGTGAATATTCAGGACTGATTTCCATTAGGATGGATTGGTTTGATCCCCTTAGAAGACCCCTTAGGTGCTCCTTAAATATCTGTCTTCTTAATGAAACTTCCCATGAATTGGCAGATAATTCCAAGAACTGACTGAGCCCAGGAGAATGTAGGTTCCATCTGCAAGCAGTCCTCTTCCACCTTACAGTCCCATGTGGGAAGATGGAATGGTCCAGCCACAAGAGTATGGCCCAGGAAAAGCTCAGACCGTTGGCTAAATCTCCCAGAGACTCAGCTTCCTCACCTGAAAAAATGAGCGATGTCTCTCAGCAGCTTATAAGAATGAAAAATTATGCACATAAAATACCTACCACAGTGTGTGGGTTGCAGTGGGCTGCTCAGTGCATAGAGATGGCTGTTGTTATCCTTAGTATACAGTTCTTTCCTAACTCTTTCACTTTGAGTGTTCTATTCAGTTCCAGGAAGTCAGCTCTTATGCACCCAGGTAGTCCAGTGATGTCACAGCCTTCCCTTCTCGCTTGCCCTGCCCTCCGACTGTTAGAAGTGTAAATCTCAGTGTCCAGCAGACAAGTGCCCAGGTGTCCTCATGGACACGTCACCACCCACCCTGCCCACCCCTCCCCATATGGAAACCAGGCTTTTCCTGCAACTCCAGAAACCTCTACACCAACCTGTAATGCACTGCTCGCGGTCCTCCCCAAATCTGACCGGTTTGCAAGTCTGTCGTTAGTTCAGTCTTTTGCATTTCTCCGAATCATTCCTTCCATCCCATGCTAAGGTCCTTGCCCTGAAAATCAGATGATAGCTTCCTCGGTGCAGTGACCTCTGACTCCTTGATTATATTCGGTCAGTTTCTCTCTGCTTCCAGCTGTTTCCACTGTAGCTTTCACATGATAATCAGTGAGCAGATATTGCGAGGGGGGTTATATGTGGATGTGCCCATGAGTGTGCTCTCATGCAGAAAAGCACACAGTCTCACACACAGCAGACACAAATTCTCACTTTCCCCTTACGCAGCTGTCAGCAATCCCTCCCCAAAACACATGCACCCACACACACCCTGATCTTTATTTATTTTTATTATTATTATTATTTTATTTTCTGTCTGCTCCACTCACTATGTCAGATCTTAGTTCCCCAGCAAGGGGTGGAACCTACACTCCATCCATTGGAAGGTGAAGTCTTAATCACTGGACCACCAAGGAAGTCCCTCCTCCTCATTTTTCTAACTGTAGAACAGAAAAAGGGCTTCCCTGGCAGCTCAGCTGGTGAAGAATCTGCCTGCAATGAGGGAGACCTGGGTTTGATCCCTGGGTTGGAAAGATCCCCTGGAGAAGGGAAAGGCTACCTGCTTCAGTATTCTGGCCTGGAGAATTCCATGGACTTATAGTCCATGGGATCGCAAAGAGTCGGACATGACTGAACAACTTTCACTTTCGGAGCATAAAACAGCTGGCTTGGAGAAATCTCTTGTTGGGGATTGGGGGGGTGGTGAATGGAAGAAAAAATTATTCCATAAAAGCACAGAATGAGGATTAAGAACAGGAAGAAAAAAACAGCTAAAGGCAATACAGCGCAAGATGTAAGAAGGTAGCTAAGACTTTAATCGAAACAGACATACATGCGTAGTCACCTGTGTGGTCTTGAAACCAGGATGGCCAAATAAACTAAGGAGAGGCCTCTACTGTGTACAGCCTCAGTTGTAAATATGCCATACATAGATATTTAAATATATATTGCATTCTATATATATTCAATATATATGCATTTCAAATAGTAATTATACTCAGAATAGATACCAGCAGACTAACAAAAAATAAAATGAAATTATTAGTGCTATTTTTTAATTTATTCACCTATCTTACTGTGTTTAAATGGTTTTTTTGTCTTTGATTTTTTGAGCCTCATTGGAAGAAAGAAATATTCAGATCATCTTAAAATTATTTGTTTCAGAGGATCACAAACTAAATTCCTGTATCATTATATATGTTCATCTTCTTGTTCAAGTAAGTCCTATACGAATGTCTAACAGATAGTCTTGGAAGGCAAATTTCCATCAAATATTTGTGGCATTGTCACCTTTGGAAAAATGAGGAGTACTTTGTTCTTGCAGGTCTTGATTTCTGGGGTTAAATATGCAGCTTCTTTAAACTGTCATCCAGAGTTTGAAATTGCCATGTATTTTCTCAGTGTTCAACACAATTGCTACCATCCTAGAGTCTGGAAAAGCAGCATGACTCTCTCCCTGCCCTAAGGCTGATGACAGGTTTGGACAATTTAAAAAACTTCAGTCATTTTGTACTTGCTGTATTTCTGTTTCAAAGTGAGTCTTCTACTTCAAGATACTATATAGCTTAAATTTTTTAATTGATTTCTGCATTCATCAAATGTAACAACCTAACTCTTTTATGACGTTGGGTATAGAGTTATTTGAGAAAAACACCTAATCAACGTCATTTTTGAGCTTGTGATTTCCCTCTTGAATTTAAAACAAAGGTTTTATGTTCACCTGCCCACTATTGAAAACTAAAATAAAAAGAAACATATAAAAATAAATTTCAAGTGATTCTGTATGTAGACATTTTAATTAGCTTTGGAATGTCAAATTGGTAGACAAACCAAGGGAACATTTCATGCAAAGATGGGCTCAATAAAGGACAGAAATGGTATGGACCTGACAGAAGCAGAAGATATTAAGAAGAGATGGCAAGAATATACAGTTCTTTTTTGTACAGAAGGACTGTACGAAAAAGAGCTTCATGACCCAGATAACCATGATGGTGTGATCACTCACCTAGAGCCAGACATCCTGAAATGTGAAGTCAAGTGGGCCTTAGAAAGCATCACTACAAACAAAGTTAGTGGAGGTGATGGAATTCCAGTTGAGCTGTTTCAAATCCTGAAAGATGATGCTGTGCAAGTGCTGCACTCAATATGACAGCAAATTTGGAAAACTCAGCAGTGGCCACAGGACTGGAAAAGGGCAGTTTTCATTCCAATCCCAAAGAAAGGCAATGCCAAGGAATGCTCAAACTACTGCACAATTGCACTCATCTCACACGCTAGTAAAGTAATGCTCAAAATTCTTCAAGCCAGGCTACGTGAACCGTGAACTTCCAGATGTTCAAGCTGGTTTCAGAAAAGGCAGAGGAACCAGAGATCAAATTGCCAACATCTGCTGGATCATTGAAAAAGCAAGAGAGTTCCAGAAAAACATCTATTTCTGCTTTCTTGACTATGCCAAAGCCTTTGACTGTGTGGATCACAATAAACTGGAAAATTCTGAAAGAGTTGGGAATACCAGACCACCTGACCTGCCTCTTGAGAAACCTATATGCAGGTCAGGAAGCAACAGTTAGAACTGGATATGGAACAACAGACTGGTTCCAAATAGGAAAAGGAGTACGTCAAGGCTGTATATTGTCACCCTGCTTATTTAACTTCTATGCAGAGTACATCATGAGAAACGCTGGGTTGGAGGAAGCACAAGCTGGAATCAAGATTGCTGGGAGAAATATCAATAACCTCAGATATGCAGATGACACCACCCTTATGGCAGAAAGTGAAGAGGAACTAAAAAGCCTCTTGATGAAAGTGAAAGAAGAGAGTTGAAAAGGTTGGCTTAAAGCTCAGCGTTCAGAAAATGAAGATCATGGCATCTGGTCCTATCACTTCATGGGAAATAGATGGGGAAACAGTGGAAACACTGTCAGACTTTATTTTTGGTGGCTCCAAAATCACTGCAGATGGTGATTGCAGCCATGAAATTAAAAGACGATTACTCCTTGGAAGGAAAGTTATGACCAACCTAGACAGCATATTCAAAAGCAGAGACATTACTTTGCCAACAAAGGTCCATCTAGTCAAGGCTATGGTTTTCCAGTGGTCATGTATGGATGTGAGAGTTGGACTGTGAAGAAAGCTGAATGCCAAAGAATTGATGCTTTTGAACTGTGGTGTTGGAGAAGACTCTTGAGAGTCCCTTGGACTACAAGGAGATCCAACCAGCCCATCCTAAAGGAGATCTGTCCTGGGTGTTAACTGGAAGGACTGATGCTGAAGCTGAAACTCCAATACTTTGGCCACCTCATGCAAAGAGTTGACTCATTGGAAAAGACTCTGATGCTGGGAGGGATTGGGGGCAGGAGAAGAAGGGGTCGACAGAGGATGAGATGGTTGGATGGCATCACCGACTTGATGGACATGAGTCTGGGTGAACTCCTGGAGTTGGTGATGGACAGGGAGGCCTGGTGTGCTGCAATTCATGGGGTCACAAAGAGTCGGACATGACTGAGCGACTGAACTGGAACTGAAGTGGAATGTCAATTAAAGTGTCTTTGAAGATCTTAAAACCATCATGGTTTTAAGTGTCCTGTCTAGTGTCTGTTGTTAAGACCCTCAACTTTTCACTGAAGTATTCATGAGGACAAGCAGCAACGCCCCATAATTCTGATCTAAGCACCTTTTGTCACAGTCTATTCAGTAACTGTTTGGTCAGTGCAGCTGTAGTGGGAAACGTAGATAATGTTAGCGCCCGTACTCTGGCATTGCACTTGTCCTTGACTGCAAGTCAGAAACAGAGGACCCTAAAGCGGGGAGGCCCAGGTAACAAATATACTGCTGCTACTGCTGCTGCTAAGTCACTTCATTCGTGTCCAACTCTGTGTGACCCCATAGATGGCAGCCCACCAGGCTCCCCTGTCCCTGGGATTCTCCAGGCAAGAACACTGGAGTGGGTTGCCATTTCCTTTTCCAATGCATGAAAGTGAAAAGTGAAAGGGAAGTCGTTCAGTCGTGTCCAACTCTTCGCAACCCCATGGACCACAGCCTACCAGACTCCTCTGTCCATGGGATTACAAATATACTGACAGAGGCTCATTTCCACGCTGTGAGTGCTCCCGCATGGCCCAGAGATGCTCGGTCCCTTCGTGGGAGGCCACCTGTGGATTTCCTTCTGCCCTGTCATTCTCCAAGGACATGCCTGGAGCAGGCAGAAGGGAAAGGCAGAGTTTCTAAGGATAGCTATTGGTTCTGTTTTTAATATTGCTATACAAAATGGGTGTATGGTCAGTTGCATCCAACTCTTTGCAACCCCGTGAACTGTATAGCCCACCAGGCTCCTCTCTCCATGGAACTCTCCAGGCAAGAATAGTGGGTGGGTTGCGATTCCCTTCTCCAGGGGATCTGCCTGACCCAGGGACTGAACTTGCGTCTCCTGCGTGCTTTACCACTGCGCCACCTGGGAAGCCCATTGCATAAAGACATTTCCTGTTTCACACAAATCCTTTGTATTGGACAGAACTATTTTGTATATTGATTATAAAAGCAGCAACTATCCAGATGTCTTCTAAGGAGGGGGAGGGGAAGACACAGCGCTTGCAAGCAGGAGATTTAGTTTAGGCTTTGTGCGTTTGCTCTTGTCCTTAGTCTCATGGCTCATATGCAGGATGGTTTCTGAGAATTCCACCTTGTAATTTACATTGTTCTCCAAATATGTTTATTTTGAAATCTAACTAAAACACAGCTCTTAGTAGCTGGCTGAGACAGTGTTTAGTACGTGAAATTTGTTTACCAGGGTAGGATATTTTATTCATTCAAGCAGCGATTTAAAGAAAGATTTGAGGACTTCCCTGGTGGTTCAGTGGTAAAGAATCCTCCTGTCAGGCAGGAGACATGGTCATGATCCTTGATCAGGGAAGATCGCACGTGCCACAGAGCAACTAAGGCGCTGTGTTCCACAATTATTGAGTCTGTGCTCTACAGTAAGAGCACTTCTCCCCCTGCAGTGAGAAGCCAGGGCATCGCAGCTGGAGAGGACCTCCTGCTCGCTGCAACTAGAGAAAAGCTCAAGCAACAAGGAAGACCCAGCCCAGCCAGAAATAATAAGTAAAATTATGTTTTTTAAAACCTGGAGTCTTTAAAAACAAAAGAAAGATTTGAGTTCTGAGCTGTACTATTGTGACCTCCTAGGCCACTGTTTTGATTTGTTAGATGTCTGCCTACAGAGTCTTCAGAACGTTTAAGGCACTATTCTATCAGAAAGCTTACTGAACAAATGAATAGGAAGAACTCTATGGAATCCTTAAGCATTCATGCCACTAAAAATGAGACAACTTAAGACCTTTTTGAAAATCTATAAATTTCCCTGATCCCTCTCAAGATCAGTTATCTCTTTCACTTGATTTCTCCTCTTATATCTTCTTACCTTCCCCATAGGGCTTCTCTGGTGGTGCTAATGGTAGAGTACCCACCTGCCAGTGCAGAAGACATGAGAAACTCAGGTTCAGTCCCTGGGTTGGGAAGATCCCCTGGAGGGGGGCATGGCAACCCACTCCAGTATTCTTGCCTGGAGAATCTCATGGACAGAGGAACTTGACAGGCTACAGTCCACAGGGTCACAAAGAGTCAGACACGACTGAGCGAATAAGCACACACGCACCTTCCCCATAAGCAACTGACTGTATCTCTACCTTTAAATACCTAGAGTCTTTTCAAATACAGCAGTAATAATAACTATTGTGGACTGTAAGATGCCTGCTCCTATATCTACACCGTTTAGACTCCAGCCTAGAGATGTAGATGTTATCACACCCATTTCCCATGTAAGAAAACTGAGTCACAGAGAAGTTAAATCAGCACAGAATCAAGATTTGAACTCAGCTCAGACTGTCTTCAAACTTGATATTCTTTTCCTTCGTGGAGATCTTAGACCCTCCAGTGGGGAACAGCTTTCCTTCGGCTTTCAGATACAGGATTCACAAGCTAATGTCTGTTAAATCACAAACACTAGACATGGGAGTGACTTCTCACTCTTCTTTAATATGTGAATCAGAGTCTGCTGCGTGTTGACTGCCTGATAGTGGGCAGGAGAGCATTGGCTTTGGACTCACCTGGGTCTAGTTTCTGACTCTGTGAACTTGGAAATGGACACATCCTTACCTGTTTCTCCAAAGATGAGGGGATAACAAATGCACCGTTTTTCACAGAGTTGTTGAGGAGTAAATGAAATTTTCACCCCAGCATGTGTTTTGCTTGGAATGAGGCTTGGCACAAACCAAGCCCGCAAATATGAGCTCCTATTCTGAGAATCCATTTTGTCGGCATCAGTTTGAATTAAGTGAGGATCTCTCGCCAGGTTTGGCACAGACTTATGTATTTGAAAGCATTCCCTTAACGGTAGGACTCAGAACTAATAGGAAGAAAAGTGACCTTCCCTCTTCTCCTGCATGAGGTTGGACTCAGTGTCCTTGCTTCAGAGCCAGTGTCTCATTCCACATCCTGAAACAAAGCAGGATGAAAACCTTGCTTGGCATCATGAGTTTATATTTGCAGTAATACATTTTGCAGAGGCTTTGACTGGCAAGTGGCCTTGGTTGAAATCCTTCAATCAGGTAGAATTTTGGGGCACTGGGCAGACGCCCACAGTTCTATTTCGTAGGAGGTGATTTGAGCCAGTGTGTGTCAGAATCACGAACAGGGCTTGGTTTAGTTTCCTAGTTCTTACTGTGACAAATTTCCACATACTTAGTGATTTCAAACAACCCAGATTCATTATTTATGGTTCTACATATCTGAAGTCCGAAATGGTTTCCGTAGGCTAAGATCAGGGTATGAACAAGACTTAGTACTTATAAAAATTTTAGGGGGAAAAAAAAATTGCTTTGCCTTTTCCAGATTCCGGAAGCCACCTGCTTTCCTACAGTAAGTCTGTGCTGGTGCCTTCATGAAAGTGAAAGTGGAAGTTACTCCCTTGTGTCTGATTCTTTGCGACCCCATGGGCTGTAGCCTGCCAGTCTCCTCTGTCCATGGAATTTTCCAGGCAAGAATACTGGAGCGGGTTTCCATTTCCTTCTCTCATGTGGCGGTTTAGACGCTAAGCGTGTCTGACTCTTCATAATCCTCTCCAGTGGTCGAAAACATGACTCACACTTCTGTCTCCAAGCCAAACTGGTTTGGTTGATTTTGATCTTAGAGTTGAAGGGGATAGGGAAAGTAGGCATACATTTTTGTGATGAGGTAATATATTAATATATGGTCATAATAATATAGTCAGTATTTGCTATATATTTTATTGGATGATTACTTTTAGAATCATGAAATTGTGAATTTGTAAAAAAATTTTATAGGACACCCCGGTTTTCATCTGCAACTCAAGGAGTATCCTCGGCAACAGACCTTCTCAAACTTTAGGGTCCACTGTAATCATGGCTAAAGATGCAGATTCTGATTCAGTAGGTCTGGGATGGGTCCAAGATGCTGCATTTCTAATACACTCCCAGGAAGCTGCTGGGAGTAGCAAGGCTTCTGAGCATTCCTGACATTGCTGCCTTGGGGATGATTCTGTTATAGTCTCTTCTTTGTATTTTGGTAATTCCAACTGTCACATACAAAAACAGTAGTTCTTGGATCAAAGCCAGACTCAAAATAGATGCAAAACTTTTCTGATGTTTTAAAAATATAAGTCAAAATGACATCTCAGTTGAAGAGAATTTTAAATAATAGAATGTGTATGTAGGATCTGAAGAGTCTTATATTAAGCATCTCTCTCTATATATATATAGAGAGAGATTTTATATATATATATGTATGTATTTTCCAGGTAGTACTAGTGGTAGAGAGCTTGCCATGCAGAGGAGGTAAGAGATGCAGGTTCAGTCCCTGGATCAAGAAGATTCCCTGGAGGAGGGCCTGGCAACCCACTCCAGTATTCTTGCCTGGAGAATCTCATGGACAGAGGAGCCTGGCAGACTACAGTCTATGGGATCGCAAAGAGTTGGACACAACTGAGCAACTGAGCATGTATATATATGCATTCACGCTAAGTCGCTTCTGTTGTGGGTTGTCATTTCCTACACACACACATATATAAATATATACATACATATATACATCCATATGTATGTGTATATCTATCCGTCTATATATCCTGCATCCATACTAAATCATACAACTGTGAAATCCCAAGTTAAATGATATTTTGTGACACTGACAACTTTAACACTTTCCTTTACGTTAAAAATTTTATAACAAAGTGAAAACTTGACGGGTATAAATTTGGACTCTCCTATAGATGGAAGTGTGAGCCTAAGTGCAATGTTGCCAGCCATTCTGCATTGAGGAAGCCCATAGCCACATTCAGACGTTGGGTGAGTTGGACTGAGTTGAATTGGCCCATGTAAACTAGCTCTACCTTCAGAGTTCCTAGTTTTATTATTTAAACTTGGCTACCATACACACTGATCACCTTGATTCTTATTTAATATTTGAAAGTTATTACTGTGGAAGAAGTCAGCTGAACGATGGTGATTATAGCGTATCAAAATCCTTTGTAAGTGATTATTTTAATGACTCTGTACCAACAGGGAGACGTAGACATTTAGACAAAAAACAACCTAATTATAATGACAGCACCAAAGTGGAGCAGTGACAGTTACAAAACCAATTTAAAAGTTTTTGACAGCCGTGGCTAAAAGCTTTGTTTAGACCTTTCAGTAATAACAGTTTACTTAAGACATAAATCCACAGCTAAGGAAAATAGAAAGAGAAAGTTGTGGCTTTTCTGTCATGCAGATGAAGTGGAAAGCAGTTGAAATGTTTTTAATAGAACGTTACCTTGAAAAAAGTCTAGAAAAGGAATAATAGTTATGGAATTTTAACTCTCTCAATGCAAGAAAGACTAAATAGAAATTCTAATCAGGATAGAAACTTGCCAGCTGATATGCTTATCAACGTTATGAAGGTCAGTAGTTCCTGCAAGCAAGTTGACGTGCATTTAAATATGTTGACTGACAGCCCTGGAATTTGATTTTGCATTATCCATGAAATAAAGTCAAGGGCAAATAAATGGATGTAAGAACGCATCAGTAGCCGTGGTGACACACAGCCTCACTAAATACCTGCTTTTCCAGTGGCTGTGACATCTCTCACATTATTAGACTTTATCGCTTTTATTTATCTCACTTGGTTCTGGACTCGGTCAAATATACAGCGTAATTAATTCTTTGACCTTGGGCAATTTATTTATCATTGCTGAATAGAAAAATACCTTGGTCACATTTTTTTTAAACTGCACATCTTAATGGAACATTTATAATACGCAAGCACCGATATGAGAGCTGACAGATATTTATACGTTTATGATAACAACTTTTGGAGTACCTGGTACTTGTCTCCATTTTACCAATGGGAAAACTGAGGCACAGAGAGGTTGAAGAACCTTGCTCAGGGCCACAAAGCTTGTGCGTGGTAAAGTTTCAGGTCCATGCACTTTGGCTCAGAGCCCATGCTGTGGCCGACTGCAGGGTCATGAAACCACAAGAAGGCATACATTTGGATGCAGAGAGTCGACGGCAAGCTCAGAGGTATCCCGTTTTCCCTTTCCCTCTTCTCGGGTTCTGCTTTCGTTAGGTTCTTTCAGTTGCAAAGATTGAAGAATTCTCAGGTCACTATCAAGCGGTGTCCACATGTGTCTGTAAGAACCAGTGAAGCCCCGAAACGGGGCTCATCGAGGCTCTGTACCCCGGGCAGTTGGTGCCAAGGGGTGTGACTCAGTGATTCGTCATGTGGTCAGCTTCCCTCTCCTCCTTCTGCTGGCCAGGGTCTTCAGCTTCTATCCCCTTCTTTTATGGATTTCCTGCCCCACAGTGGGCCGGAGCTCCTAAAATGGACTTTAGGCAGACGTGGGTTCAGAGTCTGGCGCTGCTGTGTGCTTGCTGTGTGACCCTGGACAAGTGACTTAACCTGTCTGAATTCTGTGGAAGAAGTGGGTAATACATCCCACTACGTAGGGTTATGGTGGAGATGAAAGAAGTGAAAGAAATAACATGCTTACAGTATTTAATACATGATAGCTAATGTAATAATACCCATTGTTTTTCGAACACCTGATTATTTTACTTCAAGGTAGGCAGCAGGCTTGGACCAGATATGGATCCAAACTGTGGCTTCGTCTTCCGTATGTGTGTGATGGTGAGAAAGTTATTTAACTTCTCTGAGCCTCAGTTTCCTTCTCTACAAAATTAGCATAACTTCCTAGAACTGTTAGGACATTAAATGACTTCATTTATGTAAAGCACTTATGACAGTTTTGGGCACATAATAATTATAAATATAGACATCAGCTATTATCAGTTGTAGTATAATTTTCAATAACATTTATGCAGAGAGTATAAAGTTCTGGTTATATTGAGGTAAGTAAATTATGAATGTCTATGGCATAGTACCTGTTGCTATGTACTCTATTGTATATTTAAAACTTACTAGGAGGATAGATCTTATGTTGTGTTCTTACCACAAGTAATAATAATAATATTAATAGAGGAGGCAAGAGGAAGCTTTGGGAGGTGATGAATATGTATATGGCTTTGATGATGGTCATACTTTCATGGGTATATATTTATCCCCAAGCTCATTGAGTTATACACTTTCAATATGAACCACATTTTTTAATATAAACCATACTTTAACAAAGTGGCTTAAAACATAAAAATAAATTATTAAAAATAGTAATTTTAAAAATTAATCCACAGAAACGATACATTAAAAAATAAATAGATCTTAGGTTTCTCCTGCTTTTCCAGTTCTATGGTTTATCTCAAATGCTTTCATCAACAGTAGCTTTTTCTCTTAGCAGAATAAAGTGCTACTTGTTATGTGGTATCAGCTTTCCAAAAATAATTTTTCCATACAGTCAGCAGAAAGGATAAACGCTTCCTAACTGGCCAGTGAAAATTAAGATATAGGTTATACACAAGTTCAGTGAAATGTATTTTCAGCTTTTAATCAAAAGTCTCTGAAACTATCTCCCCAGGTACTTTTTAGCTGCCTGCAGATAAAAGATTGCTTTTCTCACAATAGGTAGTGACAATCATCAAGTTATCTTAGAAAAGTGGTTCTGGAATGTGTTTGCCAAGCAGAGGGAGGTTCTGGGAGAGAGAGGGATTGGAGATTTGGGTTCAGTTCAGTTCAGTCACTCAGTCGTGTCTGACTCTTTGCGACATCATCAATTGCAGCACGCCAGGCCTCCCTGTCTATCACCAACTCCCAAAGTTCACTCAAACTCACGTCCATCGAGTCGGTTGTGCCATCCAGCCATCTCATCCTCTGTCATCCCCTTTTCCTCCTGCCCCCAATCCCTCCCAGCATCAAGGTATTTTCCAATGAGTCAACTCTTTGCATGAGATGGAGTTTCAGCTTTAGCATCAGTCCTTCCAAAGAACACCCAGGACTGATCTCCTTTAGAATGCACTGGCTGGATCTCCTTGCAGTTCAAGGGACTCTCAAGAGTCTTCTCCAACACTACAGTTCAAAAGCATTAATTCTTCAGTGCTCAGCTTTCTTCACAGTCCAACTCTCACATCCACACGTGACTACTGGAAAAACCATAGCCTTAACTAGACAGACCTTTGTTGGCAAAGTAATGTCTCTGCTTTTGAATATGCTATCTAGGTTGCTCATAACTTTTCTTCCAAGGAGTAATCGTCTTTTAATTTCATGGCTGCAATCACCATCTGCAGTGATTTTGGAGCCCAAAAAAATAAAAGTCTGACACTGTTTCCCCATCTATTTGCCATGGAGTGATGGGACCAGATGCCATGATCTTCGTTTTCTGAATGTTTAAGCCAACCTTTCCACTCTCTTCTTTCGCTTTCATCAAGAGGCTTTTTAGTTCCCCTTCACTTTCTGCCATAAGGGTGGTGTCATCTGCATATCTGAGGTTATTGATATTTCTCCCGGCAATCTTGATTCCAGCTTGTGCTTCTTCCAGCCCAGAGTTTCTCATGATGTATTCTGCGTATAAGTTAAATAAGCAGGATGACAATATACAGCTTTGACGTACACCTTTTCCTTTTTGGAACCAGTCTGTTGTTCAATGTCCAGTTCTAACTGTTGCTTCCTGACCTGCATATAGGTTTCTCAAGAGGCAGATCAGGTGGTCTGGTATGCCCATCTCTTTCAGAATTTTCCATAGTTTCTTGTGATCCGCACAGTCAAAGGCTTTGGCATATTCAAGAAAGCAGAAATAGATGTTTTTCTGGAACTCTTTTGCTTTTTCAGTGATCCAGCGGATGTTGGCAATTTGATCTCTAAAACCAGCTTGAACATCAGGAAGTTCACGGTTCACGTATTGCTGAAGCCTGGTTTGGAGAATTTTAAGCATTACTTTACTAGCATGTGAGATGAGTGCAATTGTGCAGTAATTTGAGCATTCTTTGGCATTGCCTTTCTTTGGAGGTTTGGGTTAAGCACGTGCAAACTATTATATAGAGAGTGGATAAACAGCAAGGTCTTCCTATATGGCACAAGGAACCAATATTCAATGTCCCATGATAAACCAGAATGGAAAAGAATCTGAAAAAAGACTGTGTATATTGTGTATAACAATAACTGAATCACTTTGCTGGACAGCTGAAATTTACACAACACTGTAAATCAATTTTGCTTCAATAAAATAAAACTTTCTTAAAAAGAAAGACTGTTCACAGTAGCATATAACAAAGATGTTGCAGAACCGGCAAGGTCTGAGCACATAGGTATGCTGAATCGTGAGTCTGTCTCTTTATTAAGAGTTCTTCCGTTTTGCCTCCTCAGCAAATGATGCGGTCATCCGTCTTCCACATGTTCATCCTGAGCATGGTGACCGTGGACGTGATCGTGGCCGCCAGCAACTATCACAAAGGAGAAAGCTTCAAGAGGCAGTATGACGAGTTCTACCTGGCGGAGGTAAGCAGCTCACGGACACAGGTCACTTGTCAAAGCACCCAAGAACCTCGGCTCGTGACAGCAGCTTTTAGAAACATGAAAGTTCATGTCAGCTCAGTCATCATTGTATAGAATCTGCTTGCAGTGCAGGAGATGCGGGTTTGATCCCTGGGTCGGGAAGATCTCCTGGAGGAGGGCATGGAAACCCACTCCTGTATTCTTGCCTGGAGAATCCCATGGACAGAGGAGTCTGGTGAGCTACAGTCCATGGGGTTGCAAAGACTCAGACTCGACTGAAGCGACTGCGCATGCACAGAGCTGATTCATTGTCTACTGCCGAGGTGTTTCCCTTGCTCCCCGAGTTGCCTGATTTGTTTCCTGGCCCCTAGGCCTGAGTGATCTTCCCACATTGGGTGTCACATGTGTGAGTCACATTGCCAAGGCAACATTTGCCCTGAGTGTTACTCTGGCCATCTAGGTGTTTCCCTACCCACCTCTTTGTTTTCTTTCCATTGTCATATTGTGTGTCTGTTTCCTCCAAAGTGTAGGCAAGCACAGATTCAGAATATCGTAGATGAACTCAGCTCAACAGTACCAAGGACGAGAATGGAGGAAAATAGATTCCTTTTCTAAAAATCTGAGGTGTTACAGCCTGCAGTAAGGTGTAGTCAGAAATAGGTAGGTTTTAGAACTAACACCCAAAAAAGATGTCCTTTTCATTATAGGGGACTGGAATGCAAAAGTAGGAAGTCAAGAAACACCTGGGGTAACAGGCAAATTTGGCCTTGGAATACGGAATGAAGCAGGGCAAAGGCTAACAGAGTTTTGCCAAGAGAACCCACTGGTCATAGCAAACACCCTCTTCCAACAACACAAGAGAAGACTCTACACATGGACATCAGCAGCTGGTCAACACCAATATCAGATTGATTTATTCTTTGTAGCCAAAGATGGAGAAGCTCCATACAGTTAGCAAAAACAATACCAGGAGCTGACTGTGGCTCACATCATGAACTCCTTATTACCAAACTCAGACTTAAATTGAAGAAAGTAGGGAAAACCACTAGATCATTCAGGTATGACCTAAATCAAATCCCTTATGATTATACAGTGGAAGTGAGAAATAGATTTAAGGGACTAGATCTGATAGAGTGCCTGATGAACTATGGACGGAGGTTCCTGACATTGTACAGGAGATAGGGATTAAGACCATCGCCATGGAAAAGAAATGCAAAAAGCAAAATGGCTGTCTGAGGAGGCCTTACAAATAGCTGTGAAAAGAAAAGAAGCAAAAAGCAAAGGAGAAAAGGAAAGATATAAGCATCTGAATGAAGAGTTCCAAAGAAGAGCAAGGAGAGATAAGAACGCCTTCCTCAGTGATCAGTGCAAAGAAATAGAGGAAAACAACAGAATGGGAAAGACTAGAGATCTCTTCAGGAAAATTAGGGATACCAAGGGAACATTTCATGCAAAGATGGGCTCAATAAAGGACAGAAATGGTATGGACCTAACAGAAGCAGAATATATTAAGAAGAGGTGGCAAGAGTACTCAGAAGAACTATACAAAAAAGATCTTCATGACCAGATAACCATGATGGTGGTTTCTCTCTCTACCTAGAACCAGACATCCTGGAATGTGAAGTCAAGTGGGCCTTAGAAAGCATTACTATGAACAAAGCTAGTGGAGGTGATGGAATTCCAGTTGAGCTATGTCAAATCCTGAAAGATGAGTGCTGCACTCAATATGCCAGCAAATTTGGAAAACTCAGCAGTGGCCACAGGACTAGAAAAGGTCAGTTTTCATTCCAATCCCAAAGAAAGGCAATGCCAAAGAATGCTCAAACTACTGCACAATTGCACTCATCTCACATGCTAGTAAAGTAATGCTCAAAATTCTCCAAGCCAGGCTTCAGCAATACCTGAACTGTGAACTTCCTGATGTTCAAGCTGGTTTTAGAAAAGGCAGAGCAACCAGAGATCAAATTGCCAACATCTGCTGGATCATTGAAAAAGCAAAAGAGTTCGAGAAAAATATCTATTTCTGCTTTATTGACTATGCCAAAGCCTTTGACTGTGTGGATCACAATAAACTGTGGAAAATTCTGAAAGAGATGGGCATACCAGACCACCTGACCTACCTCTTGAGAAACCTATATGCAGGTCAGGAAGCAACAGTTAGAACTGGATATGGAACAACAGACTGTTTCCAAATAGGAAAAGGAGTATGTCAAGGCTATATATTGTCACCCTACTTATTTAACTTCTATGCAGAGTACATCATGAGAAACGCTGGGCTGGAAGAAGCACAAGCTGGAATCAAGATTGCCGGGAGAAATATCAATAACCTCAGATATGCAGATGACACCACCCTTATGGCAGAAAGTGAAGAGGAACTAAAAAGCCTCTTGATGAAAGTGAAGGAGGAGAGTGAAAAAGTTGGCTTAAAGCTCAACATTCAGAAAACGAAGATCATGGCATCTAGTCCCATCACTTCATGGGAAATAGATGGGAAACAGTGGAAACAGTGTCAAACTTTATTGTTTTGGGCTCCAAAATCACTGCAGATGGTGACTGCAGCCATGAAATTAAAAGACGCTTACTCCTTGGAAGAAAAGTTATGAGCAACCTAGATAGCATATTCAAAAGCAGAGACATTACTTTGCTGACTAAGGTCCATCTAGTTAAGGCTATGGTTTTTCCAGTAGTCATGTATGGATGTGAGAGTTGGACTGTGAAGAAAGCTGAGCGCCGAAAATTGATGCTTTTGATCTGTGGTGTTAGAGAGGACTCTTGAGAGTCCTTGGACTGCAAGGAGATCCAGCCAGTGCATTCTAAAGGAGATCAGTCCTGGGTGTTCATTGGAAGGATTGATGCTGAAGCTGAAACTCCAATACTTTGGCCACCTTATGCAAAGAGTTGACTCATTTGAAAATACCTTGATGGTGGGAGGGACTGGGGCAGAAGAAGAATGGGACAACAGAGGATGAGATGGCTGGATGGCATTACCAACTCAACGGACATGAGTTTGAGTGAACTCCGGGAGTTGATGATCGGCAGGGAGGCCTGGCGTGCTGCGATTCATGGGTCTCAGAGTCAGACACGACTGAGCGACTGAACTCAACTGAACTGAAGTGATTACAACAACAAATCTTCTTGCTTCCTACAGCCCATACTAGAGTTTTGTAGTAGCGCTTCTTACTGCTGGGATAACCTTGTCAACATTTGTTGCTTAAATATTTCCTAATGATTTCCAGAGACCCCCTGACTTTTTTATTGTGAAGAATTATGTCTATAACAGATCTTAGAATTCAGGGGTTCTACATTTATGGAAAAATTGATTGACGGACAACGGTTTAGAAACCCATTCATCATGTAAGTGAGGAATACATATCTAACTGTGCTACACTTGGAGAAATCCAATATATGAAAAATAAAACTTAAAAAGCAGAAGCATCACAATGTGATTATTTTTATTGCAAAAGCACTTTCCACATACAAAATCAATTTGCCTCAGAGGTGGGTTCTCTTCTATATCCAGAATTCTCCTAGTGCATTTAAAAATGAATTTGGTTAACAAAAAGTCAATCCACCCACACATCAATTTTTCAGAAAAAGAATTGATGGTATACAGCTATTGAATACAAACTTCTACGTGGGTATGCAGAAACTTTTAAGGAGTTACTTATGAATTCCTCCCTTGGTGGAGATGTTTTTCCTGTAAGAAAATATCATTAGTATTAAACTTTCTCTGAAATAGTCTCTGGGACATGACATTGAGTAATAACTGTGTCATATATGGAACATTTTTGTTGTTTTTCAGTTGCTAAGTCATGTCTGACTCTTTGCGATCTCATGGACTGTAGCCAGCCAGGCTCCTCTGTCCTTGGGGCTTCCTAGGCAAGAATACTGTAGTGGGTTGCCATTTCCTTTTCTAGGGGATCTTCCTGGACCAAAGATTGAACCTAATCTCCTGGATTGGCAGGCTGCTTCTTTACCACTGAGCCGTTTAGAATTGTGGTGTATGGAGCTTACAGTTAAGCAAGAAATATAGACAGTAAATAGTAACAAGTTTTTATGCTATGGAGAATCAATGACATAGGCTCACAAAGAAATTATGTGCAACTAAACACCTGAAAAATGGATATAATTTTGCTGCAAATCCAGCACAGAAAGTATGGATCGTTATTAAAAGCAGAGAGGGGATAATTGCTTTACAATGCTGTGTTAGTTTCTGCTGTACAACAGCCTGAACCAGCTATCAATACACATATATCCCCGCCCTCTTGAGCCTCCCTTCTGCTCCTCCATCCCGCCCCTCTAGGTCATCACTGAGCACCAGCTGAGCTCCCTTGCTATACAGAAGCTTGACACTAGCTATCTATTTTACATTGATAAGTGTATATTTCAATGCTACTCTCTCAATTCATCCCAACCTGTCCTACCCCTGCTGTGTCCACAAGCCAATTTTCTATGTCTGCTTCTCTATTCCTGCCCTGCAAATAGATTCATCAGTTCTGTTTTTCTAGATTCCATATGTATCCGTTCAGTTCAGTGACTCAGTCAGTCATGTCCGACTCTTTGCAACCCTATGGAAAGTACCAGGCCAGGCCTCCCTGTCCATCACCAACTCCCGGAGCTTACTCAAATTCATGTTCATCATGCCATCCAGCCATCTCAGCCTCTGTCGTCCGCTTCCCCTCCTGCCTTCAATCTTTCCCAGCAACAGGGTCTTTTCCAGTGAGTCTGTTCTTCGCATCAGGTGGCCAAAGTATTGGAGCTTCAGCTTCAGCATCAGTCCTTCCAATGAATATTCAGGACTGATTTCCTTTAGAATTGACTGGTTGGATCTCCTTGCAGTCCAAGCGACTCTCAAGAGTCTTCTCTAACACCACAGTTTAAAAGCATCAATTCTTCGGCACTCAGCCTTCTTTATGGTCCAACTTTCACATCCATACATGACTACTAGAAAAACCATAGCTTTGACCAGATGGACCTTTGTCAGCAAAGTAATGTCTCTGCTTTTTAATATGTTGTCTAGGTTGGTCATAACTTTTCTTCTAAGGAGCAAGTGACTTTTAAATTCATGGCTGCAGCAACCATCTGCAGTGATTTTGGAGCCCAAGAAAATTAAATCTGTCACTGTTTCCATTGTTTTCCCATCTATTTGCCATGAAGAGATGCAGCTGGAAGCCATGATTTTCATTTTTTTGAATGTTGAATTTTAAACCAGCTTTTCACTCTCCTCTTTCACTTTTATCAAGAGCCTCTTTAGTTCTTCTTCACTTTCTGCCATAAGGGTGGTATCATCTGCATATCTGAGGTTATTGATATTTCTCCCGGCTATCTTGATTCCAGCTTGTGTTTCTTCCAGCTCAGCATTTCTCATGATGTACTCTGCATAGAAGTTAAATAAGCAGGGGGACAATATGCAGCCTTGACGTGCTCCTTTCCCAATTTGGAACCAGTAACCATTATTCCATGTCTGGTTCTAACTGTTGCTTCCTGACCTGCATGCAGATTTCTCAGAAAGGAGGTAAGGTGGTCTGGTATTGCCATATCTTTAAGAATTTTTCACAGTTTGTTGTGATCCACACAGTCAAAGGCTTTGGCATAGCCAATAAAGCAGAAGTAAATGTTTTTCTGGAATTCCCTTGCTTTTTCATATTCAACGGATGTTGGCAATTTGATCTCTGCTTCCTCTACGTTTTCTAAGCTGGATGCTTGACTTCCATCTGGAAGTCCTTGGTTCATGTACTGTTGAAGCCTCACTTGGAGAATTTTGAGCATTACTTTGCTAGTGTGAGATGAATGCTATTGTGTGGTAGTTTGAACATTCTTTGGCATTGCCTTTCTTTGGGATTGGAATGAAAACTGACGTTTTCCAGTCCTGTGGCCACTGCTGAGTTTTCCCAATTTACTGGCAAATTGAGTGCATCACTTTAACAGCATCATCCTTTAGGACTTGAAATAGCTTAGCTGGAATTC
Source organism: Capricornis sumatraensis (assembly GCF_032405125.1). Lineage (NCBI taxonomy): Eukaryota > Metazoa > Chordata > Mammalia > Artiodactyla > Bovidae > Capricornis > Capricornis sumatraensis. The sequence goes on along the minus strand of NC_091080.1, from coordinate 85,864,177 downwards.
CATCACCTCTACCAGCTTTGTTCATAGTGATGCTTCCTAAGGCCCACTTGAGTTCAGACTCCAGGATATCTGACTGTAGCTGAGTGATCACACCATCGTGGTTATCTGGGTCATGAAGATCTTTTTTGTATAGTTCTTCTGAGTACTCTTGCCACCTCTTCTTAATATCTTCTGCTTCTGTTAGGTCCATACCATTTCTGTCCTTTATCGAGCCCATCTTTGCATGAAATGTTCCCTTGGTATCTCTGATTTTCTTGAAGAGATCGCTAGTCTTTCTCGTGCTACTGTTTTCATCTATTTCTTTACATTGATCGCTGAGGAAGGCTTTCTTATCTCTTCTTGCTATTTTTTGGAACTCTGCATTCAAATGCGTATATCTTTCCTTTTCTCCTTGCCTTTAGCTTCTCTTCTTTTCTCAGCCATTTTAAGGCCTCCTCAGACAACCATTTTGCCTTTTGGCATTTCTTTTTCTTGGGGATGGTCTTGGTCCCTGCCTCCTGTACAATGTCACGAACCTCCATCCATAGTTCTTCAGGCACTCTGTCAATCAAATCTAATCCCTCGAATCTATTTGTCCCTTCTGCTGTGTAATCGTAAGGGATTTGATTTAGATCATACCTGAATGTTCTAGTGTTTTTCCCTACTTTCTTCAATTTAATTAATTTGCAATAAGGAGCTCATGATCAGAGCCACAGTCAGCTCCCAGTCTTGGTTTTGCTGACTGTATAGAGCTTCTCCATCTTTGGCTGCAAAGAATATAATCAATCTGATTTCAGTATTGACCATCTGGTGATGTCCACATGTAGAGTCTTATCTTGTTTTGTTGGAAGAGGGTGTTCGCTATGGCCAGTGCGTTCTCTTGGCAAAACTCTGTTAGTCTTTGCCTTCCTTCATTTTCTACTTTGAGGTCAAACTTGCCTGTTATTCTTGTTAATATATGAAATTTGTTTTTCTCTTTCTGACTTATTTCTGCCTTACTTCACTCTGTTTGACAGACTCTAGGTTTATCCACCTCAAATCCACTACAAATGACCCAACTGATGATCATACTATAAGAAATTCCAACAAAATTTCAAATGTTCTAATATTGTAGAGTTCACTGATACTATTTAAGGGTATAGGTAGCATCCAATGGTAGTTGAAAAATCCTTGCTGTTCTTTTTTGTATATAGTACTATTTTAAAAAGTAAATTTATGTTTTAATTTATTTTGGCTGCACTGGGTTTTCATTGCTCTGTGCAGGCTGTCTCTATTTGCAGCAGGGTGGGTCTTCCCATGGCAGAGGCCTCTCTTGTTGCAGAGCACAGACTGTAGGCACACGGCTTCAGTAGTTGCAGCTCAGAAGTTGTGACGCGCTAGTTTTGTTGCCCCGAGGCATGTGGGATCTTCCCAGACCAGGGATCACACCTGTGTCCTCTGCATTGGTAAATGGATTCTTAACCACTGTGCCACCAAGAAATTCCCATAGTACTATTTTTTAATTTAAAAAATCAACAAGAGAGGTTGTTGTTCAGTCACTAGGTTGTGTCTGACTCTTCGTAACCCCATGGACTGCAGTATGCCAGGCTTCCCCGTCCTTCACCACCTCCCGGAGTTTACTCAAACTCATGTCCATTGAGTCAGTGATGCCATTCAACCATCTCATCCTCTGTCATCTTCTTCTCCTCCTGACTTCAGTCTGTTCCAGCATCAGGCAGGGTCTTTCCCAATGGGCCAACTCTTTGCATCAGGTGGGATTGCATGGTAAAATATGGCACATGCTATCTTTCTATTAATTGTTGCCCACTTCCCAAACCACTGAAAGTAAATTTGATTTTCATCAACAACATAGTAGAGATTCAGTTCACTTCAAAAAAAAATAGGTATCACTTTATTCTTGAACTAGTGAAACATTCAGAATTTGTTCCACATCTCTTAATTGATGAGGTGTATCTGAGTTTCCCAAAGTGTGCTTGATCTTTATTCCAATCACATTATCTCTTTTCTTTGTATCAGGAACTTCTACACAAGTCAAAGTGGTGAGTTTAATCACATGATTTTTTTTAAATAAAATACTCTTTTGAAAAAAATTGATAAAGATGGTTTGGGCTTAAGCCAAGAGTCAACAGACTTTTTTCTTGCAGAGCCAGACAGTAAACATTTCAGACTTTTCAGACCATGTGTCCTCTGCTTCAGCTACTCAACTCTGCTGTTGTTATGCAGAAGAGAGTGTGGCCTCAGAGTGGTTGTGTGCCAACAAAACTTTCTTTACGAAAATAAGCAATGAGCTTGATCTTGGTTTAAGCTGTAGAAACACCACCTGAGCCACCAAGGCAGCCTCTAGAGATACAGAGCATGTCAACGAACATCCCTTTGTGTTGAATTCAAATATAGTAAGACTAACAACATTATAGCTGCCATTTTTTTTTAGAAGTTGCATTATGTTGCCAAGTGCTTTAAAGGAATTTATTATGTCTGTTAATCCTCAAAATGGCTATAATAACAGCAATTCAAGTTTATGGGCTATAATGATACAGTATTTAAGGAAATAACATTATGTAATATTTTATAAAGTTTATTTTTAAAATAGATCACCAGAGGCCATGAGTTTTCAGAGAAGTAATTTCTTGAGTTCCCACATATTCCAGAATAAATTATTTTGAAAATCCAAAATAAATCATTAAGAGTCAACTTGCAGTCTAGAAAACAGGCTTTAAGCATAAATTAAGTTGCTTCTGTTGAAAGACTGGGACCTTGTTTAGTTACTTTGGTTTAATTAACCTAAATTTAGAATTAGTTGAGAAACAGGGGAAACTTTTCTTTGTTTTTGAGGCTCTGCATAAACATAACAAGGTAAAGATTTACTTTCTTTTGGAAGTTTTCATTTTGCACTTTGATCTAAAATAATCCATTGTCATTATTGTTATACATAAAACCACATTACTATACATTAATATAATGAACATAATTATATTTTACAATGTATAACTGTATTTGTATTTATTAAATTTATTGATATACTTTAATAATATTATTTATATTTATTAATTTTATTAATAAATAATAAAACTTGAACAGTACTTAAACAACGCTTTTGCCTAGAGGCTCAGATGGTAAGGAATCTGCCTGCAGTGCAGGAGACCAAGTTCAGTCCCTCAGTCAGGAAGATCCCCTGGAGAATGAAATGGCAACCGACGCCAGTATTCTTGCCTGGAGAATTCCAGGGACAGAGGAGCCTGACGGGCTACAGTTGATGGGATCTCAAAGAGTTGGACACAATTGAGTGACTAACACTTTTACTTTTTATTATATAAAAATATGTAAATATATCTGTATATCCACCAGATTGTATATTTAACAGAAATTTATCAGCACAGCCTTATGAACAGATTAAAAATTTTAACAGAATCCCTCTTTTAAGAAACTTGTCAATTGCTGAGAGCGAGAGAGAACAATGAAGCTCTAAGAGCATGCCCTTGTTTAATTTCTGGTCAAGAGACAGGTTTACCTCATTTTGAACTCCAGGGTGTCTGTTCAGTTTCCTGTTTTTCTCTGATTGTTCTGTGTTTTGAAGCAGAAGGCCTTTCATCAACATGGACTCATTTTGCCATCTTATAGAAAGTTATCTTTCCTAGCAAAGTGGTTCCCTCTGAAGACATTTGGCTTTAAGATATTTGTTAAAATGAAATTACGTGAAAGAGCCATTTATTTTAGTTCCAACAGAATCTGACACCCACGTTTCAGCTCATTAATCACAAGAAATGACTGAATTATGAAAATAACTCATCTTATCCTACCAGCAGTCTTTCATATTATCATTGGGTTTAATTTCATCTTCTGGGAAACTTTAATCAAATAAGTTTCTTTTGACTATAGCTTCTTCATGGGTTTCTAAAGGATTTGAGCAGTATCTTGTTAGGTGAAAAATAATACAATAATGACATTTTTGACTATTCAATGATCCATCTCCAAAGTCTGCTCTTTAGCTGTCTAGAGAATTGAAGGTATGCCGTATACTAAGAGCAGGTGATTTACTGACACCTCAGAAATGCTGTGGGTCATCGTTTATGTGAGCGTTATTTAACTTAAATTTCATTTAGGAGAATAGGGGTACCTGTATTGTGTTTCTTGTGAGTTTTATGCTGGAGTCTTCTTTTGTAATAAATGTGCATTCATTTTCTAATGAATATCCATCATGTTTCTCTGAAATTATGAAATAGAGTTTGCAACACAAATCTTGGATAATATATTTCAAATATCTTTGCACATATGGGCAGTATCTCTGCTCTTTCACCTTCTCAGACCTGTGTATCACAATCAGCTCATTTATAATTTGTCACTGATCAATGTTCATACATTATTCATGGAATTAAAAGGGCAGAACAGTTTCCATTGTTCCATTTATATTAAGCATGTCATTTTCCACTCAGTTATTTTTCTCCTGAGCTTGAGAAACATGGCCATCAACTTGTCTTACCTGCTAGCCTCACAAATCCAATTACACGTTCTTTTGGAAAACAAGCATTTTAAACTAATTTCTTGTATTCTTCATTCTAAAAAAAAAAAACTCTTTTCACAAGTTATGTGCTGTCATCGTAAGAACAAATATAATACTGTTTCTTAGAACAGTAACTCCTGTCATTTTTATTTGTTTAATTAAATTTATTTCATTTTATTTAATTTTAATTAAATTTGCATTCCATTATTGATAATTTCCTTGAGGACAAGAGGGCTGGTTATAGTAGATATTACATAGCATATTTATTAGTATAAGATGAAAATTTCGAAAATAAATAATAAAATGTGGTATTTTAAAAACTCATAAAACCTGTATTCCTGAAAATGTTAGTGAAACTCTGCTATGGTGACATCAAACCTGATTTATCTGTATAGTATAAATTCTCCAGAGGGGGTGGGAAAAATCCCTAAGGGGATAAAAACTGTTCTTGGAGAGGCAAAAAAAACCCTACTCTTTCCATATATAAAGCAGAGTTAGATATGTTTATATTTATAACATATATATGCTCATAAAAATTCCATATGATGTAGTGATTAGAAACAAAGTGTCTAAAAAAGGCTCAGGGGGTGGTTAAAAAAAGATTGCAAATCCCTGATTTAGGAAAAATTGTAAGAAGAAAGAAATATTTTGGTGTTTTCATGTATTGTTTTCAAGTTTCTTCAAGTAACATGGCCAACAATGTTTAGGAAAAGTTTTAGTATCCTCCTCTCACAAATCTTGCCTTCCCTCTTAAAAAGACAAGTTTCAGCTTTAAGCACCCACTGATGGTATAATGTCCTCTGAGGATTCGAGACAGAGGAAAGGTCCCACTGTGACCTTCTCAGGGTGGGGCCTGCTGAGTTAGGAGGGGCCGTGGGTGCTCCTAGACTAGGGGTAATGAAGGGGAGACTCCCAAAGGTTGCAATGCTGACTGCTAAGGATTTGCAGAAGACCTGGAGATTGTCATACTGAGTGAAGTGAGTCAGCGAAAGACAGATGTCGTATGATATCACTTATACATGGAATCTAAAAAATGATACAAGTGAGCATATTTGCACAGAAATGGAATCACAGATGTAGAAAACAAAATTTATCGTTGCCAAGGGGGAAGTGAAAGAGGGATAACCTGGGAGATTGGGAACTTCCCTGGCGGTCCAGTGGTTAAAACTCCACACTTCCACTGCAGAGGGTGCGGATTCAATCCTTGGGCGCAGAACTGAGATCCCACGTGCTGCATGGCACAGCACACACACACAAAAACTGGGAGACTGAGATTGACATATGCACACTACTATATATAAAATAGATCACTGATGAGGACCTGCTGTATAGCACAGGGAACTATACTCAGTACTTGGTAATGACCTGTATGGGAAGAGAATCTGAACAGAATGGATATATGTATGTGTAAACTGACTCCCTTTGCTGAATCACTGAAACTAACACAACATTGTAAATCAACTGTACTCCAATAAATTAAAAACAAAAAAGGTTTGCAGTAAACCTCTAAATTGGGCACCTGCTTAGATGATGCTTTGGGGGAGCACTTCCATGTAACTGGATTCTGCCGATAACTTGCCAGCCTCCTTCCTTTTGTATGGCCAGCTCTACGACTGGTAAGTTCCACGCTGTCCAGCAACTGTCAATGTTGAGTTCACTGACTCAGGCTAGAGCCAACCATTGAAAGGAGCTTACTAAAATTACCTCCTCACTGCTTCTGCCCTGATTGTTCCAAACCGTTATCTTCTGCTGAATTGAAATCCTGTGCTAAACCCTCTAACCGACACTGACAACTTAATTTTCCTAAATCCCTTCTGTAATTTCTGATCTGGTTCTCCCCTTTGCCAGAATAACCCATAATTATGAGTAAGTTCGACATATTTTTGTGTATCATATTGTTCCATGAAATTTTATGACTTTGGGACTAACACTATTTCTTGGAGAATGGGATGCTGGCCTGTAAGAATTCACAATGTTAACAATGTTCATATTAGCATGTGAATGTTAACATTCACAGACAATGTAACCAAGGCCTTTGCTCCCAGGAGAACTGGATTCAGGAATTCTGGTAGGAAAGATCAGTAGGAATATCGGTGTTTATACATAATCACATAATAATTTGCCAAATCATTTTTAGTGCCTTTTAGTGGCTTTGAAAAGCACATGGCTTTCCCACCAGGTGAATAATAACGCACAGGGATCCAACTGCATATTTACTATAAATTATGATCATTTAAACAGATTGTTCCATCTGTCTTTTGATAGCAAATGTAAAGTTAGTAAAGTGATTAATTGTATTTATGTGTAATTAGGCAATCTACTCAAATGCATTTCAGGCGTTTATTGGTAGTTCTCTGATTTAAAAAAAGAAAACAGAAAATGCCACTTTGATATGAATTACGTTCCTTCGCTTGGAATGAAAGTCTGAAAATACCGGTGAGGGAGAGGTGGACCCTGGGTTCTGGCCACCACTCCCTCTGTTAATACAACTGCCGAGCCAGGCTGCAGGGAAGCCTTCAGATGGACCCATGGAGTTTCAGTTTCTCTAAGACTCTGCCTGGGGGAGGGGACAGCTGCTGGACTTCCTCCTTGTGCTGCAGGGGCCCAGCTGAGAAGCCAGGGCTGGAGATTAATTGCCTCTTATGGGACTTGTGGCCAGGATCTGGGTCCTTTGGCCGCCTGAGGCCGACCCTGCCGAGGAACTGTGGTCCTGGGAGACCCAGAAGAATCCTGTTGATCTCTGAGATCCAGGCAAGGAATCTCCCAACGAGCTGAATTACTCACAGGAATGGATTCCACCCGCCTGGGATGGAATCCTGACACAAAGCAGCTTCTTCCTTCTTGTTGTTGTTGTTCAGTCACGGAGTTGTGTCCAATTCTGCAACCCCGTGGACTGCAGCACGCCAGGCTATCTCCCAGAGTGTGCTCAAGTTCATGTCCATTGAGTAGGTGATGTTATCCAACCATCTCATCCTTGGCGGCCCCCTTCTCCTTTTGCCTTCCCCCTGCTGCCCAGCCAAGGGGCTGTAGGGTTATAGGTCATTTATCATCAAAATGGGGAGGGAGGTGGGAGGGGGGTTCAGGATTGGGAACTCATGTACACCTGTGGTGGATTCATGTCAATGTATAGCAAAACCAATACAGTAGTGTAAAGTAAAATAATAATAATAATAATAATAATAATAATAATAATCTCACCACTGTTGAGAGCATTAAAGACAAATAAACAAAACATATAGCAGTGAGCAAGCAAAGAAAAATATTCTCACACAAAGAGACTCAGAAAATGAAGATGGAATTTGAAATCCAAGATGAATATGTACAGAAATTTCCCAGTCAAGTAGAATGGATAGGCCAGAGAAGAGGGTCCCCCCGACCCCGCCCAGTGTCTCAAAGATAGTTAATTAAGGCAAAAAACAGACCTTCTGAACTTTGACTAACATGTTCCAAAAAATGAGCTGAAAAGGGCATGGTCGCTGATGAGAGCTAATTATATGAGAGGACAAGTGGGCAAAAATAAAGAAAGGGTAGAAATCAAGAGGGAAAATCAAGAGTCTAAACTTGATTTTGGAATAATAGGGGTCCCTGAAGAACAACGGGAAATGGAAGAGTGATAATAAACGAGAGAAGAAAATGTTCCCAAACTGAGGCGTTTCTGTCCCACTCTTTGCAGTTCCATGGACTGTAGCCCGCCAGGCTCCTCCGTCCATGGGATTCTCCAGGCAAGAGCACTGGAGTGGGTGGCCATGCCCTCCTCCAGGGTTCTGACCCAGTGAGCGAACCCATGTCTCGTGCATCTCCTACATTGACAGGCACGTTCTGTACCACTGGCTCCACCTGGGGCTTGATAAAAAAGCAACAGTTACTATTCAAGAAGCTAGAATTGGGACTTCTTGCCTGGCAGACCAGTGGTTAGGACTGCAAGCTTCCACTGCAGAGGGCACAGTTCAATCCCTGGTTGTAGAACTAAGGTCACGTAAGCCACGCAGTGTGGGAAAAAAAAAAGTCTTTGGTAGATGATCTCAGAAAGAGCAAAATTTAGGAAGAGGTGTGGTAGCACGAGGAGTGGGGGTGAAAGGTGGATACTGTGCAGTTTTCAGGTTGGTGAGGGTGTGAGGAAAGTGAAAGAGGAGAGTGAAAAAGTTGGCTTAAAGCTCAACATTCAGAAAACGAAGATCATGGCATCCGGTCCCATCACTTCATGGGAAATAGATGGGGAAACAGTGGAAACAGTGTCAGACTTTATTTTTGGGGCTCCAGAATCACTGCGGATGGTGACTGCAGCCATGAAATTAAAAGACGCTTACTCCTTGGAAGAGAAGTTATGACCAACCTAGATAGCATATTCAAAAGCAGAGACATTACTTTGCCAACAAAGGTCCGTCTAGTCAAGGCTATGGTTTTTCCAGTGGTCATGTATGGATGTGAGAGTTGGACTGTGAAGAAGGCTGAGCACCGAAGAATTGATGCTTTTGAACTGTGGTGTTGGAGAAGACTCTCGAGAGTCCCTTGGACTGAAAGGAGATCCAACCAGTCCATTCTGAAGGAGATCAGCCCTGGGATTTCTTTGGAGGGAATGATGCTAAAGCTGAAACTCCAGTACTTTGGCCACCTCATGCAAAGAGTTGACTCATTGGAAAAGACTGATGCTGGGAGGGATTGGGGGTGGGAGGAGAAGGGGACGACAGAGGATGAGATGGCTGGATGGCATCACTGACTCAATGGACATGAGTCTGAGTGAACTCTGGGAGTTGGTGATGGACAGGGAGGCCTGGCGAGCTACGATTCAAAAGAGTCAGACACAACTGAGCAACTGAACTGAACTGAAGGGTGTGAGGGAAGAGTGAGCAAGCCCTTTTGTGCAGGAGAGGAGTTTGCAATTATTTAATTTGGATGCAGTAATAAAAAGGTATAGATTAATATATGACAGTCGAGCCTTAAACTGGGAGATTAGAAAAATAGAGTCTAAATAAACAAGGAAGAAAAAAGACATTAACAACGATTTTCCCAAGCCAGAAAAGACAATAAAAAGTTAAAAGATAAATATCAATGACACACAGTAAACTAGAAACATAAGACTAGGTATACCTTTGGCACGCTAAATGTAAGAAGGCTAAATTTTCCTATTAAAAATCATAGAAAATATGCCCTTACAGAAGAAATGGTTGATTACAGACTGGGGCAAAGAAGGTTCAAGATTTTTTTTTTTAATCATAGAAAATATGATCCTGTTTAAACACAAAATAAATAGCTTATTGATTTTAGGAAACACATAGAACGTGGTCCCCAGAAGTGGCTGAAAATTATCTATGAAATTATTAAGAGTAATACCTGGAATAGTAAAACATTTAAAATGCTTAGCAGAACATGCAAAAATTAGAGGAATAGTCTCAAGGTCAAAAAAGTGTTTTGATGTGAATGCAGAACTCCTAGGGGGCACCAGAGCCAGTAGCTGCCCTGAGGGTGTCTGCATGTTCTTATCACCTAGAACCTGCCTTACTAAGAGCTGTAACCTGGATAGAAGGCGGGGCTATATAGCATCAGGACACATGAGGTCTTTACCTCTGTGAGAGAAGGAATATGTCCCTCCATCAAAAGGAAATCATGAGGAAAACTTCAGTCATGATCCTAACTCCAGAAGAATAGAAAAAAGAGTATGCTTTACTGAAAATCAGTCAGCACATGCCTGCCCACCGTGGGACTGAAATTCAAAGTCACTTTACTTTCAGGTCTGGGAAATGTCCACCGGGAAGTTGATTTAAAGGGGTACCAAATTTTAAGATACCTCATGTTGCCTGGTCAACCAGTTTTTTCTGGGGAAAATAAAAAAAGAAGTACTCTAAGTACAGGTCTTGAAAATTTAGAGGAAATTAATGAAATAATACCTCTCAGAAACAATTAATACTTTTACGTGCTTCTCTGATCACTGAAGATACATTTGGTCTGTGATGTTCTAGTTGGTATATTTTAAAACCATCTTTTTAATAAAATTTCATTCTAGATTTTTATGTAACATGTCTTCTCATTTTTTTATGCTAGTGATGAAACTTCATGCACTAACAAACACATGACATATTTTGAAATAAATTGAGGGTTGATTTTAATTTCACTCTTTTTTCCTCTAGGTGGCTTTTACAGTACTTTTTGATTTGGAAGCACTTCTGAAGATATGGTGTTTGGGATTCACTGGATATATTAGCTCATCTCTCCACAAATTCGAGCTGCTACTCGTAATTGGAACCACTCTTCATGCATATCCAGACCTTTATCATTCCCAATTCACATACTTTCAGGTAATACACATAATGCCTGTTTTTCTTTAGAATTGTTTTCTTTCCAGAGAATATACATGCATTCTAACAACTAGATATTGCAACAACCTTAGTAACTACAAACTTGAGATGGGCTCAGTGACACCTTAAATGCCAAAAATAGCACATTCATAAGTCGTAGGGACTTCCTTGGTGGTCCAGAGATTAACACGCTGAGCTTCCAATATAGGGGACGCTGGTTTGATTCCTGGTCAGGGAACTAAGATCTCATGTGTGCTGGTATAACCAAAAATAAATGAGGTAAATCAAATATAATGGGCTTCCCTGGCAGTCTAGTGATTAGGACTCTGTACTTCACTGCAGGGAGCACAGGTTCAATCCCTGGTCAGGAAACTAGGATCCTACATATCTCATGGCATGGCAAGAAATAAATTAAAAATTACTGTTTATAAACTCATAAAAATTCATAGTAATAAATGGGGGTGTTTTTCATACAGTTCATAAAAAGTTAGCACAGTACAATAGACACACATGTTTAATATTCACATGAGGATTATAATCTGAGCATGCATATTAAATTTTGAAATTGATGTATGACTTTATATACAACTTTAATTCCAAGAGTAGACCTCCCTCCTTAATAAGCCTAAATTTGTTTGCTCAACGGTACTTGAAATTGAAACAATAAAAAATAAAACTTAACCTTTACAGAGTATAGTCATACTTTATTATTTTAAAATGCCTATAAATTCCCTTGTGATCATTAAATTATAACATCTGTAATTTTTACTTAATAATAACTGGGTATCTATTGTTTTTAAGTGCATTATATTAAATCATATTACTTCATAACTGTTCAGTAAACAAAAGTGAGTATTAATGTTATGTTCTTTGTTAGCAATAACCATGTGCTGAGTGATATTTTAAATACTTGGTCAAAATATATGTATATGGGATATCCTAATTTTAAAAATCTCAAATATAGTCATTTTGTGAGTCGAAATTTGGTCATTTGTATAATTTGTCATGTAAATATCAGAAGTTGCATTGTTTCCTTAATAGATATTTTCAAGAGTTGGAGAATTAAATGGCAGGAGAATTTCTAAAAACTATGCAGAGAAAGAAGATTCTGATTCCTTAGATGAAAGAAAATACATTCCAACTTCACTGATGAACTTGTTTATTGGTGGTACCGAAGCTGTCATATTCAGAGCAATATTAACTTCAACTGCCAGATTGCAACCTGAAACTGAATACTTCTGATACCTAGAAGAAAGGACATGAAAATACAGTTCACAAAAATGAAAAACATACCCCACAAACACACACAAAAAACTGAGTCTCCAGTAATCACAGCCAAGCATATTGAACTCACAGAGGGCATCATGGTTTGAGCTTTCAGTACTATCAACATCTTTGAGCGAAAATCCCTTGTCACTTGTTGGGTTATATCCTCAGGCTTGGTTATCATAAGTGAGATGGCTGGGGCAGGAGACATACACATTTAAAACTCTTGATACAAAATATGCTTTCCAAGCATGTATCATTATATGCTCTTGGGCACTGCTGTCTAGATTCACAGAATCAACATGTACATTTAGTACCTAATGTTAGAGAATCATTGTACATAATTGCAGAAAATATGCCTCATAGTTAAAGCTAAAACATATCTTTTTTAATAAACCTGTTAAATTAACCAAATTAAGAAAGACATTGATGCCTCTTTCAGCAAGAATACCAGATGAAATATATTCAGGGCTTGCTTTAAAATTATTCACATTCCTCTCAGATAATTTTCCATTGAAATGCTACAAATAGGTCAAAGTTTTGCAAACAAAGATATTTAGTCTAGGATTATTGGTGAGAGGAAAAAATGGGAACTGTTTGAATGATAAATGTGGAATAGCTTGGTAAGCCATATGGAAATTTGACCATAAAAATGATTATGATGAACAGTGGTAAAGAACCCACCTTCCAGTGCAGGAGACATAAGAGACATGGGTTCAATCCCTCAGTCAGGAAGATCCCTTGGAAAAGAGCATGGCAACCCACTCCAGCATTCTTGCCTGGAGAATCCCATTGACAGAGGAGCCTGGAGGGCTACAGTCCATGGGGTCACAAAGAGTCAGACACGACTAAAGCGACTGAGCTCATATAGTAACTTAAAGATATGATTGTTTTATTTACATATAAAACAGTATAAAAGTCTATAACAGGTATAGCTACAAATCCAGCCTATAAATAACATAGGTAGTTTATATATGTTTATAAAACACCTATAAATGAAAAAATGGCTGAAAAGAAATAACCCAAATTATTACAAATTGTTAATAGTCACTATCTCTAGGTTCTTTTCTTCTAGTCTGTTATACACAAAATATCTAAAATTGGTATGCGTGGCTATAATCATTGTATATATATATATACAGAGAGAGAGAGAGAGACATATAGCTATAGATATGGTCACATAATGCCTGGCCAGTGAAGTTTGCATTTTTTTTTTCTGGCCATACCATGAAGCTTGTGGAATCTTAGTTCCCCAACTAGGGATTGAACCAAAGCCCACAACAGTGAGTGCACAGAGTCCTAACCAGTGGACCGCCAGGAACTTCCCAAAGTTAACAATGTTAATGCCTATATAATTTGTAATAGCTTAATTTTTTGTTAGTAGTTGAGTGATTTTCATTCGTCTCTCTGTATCCATGGCCAAGTTTATATTTTTCTAATGAGATCATTAGACACTGCCTCGTTTAGTCTCTCAAGAAGCTTAGATGTCTCAGGATTTTTGCAGATTCACAGATGGGGAACCCACTGTCTTGAACAGATTGGTTCTTTATGGGCTGACTTTGATCTCCCTGGTTGGTCTTCAGGCTTGTTTCTCATCTCACTTGACCTTGCTTCATCATGTTGGCAGCAGTTCTTCCCGGAGTGGATGTCACATTTTTCATATTTATACAAAGTCAACATTTGAGTGCAAAATGTCTCCCTTTTTATCCGTCATCTCTGAGAGTTGATATTCAGTTGAGTTGCTCAGTCATGTCCAACTCTTTATGACCCCATGGACTGCAGCACGCCAGGCTTCCCTGTCCATCAACAACTCCCACAGCTTGCTCAAACTCATGTCCATCAAGTCAGTGATCCCATCCAACCATCTCATCTTCTGTTGTCCCCTTCTCCTCCTGCCGTCAATATCTGTGTGCAAAACATCTCCCTTATATCAGTTATCTCTGAGAGTTAGTATCACCCGTCTATTTATCCAAGTGGTATTTCCGAAACACCTCCTATGTGTCAGGCACAGTTCCAGACTTGAGGGAGAGAGGTGAGCAAGACAGAGAAGATCCCCACCTTGGGAAACTGGCATTCTAGACAGCAAGCATTTCACATGCAAGTTCATGAAGGGAATAGCAGTGCTGGAAATGCGATTCAGAAGGAGCAAGTGGGGTGAAAAGGAGAAGCTGTGGGGTGAGGGTGCTGTTTTGGCTAAGTTTGTCCAAGGAAGCCCTCTTTCAAGAGGGGACATTTGGGCAGAGAAAGAGCAAATCTTGAGAAGGTCTGTGGGGGACACATTCCAGGTAGAGAGAACCACGTGACCCCTGTCTTGAGGGGAACGTGTGCTTGATGGAGTGAACAGAGGCAGCATTGTCCCACTGAAAGTCGCAGAATCTTTACATAATGGTGAAGAATCTGCCTGCAGTGCAAGAGACCCAGGTTTGATCCTTGGGTCGGGAAGATCCTCAGGAGAAGTGAATGGCAACCCACTCCAGGCTTCTTGCCTGGAGAATTCCATGGAGAGAGGAGTCTGGCGGGCTGTAGTTCACGAGTTGCAAAGAGTCGGACCCGACTGAGCGACTAACACTTTTACTTTCATCTCTGGTTCTAACATAGCAGAGTGAGGACACTGGCTGGTACTTTTTGTGCACCTAGGGTGTGCAGACACCCTGCCAAGTTCATGTTTCCATTTGTTTCTTGGTAGATAGAGAATATACGTGTAAACTGCTTCCTTGGAGACTGAGTAACTCACCAAAGACCACACAGCCAGCAACTGGTGGAAACTCATTCCCAAGAGGTTTAATCTCGTAGTTCACATTCTTCTATTTTAAAGACTTTTTTTTTTTTGATGTGGACCATTTTTAAAGTCATTATTGAATTGGTTACTGTATTGTTTCTGTTTTGTGGCTGTGGGGCTCATGGGATCTTTGCTCCCCGACCAAGGATCAAACCCACATTCAAAGGGAAATTTTTACCACTGGAACATCAGAGAAATCCCCCCAGTAGTTCATGTTCTTAACCACGCAGTTTTTACAGTCGTGCCGTGGCTGTGCATCCAGTCATGTCCGACTCTATGCAACCCCATGGGCTGTAGCCAGCCAGGCTTCTGCATTGACAGGCAGATTCTTTGCCACCTGGGAAGCCCAACTTTTACAGTATCTCACTATTAATCAGCAGAGTGACTTTTAATGACAGACTTAGAAATGTGACCAAGAAAATATGCTTTAAGAACAACCACAGAATGTCCTACCGTGCTTATCTTTGAATGTCTGATGTACTTTATTTTGTATCTGTTTTAATACAGAATCCAAAGGCTTTATTGGGTAGACAGAGTGAAAAGCAGACTTATCCTCAAATAAATGAAAGGCGTAATTAGAGTCACCGATAAGGATTCTGCCTTGCCACGATGCAGGCTTACCCCCTCTGAAAACGCGGATCAAATCACCAGTGCGGGAATTGTGTTAAGTTCTATTTCTTCCAGCTAGTGAAATATTAATTTATCAAAATCGCACAGATGTACATAGGCTGTTTTCATTAGAATTTGGGACACGATTCAGAATTGCTTAGGCAGTCTTTCAAATATGATTTTAATTCAAGTGGAGGAAACACAGGGTTCTGTGAGTGATAGATCAGTTAAATTGTTCCTGTGAACTTTCCTGGACTCAGCTGTTTAACGATTAGATAGTGAATCATTTATGTCTGAGAATAAATAAGTCTGATAAATATGTAAAACTTTTCATATTATTATTCTGGATGTTAATACGAGTGTTACTTTTAATAGTTCTTATGATAAAGCTGTTTGTTATTTGCAAAAATGACCCAAGTGTAATATGCTCTGGTTTGAAAGTCCTTGTTAAAAATTATAGTGGGAAAAATTGGTAACTTAAACCTGTCTGTGGTATAAATGTTTAATTTGAACAATATTATTTCTCACATAAATTTTCCTCTTTTTGTGTGTATTGTGTGGTGGGTGGGTGTTCAGTCGCTCAGTCAAGTCTGACTCTTTGCGACCCCATAGACTATAGCCCTCCAGACTCCTCTGTCCATGGGATTTCCCAGACAAGAATAGTGGAGTGGGTTGCCATTTCCTTCTCCAGGGGAATCTTCCCAACCTAGGGTTCAAACCCACTTCTCCTGTGTCCCCTGCACTGGCAGGAGTTAGATTCTTTACCACCAAGCCACCTGGGAAGTGTTTTAAATGAATATGAATGACATCTACATTTTGTCAACTTCTTTGAACATTTGTCCATTAGTTGATTAGACATGCAGCTGCAATGTTCTGCAGACAACAGGAATAAGATTCACTATCAGTACATGTGCAGGGTAAGTTGCTTCTGTCATGTTCGACTCTGATATCCTATGGACTATAGCCCACCAGTAGTTCCTGTTAATTCAGAATCTGGTGGTAGGAGATAAGTGTGACTTCAGAGATGGCAAATTCACAGGTTAATATGGTATCTCTGGGACTCGGTCCGTGTCTCCACTCACCTTTCTTCTGTGTTGTTGGTATAATGCTTAAGCTGTCTTTCTCCATATGGTGGCAAAGAAGGTCCCTAGAAGCTCGGGATTTATATGGCTCTTATAGTAATTCCAGTTGGGGATTAAATATATAGGATACTTCTTCTAGGCCCCACAGAAGTTCTGATGACTGAGGTCATTGTGAATACTCTGGCCAGGCTTGGATTGTGGAGGTCAGGGAGTCCCTTCTGGGCCTCATAGATTAAGAGCAGAGTAGAAATGATTTGCCAAAGGAAAATCAGAAGGATTAGCAAGCTAGGGTTGCTGGAAAAGATCCAAACTCATGTTTTTATTTGTGTAAAAATTTTAATATAAGCTTTTAAAGCATTTCCTTTTCCTTACCGTATTCTGTTTTCTCCTGAGAAGCCTTCAAAGATACCTTAAGTTCGTATTGATATTGAACCATCTTGAACTACTGTTTCAATTATCATCTTTCATTTATACCAAGACCACAGTTTTTCTATTTTAACATCTCTAAACTGGAATCTGTCTACCCTGGTGACTCAGACGGTAAAGATTCTGCCTGTAAGGCAGGAGACCCCAGTTCGATCCCCGGGTAGGGAAGATCACTTGGAGAAGGAAACAGTAACCCAAGCCATTATTCTTGCCTGGAGAATTCCATGGACAGAAGGGCCTGGCAGGCTGCTACAGTCCATGGGGTCTCAAAGGGTCAGATGCGACTGAATGACTAACACTTTCAAACTGGGATCTGCCTTATAATCAGTGATGTGTTATACTTAAATCAGCAGCATTTTCAATTTCTTAATAGCACATTAAAAAAAAAAATCAATGGCATCTTAGACTTGTAGAAAAATGTTACTTTTCCATACTTTATACTTCAACTTTTAATTATATTCTACTTTATGCTTTTAATCTTATACCCTTAAGAGCTATGCCTTTGTATTATATTAACACTCAGTGTGTAATAGGAATAGCCATTGAATCTTATTTGTCCACTGTGTTTGGCACATAATAGTATTTTTTAAGTGAATGAGAAAATTACTTACGTGTGGGAGTTTTTGCATATATATTCGAAACATGTAAACGTGTGTTTAGATAACCAGCTAAGCACAGGTTCTAAAAAGTTCTAAAAAATAATGAAGTTCTAAAAATACAGGGCTTGGATAAGATTGATGTGTGTTTTCTCCAGTTGGTGAGTGAGTGAAAGTCATTCAGTTGTGTCCTTCTCTTTGTGACCCCATGGACTGAAATCCACCCCCCCGCCCGCCCCCCCCCGCCCCCCCCTCCCCCCGGCGCCAACTCAACTCCTCTGTCCATGGAATTCTCCAGGCAAGAATAATGGAATGGGCTGCCATTTCCTTCTCTGAGGGGATCTTTCTGACCTGGGGATCAAAACCAAGTCTCCTACATTGCAGGCGAATTCTTTACCATCTGAGCCCCCAGGGAAGCCACCTGTTCCCTGTGGTCATCCAGAAAGCCAGCCTATTGGGTTGGTTTGAAGCTGTCACCTTTTATATGAAGCTTTTATTTCTGACCCAAATGGGCAACTCCAGTTCTCATCGCCCAGCTAGAGGAGGGTATAACAAGTGTCCAGGCCAAATGTATTTAATTTCATGGTTCCTGTTTAGTTCCCATTTAATCCACCTTGTCTGACCATATACTCAGTCTACATCCCAGCATCTCTGAATCTGGAGTTCCTCAAAGAATTCTAAAAATGCACATGCCAAAACTCAATTGCCAGTGAGAGCAAGAAGGAAATACATAGGAGAGTAAAGTGAATGTAAGGGTCTGTACTGAACGGAAAGGGTCTGTTAAATCCGTAAAAGTAGACCAGATCAGAGGTTGAGAGCTTCTACAGAGTGAACTATACAGAATAAGACACATGTCATTATATTTTGTACCAACTGCTCAGAATAAAAACAATTGAAATATTAAAGAAAAAAATAAGGTGTAAAAATTACTTCCTCTCACATTCCATAGGTCTGAACCTAATCCACCAGCCACGCTTGTAAGTGGGGCTAGAAAATGCAGCTTATAACCCTGGGCAACTAATTGCTAGGCTACAATTCAGAAAGTTCTGTTAATTAAAGGAAGGATAGAATGGGTCTTATAGTAACAGTCTAGCCATGAATAAAGACTCCCTGATGGAAAGATTTTTAAAATTGCTTTATGACTGTACAGTAATCCCTAGGAAGGGCTATTTTATGATAATGAATATAGCTAGTATTGAACTAATGTTTTCTTTGGTATTTGAACATTACGAAAAATTGTCAGCTTTATTTCAACAGTAGTGTTAATTAATGCCACTTTGAATTATCACAGCATATGTTAAAACAGTGAGTTTTCACCATTTTCCTGCCTTCATTCCTTTGGGATTTGTTGAGTTCTTATTGTACAGCAGGCACTGAACTAGGCTAATATCTTAGATCTTGAAGTGTTTCATCACTAAATACTCAGATGGAAAATGCGATTTTATAGAGTGCTATAAAAAATGCGATTTTATTATGAACTTATTTAAGATTCAGCATTAACGGTCGAGTGTGTGTGTTTTTCTCTCCTACAACAGGTTCTTCGGGTCGTTCGGCTTATTAAGATCTCACCTGCATTAGAAGACTTTGTGTACAAGATCTTTGGTCCTGGGAAAAAGCTAGGGAGTCTGGTTGTGTTTACCGCCAGCCTCTTGATCGTTATGTCGGCGATTAGCCTGCAGATGTTCTGCTTTGTCGAAGAGCTGGATCGATTCACGACATTCCCAAGGGTAAGAACAAAAAATGCAGTCAGTGTAATTCAGTTACTTTTATTTTAGTAATAATGCTTAACGTCAACGTCATTTCACTTTAGCCGAGGCTTAAAAAATAGTGACTTTTTTAATAACTTGGAGTAATTCAATTTTAATATTCACAGTGGTCTCTTCTACAGAATACAGGTGTCTGAGCACATTTTCAGCATTGTCAGATTATGTGTCAATTCTAAAATTCTGGAAACAATCTAACAGAATGAGATGCAGAAACCAATAAAGATGGATGATAGGGTTCTTAGTACCTATAAATGAAAATATAGCAGAATTTTTAAATTATTAATTTTAAAATGTTTGAAGTTTGCCTTTATGTGTTTGTGAGAGGTAACATTTTAAATTCGTTTTACAGTTCATGTATATTTTATGTCAGGCATAATCTAGAAGAGACTTTTGATTTTCAATATATAAATTTCATAAACTCTTCAGATTTGAATTGTCTTTAAAAGATCATCTAGTTCATATCTCTATATTCTCATTAAGATTCACTTAGGTTGAAAAGAAAGTTAAAAACCAATCAATCAATAAAAAAAATAATCAGTCCCTAATCAGAAGGACCCTGAAATTTAACTCCATGAAGATTTAGAAATATGAAAAAAATATAATGACCAAGGCAAAGTTTATCACCATAAACTGAAATAATAAGGTCTGTTATATGAGAAGAATTGTCTTGGGATAAGAACAACAAATAATACATCCAAAAAAAAAAAAAAACCTCTAAGGGTAAAGTTATCTGTAACATAATGGATAGACTAATATAGCCTGGGTTGTTTTTTTTTAATCTTAAGAGATAGACTAATAAATTCTGGGTTATTGTTTTGTTTTGTTTTGTTTTTAATCTTGTACTAAATGTGTTACTCATCGCCAAGCATCTATTGAGTGTCTATCAAAAACCAGGCAGTCTTGGTGATCCTGAGATATAAATGCAATTCAGTTCCCAGTCTTCAGGAATTCCAGTAGAGAGGCAGGTAATCACTAAGCAAATATCAAGCAGGACGGGCTTTGATAAAGGCAAACACTGGGAACCCAGAGGGAAGGTGCACAGCCAGGGGTGGAAAAATCCAGAAAGACTGTGGAACAGGAGGTTAGTGAAGAAGAGCAGGATGAAGCCGGATGAAGTGCAGAGAACAGTGTTTTTTCCGGGGCTTGTGCTGAAGGTCTGAAGTGAGCCATGTCTTGTTCCAGAACTTAAAGGAGAAAGAACAGTCGATGTCAAGAGGAGGACATAAAGCCAAGGAACTTTTAAGTGGATGAAAGCATGATCGTGATTAAATGTTGATAAGAGAGCGCAAGGAGGGGGCAACAAAGATGGCGCGAGGTCAGGAGAAGGGCGGCAGGCGGTTTCCAGAGGCAGCTGCAGGGCCCGGCACTGGGATTGCCCTGAGGCAGGTGTTGAGCCGGCAGGTGTCGAGGTGGTCTTGGAGGACAGTGAGCCCAACGTCATGGCGAGCCTTGGTTCACTCACTGCCCCAGTGCAGGCGGCAGCTAGGAGCGGGCGTGGCTGCCTGGGTCCCCTTCTGCCCACTGGGCAGGGCAGGGTGAGGGGCTGGTGGATCGGCCCTGGTGTGGAGGGGAGAGAGGGGCCTGGGCATTCCCTGGGAGTCCTGAACAAAGCTCCTGCCCTCTTATGGGCCAGGGAGTGGGGGTAAGGGTGGGGGGCATGCCTAGAGGAAGGGCTGGGAGTGAAAATATACTAAGTCAAGGTGGGGAAAAGTGCTGAACACCACCATGAGAAGCCCCTCCGAGGAGAGGCCAGGAAGCCAGAGACCTGAGCAGGCAGCCTGGGGGCCTCTCATTCCCTGAAACTCCCTCCAGAGACTGTGGTGCAGGGCTGTGCCCGAGACCGAGGGGCAGGGCAGCTTCCCTCCCGCAGGGACCTTCCAGGCAAAGCCTGGTCGTTGCCCATGGTCAGGCCGCTTAGGATTGGCCTGGAACCAGACTCCCCTACAGGAAAGCCTGCTCTTCCTCCAGGGACAGAGGGATGCAAGCAAAGATGACAATGTCGTCATCAAGGCCAGCTTGTCCTAGGCTGCCCCCTCGTTGCCCCCTCATGGGGTAAATACAAAGAGCAGCCCGCCATCTTTGTTATCTGTCTTCACCATCCATCCCTCAGGCCTGACTAAGGGTCAGCCATTGTTCTGGGCAAGGGGGTACTAAGTGGAAACAGCCTGTATTTGTTTATTGCACAGACCTATCTTAATTTCATAATTTATTTCACTTTTCACCCTTTCTTCTCATTTCACATGACCAATTTTATATCCTTTACCCCAAACCTCTTTTTGGAGTGCAGAATATTCCAGGTGTTTTAAGAGTGATATCTCACTCCAGAATTGTCTCAGTCAGCCCCCCCGTAACCAATGCGTTAATATTTCTATAGCAAAACATCAGCCTTCAGACAAATAAGGATCAGTTCAGTTCAGTTCAGTCACTCAGTCATATCCGACTCTTTGTGACCCCATGAACTGCAGCACGCCAGGCCTCCCTGTCCATCACCAACTCCCGGAGTCCACCCAAACCCATGTCCATTGAGTCAATGATGCCATCTAACCATCTCATCCTCTGTCATCCCCTTCTCGTCCTGGCCCTAATCCTTCCCAGCATTATGGTCTTTTCCAATGAGTCAACTCTTCACATGAGGTGGCCAAAGTATTGGAGTTTCAGCTTAAGCATCAGTCCTTCCAATGAACACCCAGGACTGGTCTCCTTTAGGATGGACTGGTTGGATCTCCTTGCAGTCCAAGGGACTCTCAAGAGTCTTCTCCAGCATCATAGTTCAAAAGCATCAATTCTTCAGCGCTCAGCTTTCTTCACAGTCCAACTCTCACATCCATACATGACCACTGGAAAAACCATGGCCTTGACTAGATGGACCTTTGTTGACAAAGTAATGTCTCTGCTTTTAAATATGCTATCTAGGTGGTTCATAACTTTCCTTCCGAGGAGTAAGCATCTATTATAAATAATACAATAAATAAGTCGTAGGTCAGGTCAGACTTTTGCCACTGAATGAGCTACCAGCAAAACACAACAAAACACCTTTGGATATTTTCAAAGTGTTTTGAATGTTGAAATTGGAAATAAAAGCTGTGGGCCTGCATACGAAATCATCCTGGATAAGAGTCTGTACTTCCCACTCCATTACTTTTTAGTTGAGATCAGTCACTCTGTTGTATCTGACTCTTTGTGACCCCATGGACTATAGCCCTCTAGGCTCCTATGTCCATGGGATTTTCCAGGGAGAATACTAGAGTGGGTTCCCATAAGACACCAAACAAATTATACTTTAAACTTTTTTTTTACATCTAAAATATAGGCAAAATGGGACTTCCCTGGTGGTCCAGTGGCTAAGACTTTGCCTTCCAATGTAGAGGGTGTAGGTTGGATCCTCGGTCAGGCAGCTAAGATCCCACATGCCACGTGGTCAAAAAATAAAACAGAAGCAGTATTGTGCCAAATTCAATAACTTCAAAAATGGTCCACATCAAAAAATCTTAAAATACTGGCAAAAATGATATTTTCCTCATCATATTGTGTGTGTTGAATTATATATAAACAATCCAACCCTGGGCTTAGAAAGCATTAGAAAAAAAAAAAAGTGACATCCTATGTAATATATTTGAAATTGGCATAATACAGAGGCTACTCAATATTAAAAACAAGGCTGCTTTAGATCCCTTGGGATTTGCTCTGTTTCTCTAGCTATAATAGTAATCAAGGAACATTGCACTTTCAGATCTCCCAATTACTCAGTTGTGCTTCTCTGCCTGATTACTGTGACCATCTTAATGAAAGCAGCCAGTGACTAGGGAGCCCCCTAATCAGTTTTCCAGCAGCTGACAGTGTTGACACAGGAAGGGACTGGCTTTCTCCTTGCATATGGATGCAGTTAAGAGTTAAATCCCCGAAACCTAATCAAATTTTACAAGAAATGTTAACAGTATTACAATTACAAAAAGCAGTCATTATCATTCCAAGTCAAAGCACCATCCACTGGTGACACTTGCCTGATAGGAAGGGATCAAGAAAGATGGTTATAAACACAAGCCAGCTATGCTTGATTTCTGTGGTCTTGCTTTCTTTCCTGCTCATGAGATGTGTCTCTCTGTACTCAATGGTTGGGTGTTGAGGTGTGTGCTAAGTCACTTCATCCGTGTCCAACTCTGGGAGACCCCATGGACTGTAGCCCACCAGGTTCCTCTGTCCATGGAACTCTCCAGGCAAGAATAATGGAGTGGGTTGACATTTCCTTCTCCAGGGGACCTTTCCCATCCAAGGATCGAACCCCAGTCTTCTGCACTGCAGTTTCTTTACCGACCAAGCTACCAGGGAAACCCAGCATTTGTGCCTGAAAGATCAGTATTGGGGCTGTTTTCTGGAAGTTGACCTTGACGCAGCCATCCAGGGCAGGTATAGTCTCTCCAGGGAAACAGGACTAGATGTAAAACCAAACCCTGATTTGGCTGGACCTGACTGTGTCTTGGGCTCCAGCAACCTGCCGTGAGATGCCTCTAGGAGGAGCTGACATGGACACGAAAGCTGGTTTCCCGTCCAAATCCCAGGAAGAGAGCCCTGGAGGGACAGAGGGACAGTGAGACAACAGCAACCTGGGCAAACTCAGTGACTGCCCAGCGCCTTGACCCTCTGATGCAGCTCCACCCACGCGGAAAACCCAGTGCTTCCTGAACTGAAAGGATGCTAAAGGAATTAGCATTATTGCACCAGTGCCCCATGGGCCTCCTTGCCTAGCACTGCAGCTCATTCTCCATTTGCATTAAAGCTGCAAATTTGCACCTTCTTAGGTATGAATTCGGAGAAGGCAATGGCACCCCACTCCAGTACTCTTGCCTGGAAAATCCCATGGATGGAGGAGCCTGGTGGGCTGCAGTCCATGGGGTCGCTAAGAGTCGGACACGACTGAGTGACTTCACTTTCACTTTTCACTTTCATGCACTGGAGAAGGAAATGGCAACCCACTCCAGTGTTCTTGCCTGGAGGATCCCAGGGACGGGGGAGCCTGGTGGGCTGCCGTCTATGGGGTCGCACAGAGTCGGACACGGCTGAAGAGACTTAGCAGCAGCAGCAGCAGCAGGTATGAATTATCTCGTGCCATTCCCCCATTTAAAGTGCTTCAAGATCCTCCTTTCCCTCAAGATAACAATCATTTTAATAGGGTTTTCAGTATCTTTTCATCTCTGGCCCCACTTACCTCTTTGGACTCAGATTTCAGGATTTCCTCCAGCATCCCTTTCAAAGGCAGAGATGGTGTCTGTCTTTTTTTTTTTTTTCTTTTTAATGCTGTGAGTCATGTGAAATCTTAGTTCCCCAACCAGAAATCGAACCCACAGTCCCTGCAGTGGAAGCTCAGAGTTTTAACTACTAGACCACCAGGGAAGTCCATCCTGATGGTGTCCATCTTGCTCATTTAAATCCTCCATGTTCCACACAACCATTGCCACAGGGTAGCTGGTGAATAGATGTTTGAATGAAGGATGAATAATGATGCTGGACCAAAGCAAACCTCTCTGATCCTCCCACGCCTTATCAGCTCAGCAGGGCAGATTCCTTCTTCACTGTTGTCCACAGCTCTGGGAACCCCCTTAGCCTCCATCATGCCCCTCACCCTTCTCCCATCAGCACTGTTAGCATAATTCTGTCAGAATGCTTTGGCTCCCAGTAGTAGAAAATTGACTCCAACCGACTTAAACAATTAGGAAATTCATGTCACAAAATTCAAGAGATTAGGTAGACTTTAGGAAGCCAGGACTCTGAATCTTCCATGGAAATTCTCTCAGGTGTTGTCATGGGTTGACTTACGTGCCCCTAAAGACATGCTGAAGGTCTAACCCCCAGGATCCCAAAAATCTGGCCTTATCTGGAAATAGAAGTGATCAGGTTAAAACAAGATCCTTAGGGTGAATTCTGATCCAATATGGCCGACATTCCATACAAAGGGGAGCATTTGACACCCACACAGACATACACGGAGAGAAGACGATGTGAAGAAGCACACAGGGAACGTGGCCATGTGACTGGCAGGGCTTCTACAAGCCAGGGAGCCCCAAGGATTGCTAGCAAGAGCCCAAAGCAGAAGAGGCAAGGGAAACCCTTCCGAGGGAGGCTTCAGAGGAGGCGTGGTCTTGCCAACAGCTTGATTTCTGACTGCCATAGCCTCCAGAACTATGAGAATACATTCCCATTGTTTGAAACCACCTAGTTTTAGGTACCAGCAACCCTAGCAAACCGATGTAGTTTCCTTCTCTGTGTGATATCTTTGTGTGAACAGAATGGATGCCCCATTTCTGGACTTCATGATGAAATCTCGAAGAAGAAGGACATCGGCTCCACCCAGGTCTCCTCCTTAGAAGCAAGGTCACCTTTTCCAGTACCTTCACCCCCACAACCTCCATGCCCCACCCTCTCATCAGCAGGATTGGGTCACTTGGTCACTACTGAACAAATCCCTACACGATGGCTGGATTGTCTTGGATTCATCATAGGGGGAAGAAATGGATACTGGGGGGACAGCCATAGAAACTACGGTAATACTCAGCCCCCAAACCTGAAGATTTCTCTCTCTCGTCTCTGCCGCCAAAGCTCCTGTATGTCTTGTGCAACTGGGGGATGTAGATAGATGAGGGGAAGGATGGGGTCTGGTGTCTATTTTCTCTCCCAGCAACAGCTGGGCCCCAGCTTCTTTCCAAGATGCTCAAATGGGACCTGCCAGAAAGCCAGCATAGGACCTGGCGCATACTGGACTCTCGCTTTCCCTCTGTTTATGGTTCCTTCTGTCGCATGCTGCCAACACACATGCAAAGTCTCTTCTCCTCTACTTACTTTACAAGTATCTTGAAGTTGATAGCACTGTGATCTCGCCTCCTGACACCTCCCAGAGCACTTATTAACGCTGTGTTGGGACTTCCCTGGTGGTTCAGTGGCTAAGACTCCATGCTCCCCAAGTAGGGGGCTCGGGTTTGATCCCTGGTCAGGGAACCAAATCCCACATGCCCCCACTAAGAATTGCACATGCCACAACTAAAGATCCCGCATGCCGCAACTTAGACCCGGCACAGCCAAATAAATAGAGAAGCATTAAAAAAAAACAAAATCCACTGTGTCACGGGATGGGTGGCGCTGGAAAGCAGAGAGAGGGGAAACAGCCAGTGGAGCCTCGGCAGAAACCCTGGATGTGGAGAGGAGCCTAAATGTTTCCAGTGAAAAAGAGAGAATGACATATTGATGCAATTTAATAAAACAACTTTGTCATCTCGAGCCAATAACTTTCTCTTCTAATTTGGACCAAGCAGACACTTTGCTAAGTAGAAATAATGAGATTAAGTCCTGCTGTGAGGCAGTATCCCGCTGTTCCTCCTTTGTTGGGACTAATAGGTTATATTATAAGAACAATTAGATTAGCTTTTCACGAAGGAACAACCCATACAGGTCAGGAGACAGCTTGCTCTAGGCAGGTTGCCACCCAGCTTTCTGTAGCAAAGACAAAAACAATTGGCGTTTTCTAGTGGTTGCCTGACCAAAGGTTCTGTGCACAGTTTCACTACAGTTTTTTTTTTCTTTTTTAAAAATTTTATCGATTTTTAATTGGAAGATAATTGCTTTACAATATTGTGTTTCTGCCATACATCAACATGCATCAACCATAGATATACATATGTGCCCTCCCTCCTGAACCTCCTTGCCACCTCCCACCCCATCCCACCCCTCTAGGTCATCACAGAGCCCTCCCTTGAGCTCCCTGGGGCATACAGCAAATTCCCACTGGCTACCTCTTTTACACACAGTAATGTATATGTTTCCACGCCACTCTTCATTCAGCCCACCCTCTCCTTCCTGTCCAGTGCCAGCCGAGAGCCTATTATACAAAGTGAAATAACTCAAAAAGAGAAAAGCAAAGTTATTGTATATGAATGTGTATATGTGGAATCTAGAGAGATGGTGCTGAGGAACCTGTTTGCAGAGCAGCAATGGAGTGACTATGGTTTTGTTCTGTTTATCCTTCCACGTAGTATACAAAGCAATTTTAGGATGTTGCTAAAATACTTGCAATGGGGACTTCACTGGCAGCCCTGTGGTTGAGACTCCACACTTCCACTGTAGGAAGCATGGGTTCGATCCCTGGTTGGGGAGCTAAGATCTCCAATGCTACAGGGCATGGCCAAAAAATAAGTAAAGGTCAAAATCGATGCAAAAAAAATCCATGATGAACAAAAAATCAAAATCAAAATAATGATAATAATGAATACTTAGACTAAACATCCACTGTAGACCTTTAATCAGATCGATATCTTTATTCCTTTTAATTTCCTACTAAAATAATAGTAAATAGGCCTAGTTTTATTCATAAATAATAATACACTACTTTCCATAACACAGATAATTGAATTTTTTTCCAATCAGACCCCAAATTTAATGCAATTGCAAATTATATTTGAATGAGAATAATCATCCAGCTTTCTTTTTTTTAACTTTTTATTTTGTGTTGGAGTATAGCTGATTAACAATGTTGTGATAGTTTCAGATGAACATCGAAGGGACTCAGCCATATATATATATCCATTCTCCCCAAGGAACTTGAATTTTAATATTATTTATTTGATATGTTTTCTTAATTTGCATTCTCTAAATGCTAATTACTTGCTCTATTGAATTTTCACTTATAAAATCATGTCCAAAGGAGTTATACAATATAAGAAGTAAATGCTATTAAATACTTAATTACAAATTAATTTTCCTGTTTCCTTTCACCACCAGAATGGCTAATCATGCTTTTAGTTGCATTGAAAGAATTACTGAGAAATTTGAAGAAACAACTTGTCCCTTCATTTTTTTTCAACATTTGCAAGATGTAGGATTTGACTACGTTTTTCATACATTTGGGATTTCTGTTCAAAGGGTTAATTAGTTCAACTGATATTGCTGAAATCTTTATTAATTTTTGTTTCTACTGTTTTACAGTCTTCCATATATTTTTTGATTTTTTTCATGATCTGTTAGAGGCATGCAAAGGTATATAGAGAATAATAAGATGTATTCTTCTGTGGCCATATGCAGTTTAAAAAGCAGATTAATGGGACTTCCCTGATGGTCCAGTGGGTAAGACCTCCAAGCTTCCAGTCCAGGGCGTGTGCGTTCGATCCCTGGTTGGGGGACTAAGATCCCACATGCTTCATGGAGCGACCACAAAAATAAATCAATAAATCATCTTATTAAAAAAAAAAAAAGCAGGTTAGCAATGGATCTGAAGTCCTGGAACACCATCCCCTCACCTCTCTCCCACCTTTCCCATAGTGAACTACTTTTCTGAACTTGATGTTTTTCTTAGTATCAATACATCCCTGTACACTATTAACGCATGAATAGGCATCAACTGAGACTCACCTGTCGTTTCGTGTGATTTAAATTCACCTTGTGTATCATACTGGACTGTTTCTCCTGCTAACTGCTTTTTTGGCTCAGCACTCTGTGAGATTTACCAATATGAGTGAGTACATGATGTAGCTATATTTTATGTATTGCTGTTGGGGTATAATATGCAACTCTACATTGCATCATATGATGCTGGGAAAGATGGAAGGCAAAAGGAGAAGGGGACAACAGAGGATGAGATGTTTAGATAGCATCACTG
Source organism: Capricornis sumatraensis (assembly GCF_032405125.1). Taxonomy (NCBI): domain Eukaryota; kingdom Metazoa; phylum Chordata; class Mammalia; order Artiodactyla; family Bovidae; genus Capricornis; species Capricornis sumatraensis. Next base: position 85,835,246 of record NC_091080.1, on the reverse strand, counting down.
ACTCAATGGCCATGAAATTAAGCAAACTCTGGGAGATAGTGAAGGACAGAGGAGGACTGGCATGCTGCAATCCATGGGGTCACAAAGAGTCAGGCAACAGTCGGATGGCTCAGTGACTGAACAATAATAACAACAAAAACATATATGTATGTATAGACACATGTATATACGCACACACACACACACACACACACACACATATATATATATATAGTGTACTATTCATAGAGGCTGTGCACAGTTAATTTTCCCATTCTTTTGGGTGGCAGGTGAATTCTAAAATGGTCCACCAAGAGACTTGACTCTCTCCATAATCTCTTCCCATTGGGTTTTGGCAGGACTTGAGAATATGACAGGCTTTCACTCCTGTGAATAAGTTACTAGGGACTGAACTGAAGTCAGTCAAAAAGAGGTTATCTTGGGTGGGCCTGACCTCATCCCAGGGACTGGGTCCTTCCTGAAGAGGGTGATTCAAAGCAGGAGAGGGTCTCCAGCTGGCTTTGGAGAAGTAAACTGCCATGTTGTGAAGGACCATGTGGCCGGAACCTGAGGGTGGCTTCTAGAGGCTCTGAGCAAGAAAGCAGGACCCTCAAGCCTGCATCCACAGGAAAAGAATTCTGATAACAACCTGAGAGAGGGCAGAAGACCCCCAAGTTCCAGATGAGACCACAGCCCAACTTACACCCTGATTTCAGCCTCTGAGACTCTGAGCAGAGAACCCAATTAAATCCTGCCCACACTTCTTGGGATTTCCCTGGTGGTCCAGTGGTTAAGAATCTGCCTTTGCAATTCAGGGGATGTGGGTTCAATCCCTGGTGAGGGAACTAAGATCCCACATGCTGCAGAGCAACTGAGCCCATGTTCCACAGCTAGGGAGTCTCGAGGGGCTTCCCAGGTGGCCCTGGTAGTAAAGAACCTACCTGCCAATGAAGGAGACTCGGGTTTGATCCCAGATCAGGAAGATTCCCTGCAGCAAGAAATGGCAATCTGCTCCAGTATTCTTGCCTGGAGCATCCCATAGACAGAGGAGCCTGGTGGGCTACAGTCCATGGGGCCACAAAGATTCAGATGCGACTGGGCACACACACACGTTACATTACTCAGCACCACACCACTGACCTACGGAACCTGTGAGATAATCAGTGAGTGTTGAGTGAGCCACTAAATTTGTGGTCATTTATTACAGAGAAATAGAAAACTCATGCTTGCAGGTCTGAGATGTTTGTTTCTGATATTTTGCGACTCCAAATAGTGCTGCTGCTCTGCACGTTGCATCTTAGCTCATACCCATGTGAACTCCGCACATGTGGAAATATTTTAAGGGTATGTAGCTTAGAATGGGGCTTCCCTGGTGGCTCGGCAGTAAAGAATCTGCCTGCCTGCAGTGCAGGAGACCTGGGTTCAGTCCCTGGGTCATGAAGATTCCCCTGGAGGGGGGCATGGCAACCCACTCTAGTACTCTTGCCTAGAGAATCCGCATGGACAGAGGAGCCTGGCAGGCTGCAGTCCAGAGGGTTGTGCAGAATCTAACACAACTGAAGCGGCTAAGCAGCAGCACCAGTAGCTAAGAACAGAATTTCTGGGTCTTAGAACAAAGGTATTGCCCACTTTAATAGTGACAAACTTACACTCCAGAGTACTTTCACCAATTTATCTGGCATCAGCAATATCTGAGAATGTTCTCAACTTCACAGTTCAGCAGCAGTTGGTCTTGTCAGGCTTTGTTTTGCTTTAAACATTTCAGTCAGTTCAGTCACTCAGTCGGGTTTGACTCTTTGCGACCCCATGGACTGTAGCACACCCGGCTTCCCTGTGCATCACCAACTCCTGGAACTTGCTTAAACTCAGGTCTGTTGAGTCAGTGATACCATCCAACCATCTCATCCTCTGTCGTCCCCTTCTCCTCCTGCCCTCAATCTTTCCCAGCATCAGGGTCTTTTCCAGTGAGTCAGTTTTTTGCATCAGGTGGCCAAAGTATTAGAGCTTTAGCTTCAGCATCAGTCCTTCCAATGACTATTCAGGACATTTAAACATTTAGCTCTTCCGTTAATCTGAACTGATTTGTGTGGTTGCTGCGAGATAGGTAACGATCTCATTTCTGTTTGTCTAACCAGTCGTCACAATCGTTTATTGGCTGGTCTGCCCATTCCCCGTGGTTTGAAGTGCCAGCTTTGTCGTCATACAATTCCTCGCCCAGGTCAAGGTCACACACGCTCCCTTTTCACCTCCTTTTGGCATTGAATTTTTTTCTGGTCAACTTCCAGTGAAGCCAAATAAATATTAAGCTCAGCAGTCTTCACCTTTCAGGAGTCTGTGACTTTGCCCCTGTGCCTGACACGATGTTAAAAACCAAAGCCTAGCAGAGCTTATAAATCCCATAGGGGAGGTGCCTTTTCTAGACTCCAGCTACCTGTTAGTTTTTGGTCCTGGAATTTCCATTATATTCCTGGAGGCTTTTTTTTCAAATTAATTAATTTGACTGTGCCGGGTGTTAGTTGCAGACAGCGAGATCTTTAGTTGCAGCATGTAGAATCTAGTTCCCCAACCGGGGATTGAACCCAGTACCCCTGCGTTGAGAATATGGAGTCTCAGCCACTGGACCCCCAGGGAAGTCCCCCTGGAGTCCTAACTAAGCCTTTTATAGGATGTTTGCTGTGTGTCATCTAGAATTCCCTGTGGTTTTTAAATCACTTTTCCACATGTGTGATCAGAGATGGAATTTCAGTAATAAATTTTTGAGACCAGGAAAAAAAAAAAAAAGAATGCCATTTTTTGGACTGTCTTTCGACAGACAGCTGTAACTTTTTTTCTCTAGGCATGGCCTGAGGCCAGGCTTCCTCAGGCCTGTCTTCCCCATCTGCAGCCTCACGTGTCTTTGCATTTGTTTGCATTACAGATATTACCTCCATCTGATTCTTATATCCTCCTATTTATACATCTCTTTGCATTTGTTTGCATTACAGCTATTATGTCCACTTTGATTCTTACATCCTTATATTTATACTCCCCTCATCTGCCGCGTCGGCTTCCCTAGTGGCCCAGATGGTGAAGAATCTGCCCACAATGCAGGGCACCTGGGTTTGATCCCTGGGTCAGAAAGATGTCCTGGAGTAGGAAATAGCAACCCACTCCAGTATACTTGCCTGGAGAATTCCATGGACTGAGGAGCCTGGCAGGCTACAGTCCATGGGGTTGCAAAGAGTGGGACATGACTGAGTGACTAACACTTTCACTTTCATCTGCTGCATACCAAAAGTTTCCCACAAATATTGCAGGCATCCACCCATCCACAATGAACACTAAAGAGATCATGTGCCTCTTTTGTTGTGGTTTATAATTCAGACAGCATCCTCCATGGGATGGAGCTATGCCTTGCCCACATATGCCCAAAGGTACTAACTTTCACTTACAGCAGAGTTGAGATTTATGAAGGAACTCAACTCACCCCACAGTAGACACACTGGAAAGAACTCAAGCCAGAAGGTGAAATGTGCCCAAGCAGATGGAGTCGGCTGTAAAGCAATATCAGAGATACCCTAGAGTGTATTTAAAAAATCCTGGGAATGTTATTATGGGCTATGGGTCATGCTTTCAAATATCATTTTGTTTTAATAAGAGAGGGAGAGATTGCTTCCAGGGAAGGAAGACTGCAAAGCTTTGTGAAGAATTGTCATCAGGGGTAAATATGATTCCCCTAGAGGATTTGGGTGATGGCATTAGATGAAAGTATTCCATGTAAGGAAAGCAGCGTGAGTCAATCCAAGGCGTGGAGAATCACGGGGCATGGAGGGATGGGTGAAAGGAACTACAGGGTTGGGCTGGAGCAAGACTGTTGGGTGTCTTCCGCAGTCCAGATGGTGACACAGGGGAGCCGCTGAAGATGCTTACTCTTTATTTTTCCTGGAGAATGGTGGAAGAGCTATTTTGAGGGAGTTTACACTGGAAGAAATGTTGTTTCTCTGAGGAGGCTTTTCATTGAACAAAACTCACTTTTATTGACCAAAGACAAAACTTTACAATCACTTGAGGAATTTCTGGCATCTTCAGGGCAGTAAGGGAGGTGATTTTTTTTTTTTTTAATTTTATCTGTATGGTCATTATTGTGTCAAATCTTCCACCATCTCATAAAGTCAGTCCCATCTGAGGCTTTAAGCCAAATTGTCATCCATGTCTGGACATGGCCCTGCAATAGAGACTAGCAATTTGGTTTAAATTGACAGGGAGGCCTGGCTTGCTGCGATTCATGAGGTCGCGAAGAGTCAGACACGACTGAGCGACTGAGCTGAACTGAACTGAACTGAATCCAATATATAGCTCAAAAACACTGAAAAATTAACTCTATTTCCATTCTGCTTTAGCAGACAAGCTTCTTTGGCTTCTATTTGAATTTATTTTTTGGTGATTCATCAGTGACATAGTGATAAAATAATATCCTGTGTTCTTCCTCTTGCAGGACGACTTTAATAAAGGGTGAATCACACAGAAATGGCCTTTTCCTGGGGCTATGTGTTGGTATCACTGACTGCTGAGCTGCAGTACAAGGAATTATTACATTCCTTGGATAAAGCATCCTCAATTCCTACCCTGATCCAAGAAGCATACTCACTGGGGGAGAACTTTTTTGTTTTGCTTCTCATATTTTGGTAGTTTTCTACCGACTGTCTTATTTGCAGTTTTCCCTTCTAATAGTTGCCATGTTCCATTAATATTATTTTAATAATCAGCCGACTCCATTGTACCATCTTCAAAAATCAGTGAAAGTCATAAATGAGGAATATTCTGTGTGTCCTCCAGTTAAGATGAGCTTCTGTGGGCATAGGTTTTTACTAATGAAAAGCTGATTATATTTGAATACTTTGTTAAGTCTTGCCTACAAAATATACAATCTATAGTCAGACATTTCACCTATTCTCTCATGGAAATGTACAATTTCCCATCAATGAAAAAAGAACAGTAGTAAGTATTTTAGAGGATTATTGAGAAGGTCAAAGGATATAATAGTATCAGACTAGTTAACATCGTACTGACAATGAAAAAGGGAATCAGCAAGCAACAGCAGTTAGTGTTCTTAAGTGGCATGGAAATCTACCTTCGTAGCATGAAACACTAAATTCCTAGCAGTAATCACATTTTACATTGTTCTGTCACTAAGTCGTGTCCAACCCTTTGCGACCCCATGGATTGCAGCCCACCAGACTCCCCTGTCCTTCAGTATCTCCTGGAGTTTGCTCAAACTCATGTCCATTGAGTTGGTGATGCCATCCAACCATCTCATCCTCTGTTGTCCTCTTCTCCTCCCAACATAAAAGGGTCCCTCGGTAAAAGGTTGGGGCATTAGCTGGACACTAAGTATTCAGTTTTCTGTATTTCAAACTGAAAGTTTGAGAATCAGTTCCCATTCTGGTTTATACTGTTCTCTTTAGTCAGTCCTTTGCAACTTTCAACAAAAATGCAAACAAGTAAAAAATTCTATTGCAGAGAAGATTACTGCCAGAATCTGAAATAGGAATAGCTTCTCATTCACTGTCCCACATCTGGGACTAAACACTGGACCGTTTAATGATTGATATGTAGATTCGTTCTTGCCCCCACTGCCTACCTCTTGTGTACAACTGCCTACTTCTGCAGACGACTCTGTCCAGCCTTCCCAACATCTTCTCTATGCATCGGTGTTAAAAGGTTAATGTCCAGGAAACATGATAAGATAAAGTTAAAAAAAAAAAAAAAAGCCCTTTGTAGCATTATTCACCATTGTGAAAATTTTAAAGCAAATTTAAAGTCAAATCGTAATAGAATGTCTAAGTAGACTTTGGAAATAATGGCATATTATAGTTATCAAAGCTCAATTTTTACAGAAAAATTAATGAGGTTAGTCATGCGTAACATAAATGATAACTAAAAATTAAGTAAAGCAGCCTAATACAACACTATATTTACAGCTGGGTTCAGTTTCATTGCCAGTATATATAAATCCCTGGGGGAAAAAACTGGTAGAATTTTCAAGTTTGACAACAAATTCTAAAAATATATATACAACCTTTTATTTGAATTGAAAGTAGCTTATTTTATTCTTCATACCTTTTGGTATTTTCAAATTTTGTACAATGAATGGTTTCTTGATATAAAACAATGGAGGCAGGTTCAGTTCAGTCGCTCAGTCGTGTCTGACTCTTTGCCACCCATGAACCGCAGCATGCCAGGCCTCCCTATCCATCACCAGCTCCCAGAGTCCACCCAAACCCATGTCCATTGAGTCAATGATGCCATCCAACCATCTCATCCTCTGTCATCCCCTTCTCCTCCTGCCCTCAATCTTTCCCAGCATCAGGGTCTTTTCCAGTGAGTCAGCTCTTCACATCAGGTGGCCAAAGTATTGGAGTTTCAGCTTCAACATCAGTCCCTCCAATGAACATCCAGGACTGATCTCCTTTAGGATGGACTGGTTGGATCTCCTTGCAGTCCAAGGAACTCTCAAGAGTCTTCTCCAACACCACAGTTCAAAAGCATCAATTCTTTGGCGCTCATATAATTATGCATCAGTAAAAAAAAAATCTCATTTTTTTAAATGACAAGAACATTAGCTGGTAAATTGTAACTGAAGAAAAATATGGATATAGATATAAGGGATATGCAAATTGTATAAGACCCAGTTATATAATAAGACAAATTTTAGTTTATGACTTATAAAATCAGCTTTATTGAAATCAAGCCATTACAATTAAATTTTTTTACAATTAAATATTTATTGGTAAGCAACTATCAACTTTATTTTCAAAGCATTAGAGTGTTAAGTAGTCACTCAGTCGTGTCTGACTCTTCATGACCTCATGGACTGGAACCTGCCAGGCTCCTCTGTCCATGGGATTTTTCAGGCAAGAATATTGGAGTGAGTGGCCATTTCCTTCTCCAGGTTGCCATTTCCTTCTCCAAGAGTATTAAATAAGCACTATCAAAACAGAAGCAAAGGGATTTCTCTGGTTATCCAGTGGTTAAGACTCTGCACTTCCAATGTATGGGGCATGGGTTTGATCCCTGCTCAGGGAACTAAGATCCCACATACTATGTGGGACAGCCAAATAAAAAGAAGAAAAAAAAAAAATAGAAGCAAGACTTTGAAATTTATGTTTGCAATAGAAAAGAGCAGACAGTATAATTTGCAGTTAAGCTTTCTATTTGTGAACTTGGAGTGAAGACAAACAAGAAATCAAAGCCCATTAAAACAGAGCAAAAAATAGACAAACTCCATTTCTAAAATGTAGAGTTTTTTAGTTTGCAAAAATATAAGCACTTTATTGATTGATGCTGCTTTCTATTTGAAGCCAAATAGAAAACCCTTCTTCTTGAGCATAGATATACAAATAGTAGGAAAACACTGAGAAATTCCTGTGTAAACTCAGTGGTATCATGGTTACAGAAGTTTTCTTAATAAACTCTCAGTTTTATTTCACAATAAGACATACGTCTGTTCTCAGGAATACTGTCTATTCTGTATGTTACTAAATCTCTATTGCACCCAAAGTAAAAGATCAACTTTCATCTGCAATTTTATAGCTCATATTTGCCATTGAAATGCATCATTCACACTATGAAATTTTAATATGACTGACATTAGCAAAATCACTAATTAAGAAATAGGGCATAAATACTCCAAGAAACTTGACAGTGTGTTCTATGAAGGAAATTAATTCAGAAGTTTCCTATTTGCATACATCTCCAGGTCTCATTTTCACAGCTGTTTGTTTTGTCAGCTAGATGGTTGCATTTCCGAATTATTTTAACATAATCGCTGGGAAATATATACCTTTCAACTAAAAATATCATACTCTGCAAAAAAGATTGTTAAGAGGAAAATATAAGTTCATTCAGTTCATCTCAATCTTTTTTCTTTAAGATGAATGTTTCTAATACAGAAACTTTAACATTTAAGTCTGAAATCATTGACATATTTTTATTATTAAAAGACAGTTTGTAATTTTAGATCCTCGTGAAAATGAAAAGGTTGTGTCCTTTTCATTTGGGAAAAAATGGTAATGAGTGAAGCTTATTTTAGCAAAGAAGAAAACCTACTGGAGATGTCTAATTTTCATTAGCGAGCTGAGCATAATATAGAGTTTCAGATACACACTCAGTACTATACTTGACAAAGGAGTAAAAATTTTAAATATGATTTAGTCTAGCATATTGTTTGTTTTAGCAATTTAGATAAGGAAAGGAGATCAGCAATGACTAGATCTTAAAGATGTCTTGTTACCTGTAATGTCCAAAAACACAGAAGGAATTTGAAATCCACAGATTCCAGCCTAAAGACCCAGCAACACCGCTTGCTACCTGCAAGCCTGAGGCAGTCATTTAAGGCCTGCAGACTTCAGTTCCTCATCTGTAAAATGTACAGTGAGTAACACAAGATTATTGTTAAAATCACCCTAAATGATGGACAATGAACGACCGGGCTGCTAAGCACCATATAAATGCTGGTCATGGTTCAATGTCTCTTCTCGTGTTTTTAAATCTTGCCCTGAAAAAAATTTGTACTTGCTGTACAAATCCATAGTTTTGTCCACATGGTCAGTTACACTGTTATACATTAGAAGTTAACCCAAGCATGGCCATTTGTAAGAAAAGTGATGATCAGGTATACCTACATCCACTTTCATAACTAGAAAAAGATGCTCCAGTTTTTGCAAATGAGTTTCTCCCATCTTTCCTTTCACTCTTGAAATTATATTTAAGTGTAGACTCTACTTAGCCGTAGAGTAATTTACTGCTGGAATAAGCATAACATTTTGATTTCTGCTTTGCTTCTAATTACATTCAAGCTCATTTTGACATTTAAAGCCAATTACATTAGTTTAGGTTCAGTGAGACTTTTCCATAGTAGTCTAAAATTTGACCAATGAACAGACTCCCCCCCCTTTTAATTCATTTAAATGGAATGCTTGGCAACAGGCATATTTTAGAAACAGTAAAAGCAAAATAAATAATGTGGGTTCATTTTGAAATAAAAGGAAAAGTACTGCTTGGTCTTTCTTACCAATATAAAAGAGAGTCAGAATTAATTGAAACCACCAGCTTCAACTTTATTTCCTTCTAAGTCACAAGCAGTAAGGTGTAATCGTTTTACAAAAAATATTAACATTTTTAATGTTTTGCTTCTATTACCAGCAAGGGTAGTTAATCTCAACAGATCTCAAATTCCAAGAGAATTCATGCATAGAGAGTGAGTGAAAGTCGTTCGGTTGTATCCAGTTCTTTGTGCAGTTAGCCCGCCAGGCTCCTCTGTCCATGAAATTCTCCAGGCAGGAATACTGGAGTGGGTAGCCATTGCCTTCCCAGGAGATCTTCCTGACCCAGGGATCGAACCTGGGTCTCCCGCATCATGGGGAAGATTCTTTACCATCTGAGCCACCAGGGAAGTCCGTACGTAGAGAGAGAACTTCAAAAGCTTTATAACCTGAAAGTCACTAATAACTCTTCAAAATTCTCCAAGCCCTACAACAAAACTCATCCAATATTCGATTTAAGATTCTAATATATGTGATGGCTTAGAGCTCACCCAGCTCTTATTTTATTTAGCTCCCTACTTTCAGTCCACTTACCAACACTGTGATTTTTACTTTTTATTCAATAAATTCTCTTGTCGCCGACAGCACTAAAAGTCAGCTTAGAGTAAATATAGTGTCAAAACATGTAATGTTACCTTATTCTATAGTTTTTATAGTCAAGGTATAGTCTGAGTAAATAGACTAGAAAGCATATTGTATAAAATCAAAGTTTTCCAGTTGACTGCCAGTACCAACTAAGACAAAGCAGAATAATAGACGCGGGCTTCCCAGGTGGCCCTAGTGGTAAAGAATCCACCTGCCAATGCAGGAGATGGAAGAGATGCCAGTTCGATCCCTGGATTGGGAAGACCACCTGGAGAAGGAAATAGCAACCCACTCCAGTATTCTTGCCTGGAAAATTCCATTGACAGAGGAGCCTGGTAGGCTACAGTCCATGGGGTTGCAAAGAGTCAGACACGACTGAGTGCACACACTCACAGGCACACACACACACACACACACGCACACACAGAATAGTAGACACTTACAGGCAGAAGTTATCTTTGGAGTCACTTAGTTCCGAGATGAAATAAAATGATGCTATCAATATCACTGTCACACTTTCATGCATCTAAAGGAAATATCCTCTTAAAAATATAATCCAAACTCAGCCTCTGTGACGGCAGAGCTCAACACTTGGTACTTTGCCTCCCTACCCTGAAACTCACGGAGGGCCAAGGTCTTTATCCTCCACCCATTCAGCCTCTATTTTATATTTTATTTTTAAATATTTGTTTATTTAATTGTGCCTGTGTCCAGTCTTAGTTGCAGCTCGTGAGATCTTTCCTTGCAGAGCACCCTCTCTGTAGTTGTGGTGCCAGGGCTGAGTTGCCCCACAGCAGGTGGGGACTTAGTTCCCCGACCAGGAATCGAACCTGCATCCCCTACATTTTGCAAGATGGATTCTCAACCACTGCCACCAGGGAAAGTTCTTCAGCCTCTGTTTTAAATGGCTCTCATTTGACTCTCCCTTCTGGGGAGGGTGTCTCTTGAAAGTGAAGACAGAGATGAGGTGGACAAGGTTAGCTCAGATGAGAAGTTTTGCAAAGCCCGAGGTTGGGCAGTGTGGGGGCCTCTTTGCAGGCCAAGGTGGAAGGGAGCCTGTTTCCATATGGAGCCAGTGCAGGAGCTGGAGTGGTGTAGACCTGGGGAGTTAGATTCACCTAGGAGTCAGCATGCTTCCTGAGAGTTTGGCAAAAAGGGGGATGGAGTTTGCAGGGCTGGAAAAAGTGTATTTGAATTGATAGGCCATGAAGTTCCATCTAAATGAGACAAGGAGAAATTGAAATAAAGAAATGGCTACTGCCAATGGCTTTAGCATTAATGGCAACTCACTCCAGTATTCTTGCCTGGAGAATCCCATGGAGAGAGGAGCCTGGAAGGGGTTGCGAGAGTTGGACATGCCTTAGCAACTAAACCACCACCACCACTATGATTTTACTCCAGATTTCAAATCCATAGTATTTGTGTTTATGGATAACTTAGTTTAGTTGCAGTAAGTGGTGACTCTTAATTAAAGAGTTTTTATTTACTGTAGGTTTTTAAATATTGGACTGTACTGTAACAGTCAATCAGTTGTGTCTGACTCTTTGCAACCCGTGAACTGGAGCCCGCCAAGCTCCTCTGTCCATGGATATTTCAGGCAAGAATACTGGAGTGGATAGCTATTGCTTCCTCCAGGGGATCTTCCTGAGTCAGGGATCAAACCCACATCTCATGTCTCCTGCATTGGCAGGTGGAGTCTTTACCATTGAACCATTGGGCAACTTTTAAATACACGTAATGTCATTTTTCTTGGTTTTCCCCAACCCTTCACTCTCAGTAAGACCTTGATCTTGTCAGTCATGATTTTTCCAACCAGTGTACATTTTGAAAATTTAACTTCAACATTAGGTAAGTCCAACACTTACTATATATTGATGTCATTTTAGGTATTGTTAAAACTTTGAATCGTTGAGAAGTTTTAAATGAAAGAAACTATACAGCAAAATATTAAGTCATGCAATCAGTGGGTTTTTTCACTGTAGACACAATTTCTCATTTAAATAATTAAACAATTGCTGGTCCTTCGGGGATTCCTTGGGTCCCCTTGGGTGTTGAGGTCCCCCCACCCCATGTCTGGCAGATGCCCTAGTTGTGAGGAGACACCAGATCCAAGTCCACCCACTCCTCCGTCTTGGTTGGTAGGTTTTTAAGAAGATACAACTCCTCTGCATTTTATTTCAATGGGAAAAAAGAAACAAGGAGACTGAGTAGGTGAATGATTAAGGCAATTAAAACCGAAGGAGGTGTCACTTTCACACTCCGTGAATACTGTCACGGCACGTCTTCTATTTTATGGCTGACTGGTAGTAAGACTCAGCAGGGACACCCTCCGTAAAAAGGTTGAGCTACTGTATAAGTTGTCAAACCGATTTCATTTTGAAGGCTCATCTTCTGCAGAGAAAGAGTTCTGGAAACCCGCTAAAGATAGATAAGATACATGCAAATTATATTGTAAAAGGAAAATTGAATGTCAATAACCTGAGTTGTATTCCTCACCACATTAAAAAATTTTTAATGTCAAGATTTTTTGAAGTAAATACACATTTTGCATATATTTTAATATGCAGTAAAACTGTATTAAGTATAAGGTAATTTTTATGTCCAGCAAAAATCTGTACATGAGTGTTCATAGCAACATAGTAGCCAAAAAGTGAAAACAACCGGAATATCCATCAACTGATGAGTAGATAACATGTGGTCTGTCCACTGAATGAAACATCATTTGGCAATAAAAGGTAATGAAGTGCTGATATAGAACCCTGACCTAGTATTATATGATTCCATTTGTAGCAAGTGTTCACAATAGGCAGATCCATGGGGACACAAAGGGTATTGTTGGCTGGTGAAGGATGCGAAAGGGAGTGATGGGGAGTGACTGTTTTGGGGGAATAATGAAAAGAGTCTTGCCTTAGTTGTGAGGAAATGAAACTACTTAATTGTCTGCTTCAAAAGGTGAATTTTACTATATCTCAACAAAGCTGTTACTTTTAAAAGTCTGAAAAAAGAGTATTACCACCTTCCCTAGTCCCTCAAACCAGTCAATCCTAAAGGAAATCAACCCTGAATATTTATTGAAAAGACTGATGCTGAAGCTGAAGCTCCAGTCCTTTGGCCACCTCATGGAAAGAGCCGACTCATTAAAAAAGACCCTGATGCTGGGAAAATTTGAAGGCAGGAGGAGAAGAGGAAAACAGAGGATGAGATGGTTGAATGGCATCACTGACTCAATGGACATGGGTTTGGGTGGACTCCGGGAGATGGTGATGGACAGGGAGGCCTGGTGTGCTGCAGTCCATGGGGTCGCAAAGAGTCGAACACGACTCAGGGACTGAACAACAACTGACTTTGTCATGACCCCTAAGTTGCTCCTGCCGAACTGCAGAGCCAGTCCCCATTCATTTATGTGCCTCCAGATCCTACTGCTAACAGTGTGATTTTTCCACTTGAAATTCATTAGAGATGTTTTTGATTGATTTTGCTCTTCCCTGATCGGCAGGGTTGTTTGTTCCAGATCACGTCCTGTGCAGCTGGCCCATTCTCAGGTTAACTGCTCATCTCTGATTCAATTAGCTGCAGTCAGACACCTGCAGAGTGAACAGGGCCTGACCTGCATAGGGATGGTTAATATGTGATTATGTCATTAGACACAGAAAAGAAAAGGCACTTGTAAACAAAGTGCTTACCCCTAATTTACATCTGTAAGATTGGACGTGAAGGGTAAAATAGCAAAATTCACAAGTCTTCTGTCCCCAAAACGTGCAGAAATGAATAAAACAGTCCATTACCAGCCTGGAAAAAAATGATACCAGCAGTCACCCCACAAAGAAAAGGCCACAATTTCATACCATTATCTTTGAATAGCAGCTACTAGGAAAGAAGGAGGGAGAAAGAGAGAAAGGATCAGAGAGAGAGAAAGTGCACTCTAGGTTCATGCCCAAAGCCTGTTTTCCAGAAGTTGAAAAGAAATTAAATTGGAAAAGCAAATCCTAAAATATGTGCTCATCTCCCTCAATTTGAAGAGCCTCAGGCTCCAGGCTCAGAGCCCTGGAAAAGACATCAAGAATCTCCCACAAGCGTAGAAGTGATTGATTCACCCCATTTTACCAAAGGCAAGATAAAATGCTGGAGTTTTTTTATTTTTCATTTTTCCCAGTTGGGAAGAAGGCTTGTGAGTAAAGGCAAAACAGTCATAATTTCTAAAAACTAAGGCTCTTCCATAATAAACAAAAGTTCAGCAGAGTGAAAGGAAGAAGAGAAAAGAAGAAAATTGAAATCAAGAGGGAGCAGGAGGTGGGGAGAAAGGCATGGGGGAGACCAGCTGTCCTCTCCTGGTACCCAGAGGACTGGGACCAACAGAATCAACCTGTCTTTGTTCTCACCTAGAGTCAGTGGGGTGCAAGTGATGTGGAAGGAAGCTGATGGGCTTTGGCAGCAATAAAAACTTCCAGAATCTACCCACAGTGGGGAAATGTCTGAGTCCTAATATTCCAAGCTTAACTCTCCATAGCCTCAGCCAATACTTCTCTCCCTGCAAACCGTCTTCCTCATACTGGGACCACAAAACATAGAAGAAAACGTAGTTGACAAGTTGAAACAGAATTCTAATGATGGACATGAGAATCCCAAGTGGCTCAGCAGTAGAGAACCCGCCTGCCAATGCAAGAGACACAGATGTGAGTCCAGCCCCTGGGTTGGGAAGATTCTCGGATGCTTGCCTGGGAAATCTCAAGGCCAGAGAAGCCTGGCAGGCTATAGTCCATGGGGTTGCAAGAGTCAGACACAACTGAACTAAGGCACCACCAGTGATGGGCATGAGCTCCTGGGAGCCCTTTCTGACATTGTATTGGAGGGAATAAACGATCTAGATAAGGAAGTTTCAAATGAAGGCTTTGCATTCGCAGCAACATGGATGGACCTAGAGATTATCATCCTAGCAAAGTAAGTCAGAAAGAGGAAGACAAATACCATATGATATCACTTAGGCGGAATCTGAAATACGACACGAATGACCATTTCTATGAAACAAAGGCCAACTCACAAATGGAGAATAGACTTGTGGTTTCCAAGCAGGGGGTAGAGGGGAGGGCAAGGGAAAGCTTGGGAGCTTGGGATGAGCAGATGCAAAATATTACATACAGAATGGATACACAACAAGGTCCTACTGTAGAGCACAGGGAACTACATTCAATATCCTGGGATAAACCATAATGGGAAAGAATATACATATGTATAACTGAGTCACTTTGCTGTACAGCAAAACTCAAACACACACTGTAAATCAACTGTACTTCCATAAAATAAAATGAAAAAAGAAGGCTTTGACAGTTGTGGAGGTAATTAGTCCAAATTAAACCAGTAGTAAGAGGACTCCAAGGAAAATGTCTGAGAGAAAGAATAAAAAGGTTTCTGGGTAATCGAAGCCTCCAGTAAGAACATCTGTAAGAGAAGAGAAGTGGAATTTATGCCAGACAATCTGTAAAAATCCGTGGGAATCTGGAAGCAATTAGTAGAAGGAAGAAAGTCTGTATTTCTTTCCCCAAGGAACTCGTGAAAAACAATCAGAAACTCTCAACCAAAACAAAACTAAACTAAAAATTGTATAAGAACACCGTGATTCCAATAAAGTGAATTAAACTGGGCCAGATTCTGAAACCTTAGCGAAAAGTAAGGGGCCTCCACCTAATACTTGAACATCTAGCTTCTACTACCAAATGTGTCGTAATATTTGGAATCCTGGAGAAGGAAGTATTACCCTAGGACATTACCAGGATAACACTATTACTTAGCAATACTTCCATAGGAAACTCATTGACTATCCATCTGTTGATTGTCAGTGTACCAACAAGCATAGAAGACCCAGTGATAACTGAACAGCAAAAATGTAAATATGGTTGAACAGAGTATAGTAATAAAAATTCACAGCATCTCACAATACATACTTGCAGGTGGCTGAGCTGTGCAGAAATGAGACTTTTTCCTTCTGGAACTGTGAAAAGAGTAGAGGGTAACCCGATGTTCTTGCTCACATTGCTTATCTCACAGCAACAGGTTATAAACCCATAGCTCCGTGTTCCCAAACCTTCACTGAATGCACAATGGCTGAGTGTTCGTAAAAGCTAATGCTGTAGATGAAAACAAATTAAGTAGGTTTCTGCCCAAGAAACTGAAACCTGAATTTCTGGCCCCTAGGTACCAAGGATGAATCTATTGGACTTAATCACAAGTTTCCCTGTCACTTTTAGGGAAAGAAATCCATGTCTAGGAAAATTCCTTTTGCCTTGGTAGATGTTTTGACTCTCCCCTCTTTCATTGTTGAGCTGTTTGGATGTCCACACACTTTCACGCTGGTGACGTCTCTGTTGAAGAAGATACAACAATCTTTTTTTTTTTTTTTCCTGTGTGTGAGATCTTAGTTCTCCAACCAGGGATTGAACCTGTGTCCCCTGCAGAGGAAGCATGGCATCTTAACCACTGGACTGCCAGGGAAGTCTACAATCTGATATTTTTATGTGAATCATCTTCAGAACTTGCTTTCCTTGCCTTCAGATGTAATAAATATTCAATAGAAAAAAATACAGGGGAGAAATAATCTCCCTCAATGATAGGTCTGGCACACTTATGACATTAAATCCTGTGTTGAAAAATTCTCTGAAGCATTTTTAAGATGAATTAAAGCTAATACTCGCTTAGGCACCCCCAGCAAGGAAAGTATTAAACTGTCCTTGTTGAAGCTGTGCTCAAGTACCGGTAACAACATACTTCTTGCTTTCATAAACAGAACACTTTGTAGGGTGATGAGATTATAGAAAAATTAAGTCAAGAAGAAGTTAAATGTTTCACACATGGACTAAGGCTCAGAGGAAAAACGTGTCTCCTACTTTGAGATTCATTGAACAATTCATTGTTCCTTTCTTCATACAGACCCACTATGTGCTGGGCATTGAACATTGCACTCGTACAACAGTTTATTATCCCCGTAAAGAAAACTGCCAATAGAGCTTACTGTGTGATCAGGTCTGGAAAGTAGTAGACACAAGACTGAAGGCAGGAAGCAGTACTTGGAAAGAGTACTTGCTTTGAAATCATGATGCCGGGTGCTACTTCTGTTACTGCTACAAATTAATAGAGTGACTTTGGGCTAATTGCCCGATTGAAGCCTCTCTTTCTTTATCTTCAAAAAGAATGAATCAGGTTAGATTATCTTTCGAGTCCATTTTACCTCTAAGATACTATCAGCATAACAGAACTCTTATCAGGTTCTGTCCATCTTTCTGTTATCCTGGACTTTATTTCTTGGAATCCCAATACTTGAGAATTTGATTTATGTCTTGCATTGTCTTGAAGTCTATAACAGTTTCTTTCAGAGTCATTCAGTTCCAATTGTCAGCTTTCCCAGACAGCATCATAAGTTCTCAAGAAGTTCTCGTTTATTGACCACCAACGTGTACAGGGTACATAAACCAGAGGTGGATATATAAGCATATATTTAATAAGAAAAAATGTATAGGAATGACCCTAACCAAAGATCTTTGCAGAGAAAGAATGAGTCTTTGAACTTGGTTGGCTTTTGTTGAGTGTTCTTTTCAATTTAATTCAATTTTATTTTATCTTTTACTTTATTTTTGGTCTTGGGGTTTCTTCCATGGTCTTGACTCTGCTTTGAAAAAAAATGTTTTGAATTGTGAAAAAAAGTGATCATTTTTATGAAGTTGCTTAGTATTATCATATCATTTTAGAAATATTTCTTTTTTCAGAGTCTTGTGTTTTTAACATAACTAAAATGATTTGATAGATGAATTCTATAAAAATAAAATTAAGATTATTATTTTTATTTGCCTTTAGACAAATGTAATTTGCTATAAAAATAAGTTGTGCTTGACAGCAAAAAATAAATTACACTAATCCCTTGGAAACATTAAATAGTTAGCTTGCTAAAAGGTAAAAGCAATAGAGGCAATAAGCAAGGTTTCCTGATTTTTTCCTAATTTGCTCAGCAGTATTTACCACCAACAAGGCCAATTTTAATGCAAGGTAATTATTTTAGTTTTCCACATTGAATAGGTAGCTATCAGACTTTTAAGGTCTTTGTTCTTAGTTCTTTCTTATCTGTTGAATGAAGGCTCTTCTTTCCCTCCTGAATTAATAATACTGAGATCAAAGTCCTAATTTTAAGTTGCATGCGAGCGCAAGGCTGGTGTTTAATCCCTCCATTCTTTCCCTCTGTAGGCATTCATGTCCATGTTCCAGATCCTTACCCAGGAAGGATGGGTTGATGTCATGGACCAAACGCTAAATGCCGTGGGACACATGTGGGCGCCTGTGGTTGCCATCTATTTTATTCTCTATCACCTCTTCGCCACTCTGGTGAGTTTCAGATTTCTTTTCAGTTGTCTGACAATTCATGATGGGATGAACATCAACAGGTTTTGGGTCTGTTGTCAGTTTCAGAACCAGAGAACCGAGGTAGAGTAGTCCCGTTGGATGAGGGTCCCTTCCATTCTGTCTATGAATCGAAGAACTACATGAGCGACTAGGCTTCAGATTTAAGCCAGAAGTGGTCCCCAGCACAGTCCAGTGGCTTGCACGAGGGAAAATGAGAGAACAATTGGCAGTCCCAAGTCCGTGTGCTGACTTAACCATCTCCAAACATCCGCACCCTCGGTGACCTAAGAATCAAACCAGAACTACATTATTACTTTTTCTTTATCGTGTAGAGACACTCTCTTTGGTTTTGTTGCAGCCTCTTCACAGCTGTAATTAAACTGAAAACAGAAGCTGGAGACCTCAGGGTGCAGTCAGTTAATTAGAAACCAGCTCAGTGTTAGTGCGCTTTGTGTGACTAAAAGAAACACATGGGGAAAAACAAAACACATATTGTAAACGGCATGATAAAAAGTAAATACCAAAATTCAGGAAACATTTTCCTCTGTCACACAAGCAGACTTTTCTCTTCCATGTATGTCTATTAAAAAGAAAAGGAAAAAAATATGAAATGTGGCCTGCATCCTAAAAGGATATAATCTTTAGGTCTTTCTAATGCCAGATATACATCTCCACACAATACATTTGTATATATTTAAGAATCAAATTTAAGCTCTCATATTGTGCTAAAAGTTCCAAGGGAAAGATACAGAATGTTATCGTTCATTAGGAACATATGAAATAAAAATAACTGCTACTCTTTATTGAGTGGCAAAAACCTTTATAATAATTTTATTCCTCATATTTGGGACAGTCAGGTTAGGTAACAGTCCCACTTTACAGATGATGAAACTGAGGAGTTAATTTGCCCAGTGTCACAAAGAGTATTAACACTAGAGCCAGAACATTCCCAGGCCAGCCTGCTCTCAAAGCCCATGATCTGGCAACTATTTATTGCCGCTTCCCTAGATTATGAAACTTGGCATTGTCACTGAACACGTCTGCAGCAAATCAGACCTCTGCCCAAGAGCCACTAAAATAAAATACATGTGATCCCTAAGGTCCCTTCCAGTTCTAAAATCTATGAATCAAGTAAGTGCTGGACAAGCTACGTATATTAGACTAGACATCACATTTGCTATATGCAAAGGCCTTCCGGTCAAAGACTGGGGGCTTCCCTGATGGTCCGGTGATAGAGATTTTGCCTTCCAATGTGGAGGGTTTGGGTTCAATCCCTGGCCAGGGAGCTAAGATCCTGCATGCCTCACAGCCAAAATACCAAAAACATAAAGCAGAGCAGTATTGTAACAAATTCAATAAAGACTTTAAAAATGGTCCACATCAAAAACAAAAAAACTTTAAAACACACAAACAAAAACACAGACATGTCCATTAAAAGGTGTTTGAGGATACATTGTGATGTGGAGAAAGGTCCTGGGCTCAAAGAGTGGAATCACATAAAAATAATATTGGCATTTTTTGACATGGGATGACTTTAAAAATACTCTCACACATACGCACAAAGATCACTGAGTGGTAGCAATGGATGTCAGGCTTCTAGAGACAAATCTGGCTGCACCTGTTTTGGCAGACCCTTGCCCTGAGGTCTTTGCATCCTCCTTCTCGGGACCCATGTCATTCATTTATTCATTCATTCGCTTACAAACTCAGCTAGTTTTTGTTAAGCAGTTACTGTGTGTTTCAGTGGGTTTCCCTGGTGGCGCTAGTGGTAAAGAACCCTCCTGCCAATGCAGGAGACATAAGATAGGCAAGTTGGATCCCTGGGAAGATCCCCTGGAGGAGGAAATGGCAACCCACTCCAGTATTCTTACCTGCAGAATCCCATGGACAGAGGAGCCTGGCGGACTACCTGTCCATGGGGTCTCCAAGAATCAGACATGATTGAAGCAACTTAGCATGCACGAATGTGTTTAAGTTCCTCTAAAACTATGGAATACCTTCGAGACTGTTGATCATTGGTTAAATTCAGGATAGATAGTTGAAATCTTCTATGTATGGGAATAATCTGTCTAATTGTTATTCTGTTAAAACAATATAATCTCATTCTGTCAGCCCTGCAGAGATTTGATTCTTAAGTCAGAGACTAACACAGCAATATGTAAGCAGGAAGACAAATGATCTAGCCTAGTAAATTAGTTAGCAAAGTAAATTTTTTCAAGTGGATTTCTACAGGAATCACTAATATAGTGAAATAAAATATTAAATCTGGTAACTGATTTCTTGGACAGTCTGAATTTTCCTTATTGTGCCAAAAACATGACTTTGATTGTGGAACCCTGAAGCACTTCCAGGGACTCTGAGATTCACTGAAGCCTCTAGGAATCCACAGAACATAGCTTGAAAACCCGTATCTAATTCTACACCTTCATTCTACTGATTTAAGTGTCTGCCCAAAACACTCATTGTAATTTTTAAAAACTTTTAAAACTGAGAATTGAAAGTGTTTGTTCTTTCGTTCATGATCTTTTCGAATCTCTAAAAAGTTGAGAATTTAAAAGTCTAGCAGGTAGCACAGTGGTAAAGAATCTGCCAGCCAGTGCAGGAGATGCAGATTCCATCCCTGGGTTGGGAAGATGCCCTGGAGGAGGGCATGGCAACCGGCTCCAGTGTTGTTATCTGGAGAAGCCCATGGACAGAGGAGCCTGGTAGACTACAGTCCATATGGTCACAAAGAGCCGGACATGGCTGAGAGCGAACACACACACACACACACACACACACACACACACACACACACACACACACACACACGCACACACCTGGAGAATCCCGTGGACAGAGGAGCCTGGTGGACTACAGTCCATAGGGTCACAAAGAGCCCGACATAGCTGAGAGTGAACACAGGCACACACACACACACACACACCTGGACAATCCCGTGGACAGAGGAGCCTGGTAGACTACAGTCCATAGAGTCACAAAGAGCCGGACATGGCTGAGAGCGAACACACGCGTGCACACACACACACACACACACACCTGGAGAATCCCATGGACAGAGGAGCCTGGTGGACTACAGTCCATAGGGTCACAAAGAGCTGGACATGGCTGAGAGCGAACACACACACACACACACACACACACACGTCAGTGAGGGCAGTCTGTTAAATATGGTGGAGTTCAAGACTGCAGACTTGAAGTCCAAAAATCTAGATTCAGTATCTGTCTCTGCCAGTCTCTAGAGGTATGACTGTAGAAGGATCAGACAACTTCCCTGATCTGTTTGTTGTGTTATATCTGAAAGTGACAGTAATAAGACCCCGGCACATGTAGCTTCCAAGGCTGCCAAGTACATGTGAGGTGAGCTTGTATTTTTGAGGGTGCTTTAGCCATGGTCTAAGAGGACGATCGTAACGATCACCAACCCTGAGTTTCTTCAAGTTTAAATAAGATGGTATGTACATTTCAAGCTATATCTTAATAAATGCTAAAATGTTATTTCAGATGTTCTTAATTTATAAAAGTAAAGTACTATTGATCAGTTTAAAGCATCATTTATGCCCGAGTTTGTCTCTCTTTTGGTCTTTCCCGCATCCATTCTCCCAGACAGTGACTTTGATGAATTTGGTATGAACCCATCTTCCAGTTTTTAAGTCATAGTTTACTAAATTTAGCATACTATCAACTTTGTTGTTATTATTGTTCAGTCACTAATTCATGTCCAGTTCTTTTCAACCCCATGGCCTGCAGCACGCCAGACTCCTCTGTCCTCCACTATCCCCTGGAGTTTGCTCAAATTCATGTCCCTTGAGTCGATGATGCTATCTAACCATCTCGTCCTCTGCCACCCCATTCTCCTTTTATCTTCAATCTATCAACTTTAAAAAGACTCATATTTAGTGTAATATTAACAAAGTACAATTAAAGTACACACATAGATTGCAAGATACATCCCAATTTCAGATTGTTAAAATGTGAAAATAAACGTGCATCTTAAAATCAATGGACTGCAGTAGTTTTCCACATTTATACATACCCATTAAAATATATAATGTTTTAAATCATCTACAGACATTTTTACGCCCTTGGTTTTTAAGATCAATGTGATATTCTCAGTTTGAGAAGCACTGCCCCAGCGCAGGCCTGGCCCTGTCTGAAGGAATGCCTGCACACTCCTCTCACTTCTATAACTCCACCCCATGCTGAGGCCAAGTTATGTTGGATCCTGTGTTTCCCTCCTTACAAGGGTTTTCCTGGTGGCTCAGATAGTAAAGAATCCACCTACTATGCAGGAGACCCGGCTTTGATCCCTGGGTCAGGAAGATCCCCTAGAGAAGGGAGTGGCAACCTACTCCAGGCCTCTTGCCTGGAGAATTCCATGGACAGAGGAGCCTGGCGGGCTACAGTCCATGGGGTCACAAAGAGTTGGACATGACTGAGCAACTAACACTTTCACTTTTCCCTCCTTACAAATGATTAGGAATAGCAACTTTCAAAATAAATAGAATCAATACATATATGCTCGGTTTAGTTTTTAACCAATTATTGTTTTTGAAATCTTTTCATCTTAATACACATAAAGTTAATTCAGGCATTAATATATATAGTCATATAGTAGCAGTCCATTGGCTGAACATGCCATATTTGCTTCTCAGTTTCCTTCCTGGAGACACAACTTAGGTGGCTTTCAAATATTTTGGTCTTCTATGTTGCAGCGAATACATTTGTACTTTGTGTCCAGTTGTGCAAGAGTTTCTTTAGGGCATTTGGTTTAGTCGCTAAGTTGTGTTCGACTCTTGCAATCCCATGGACTCACCAGATTCCTCTGTCCATGGTATGTTCCAGGCAAGAATACTGGAGTGGGTTGCCATTTCCTTCTCCGGGGGAACTTCCCCCACCTAGGGATTGAACCTAAGTCTCCTGCCTTGCAGGAAGATTCTTTACTGCTGAGCCACAAAGGAAGCCCTTTAGAGTATATACCAGCAGGTAGAATCTGGAATCCTGGTTGCTGCCCAGATGGCTCCATGGAAGTGAAAGTCACTCAGCTGTGTTCAACTCTTTGCAATCCCATGATCTATCCAGCCCATGGAAGTCTCTAGGCCGGAATACTGGAGTAGGTAGTCTTTCCCTTTTCCAGAGGATCTTCCCAACCCAGGGATTGAACCCAGGTCTCCCGCATTGCAGGCGGATTCTTTACCAGCTGAGCCACCAGGAAACCCAAGAATACTGGAGTGGGTAGCCTATCCCTTCTCCAGCGGATCTTCCTGACCCAGGAATTGAACTGGGGTCTCCTGCATTGCAGGCGGATTCTTTACCAACTGAGCTATCAGGGAAGCCTCTAAATGACTCCATAGCACACTCTAAAACTAAATTTTCAAAACTGCATGTGTTAATTTTATACTACCCCAAAAGTCTAGAGACTGAAGTCACTTCCCCAGGTCACTGGAGATTCCCTTAAGCATTATCGACAATTGCTTTATTCTCCTGTATGTCCTCAAACTGACAGTTATTTTCATGAGGTCTATCAAGTCAGCCCAGTTTGATTCAGCACAGCTTTTCTGAATCTCAGCCACTCTGTATAGTACTAGCCTACATCCTTGCCTTCATTGGGAAGGCTTAATCTGTGCTCTCTGAGCCTACAACTAGTAGAGAACTTGTACTAGTAAACACAAACCAACCACAGATAAAAGCTATTATCATAGAGACACTCAGGCGTGCTGTGTTTTTGATACACATGATAAACATTTGCTTCCTGATCATTCCATATCAACCTGATCTGAAATTTTTAAAATATTGGCAGTAAAACAGCTAGAGATTGTTTTTGGACAAACACACAAATATGTGCATGGAGATGATAGCGTGTGTTATACATGCATCACTACCCTTCCAAACTGAACATTTGTAAGTTAAAATCTCGATTTCATAACCCTCTCTTTAGGCTTGAATTTCGCTGAAAAAGAACATTTTTGCTAAGTTGTATGAGTTTTTTGTTTTTGTAAAATACTGCAAAGCATTTTAACCCAAATTGCAAAAAAGAAAAAAATAGTCTATATATATATATACATCCTCTGACTTAATTTTTATCCACACTGGCCCGTGGAGCCACACAGCCTGATTTAGTCTTCTCAGGGACAAACAAGCATGTGCCAAGCAGACAAAAAAAAAAAAGGTTTGGCTGTAATTTCTGGAATAGGAAACAGCAGGCTCTTCCATCGCCCCCTGGGGGCACCAATTTGTCAGCCCACAGTGAAAATCAGGCTTAAGTGTAGAGCAGACGCATATTTATAACCATTATCTACTGTTCCGTAAAATGTCTCTCTCATCCACCAGGTATGTATTCTGAATTTCTGTCTGTGACTGATTGCAATTTGCCCAATGCTTATGAAATCCATCTTTTCCCCCCACTTTTGTCAATGATTTGGGGATAAGAATGATAAAAGACTTAAGCAGTTGAAAGACTCCTTATTTTTCAGTGTTTTTCACTTTATTATTGTTTCAAAGGAGAGCCCTGTGATGTGAATACTGAAAGAGGGAAAATGTAATTAAGCGCTCATTGTGGATGGTCTTTTTGTTACCTCTGAAGTGCTTACATTAACACAGCAATCTCTTGATTTTGCTTCTGTAACGGCAGCTTTCAGAGAATAGTCATGTTTTGCTGACAAAAATGGGCCTTCCAAAGTGTAAATTAAATAACTTGATTTTATAGAATTCATTTAAAAGTGCATCTGTGTTGAGCATTTCTCATTTTGCATTGCTCTGATTACATTTGACTTTTCATTGACCTATATGAAAAATGAAATAGTTTCCAACCACAGCCTTCAAGGCAGCTTAGGATAGTGTGATTATGGTAAAAAGGTAATGAGGAAAAGAAATGGTAAAAAAAAAAAGAAAGAAAAGGGAAAAGAAAACTGCAAGATGATGGGGTATTGCCCAGACTCCTGCTGTGTTTCTACTGTATCCTTGAAAATAATTTAAAAAGAAATTACTAATGAAGTTCACTGCAGAGAAAGAAATAAGATGAAAGGTGACATTTCAGCTAAAAGGTTGTCTTTAAGCCATATTAACAGAAAAAGAAAATCATAAGAGAAAACTTTAGGAAAGAACTGGAAATGAGAAAGAAAGATAGGGCGGGTGCAGAAGTATACGCAGTTGGAGAGAATTCAAAACAGGATATGAAGCGACAGAGATGGAAATTCTCAGTCATGAAAAGCCATTCTAAGATGGTCAAGCCACTCTTTTGAGAAAATACAGTGTAACTTGGAGCAGCCTGAGTCAGGCTAACCTAGCCTCTCCCTGCGGTGGAGAGAACGAGAACCCTCGTGTGCTGTGCAGGGTGGTCATGTCACAGCAAAACTGCGGGACATAGGACACGAAAGAACACACTGCTTCACTGGTTGAATTTCACTAAATGCATTGTGGGTAAGTGGAAGAAAACCAAGGTAATAATACTCTGTGGTTCAAAGTTTCACACCTAAACCTAGCAGATGCCTCAGCTCAAGTGCACCTGGCTTTTTTTAGTAGTGAGAGGAGTTATAGAACAGAGGTCCTAAGGAATCATGGGCTTCCTGATAGCTCAGTTGGTAATTGCAGGCTACCCTGGTTTGATTCCTGGATTGGGGAGAGCTGCTGGAAAAGGGATAGACTACCCACTCCAGTATTCTTGGGCTTCCCTTGTGGCTCAGCTGGGGAAGAATCCGCCCGCAATGCAGGAGACCTAGATTCAATCCCTGGGTTGGGAAGATCCCTGGGAGAAGGGAACAGCTACCCACTCTAGTATTCTGACCTGAAGAATTCCATGGACTGTATAGTCCATGGGGCCACAAAGAGCTGGACACGACTGAGCGACTTTCACTTCACTTTCAAGGAATCACAGTAACTGAACACTTGCTGCCACGTGAGGATGGGAGCCGTTGCTTTGGAAGCCCGCTGAGCTGGAGGGTCAGTGCCCCACCAAGAGGTGGCTACATCGTTCATAAAAATTCTAGGAAGGAGACTTGCCAGGGTTGCAGAGATCTGTGTCGTTTCCCACACTGAATACGTGGTCAACGCTAAAAATACCTTAAGCATAGGTGTTATAATCTGAGAAAATCTGAGAAAAAAGTAAAGAATTCGATGCCTGGACAAATAGTTATTCTCTACTTTTTCATGAAGATCAGTGATTCATAATGTACTGATCATAAAATAAGAAAATGGGTATATTATTAATACAGTCATTGTCTATTACATGGTAGGACAAATACACATGTTGTATGTTAATATAATGTAATATTATAGATCTGTTGCAAGTAGTGAGTAGCCAATGCGTGAAAATATAGATGTGAATTTGAATTTCTTGTTTTAAACCACTGCACATATTGAATACCATCATGTTGAGGGTTTCTATGTGCTTTATTTAACAAAGCACAAGAGGAAATGAAGGGATATATCATGAGCCTTTTTTCCCCCCGAAATTGCATCTTGAAGAAAAAATAGCGATTTAGATTTCCATGCCCCATTATAAATTTAAATATTATATAAGTTATAAAAAATACAGAACACACACAACAGGTTGCGTAGTTTAGAACTGGCAAAGCAAAAAGGGAAAAGGGTTTCACTGCAAATGATGATGCTCTTGTAATTCGGTGTGACAGATCCCTCTAAAAGTTCTTTATTGTATCAGTAGCATTGAATATAAACCTGTGAATCTCATTTAATGGTTGTGGGCTAAGTTGCTTTAGTCGTGTCTGACTCTTTGTGACCCCATGGACTGTGGCCCGCTGGGCTCCTCTGTCCATGGGATTCTCCAGCCAAGAAGACTGGAGGGGGTTGCCATGCCCTCCTCCAGGGGATCTGCCTGCCCCAGCCTCTAACCTGTGTCACTTCTGTCTCCTGAATTGGAAGGGGGCTTCTTTACCACTGAGCCACCCGGGACGTCCCATGGTTATGGAAAGCCTTGCGTCACCAGGCAGGTGGCACTGGTAGTGGATAGACATTGGCTGAAAATAAGATTCAGATGTCAATGTAGTGCCCTCAGATTATTAACGAGCCTTACCTCAGCTTTCTATGAAAGCAAAACAAACAACAACAAAAAGCAGCGCTGAGAGGATTGAGGAAAGGTTCCTGCTTTCAGAATTAAGCTCTGTCCCCCACTCCGATTAACCCTGGGGGGAAGAGAAATGGCTGAGTCAGGCCTGAGTCAGCCTGCACCCTGCACAGCCCTGGGTTTGCAGGAAAAAGATGTCTCCCTGACAATGTAAATTAAATACGACGAGCACCAAGCTGCCACCTCCCTTCACGTCTGTTTCTTTACCGCAGTGGTTATTGCCACCTTTTTAGAGTCTGAGAAAAGAACTACAAAGTAATTCTCACCTCCTCGTGCTCAGCTCCAGACTCAGCCTCTCTTGCATCTTCTATTCCCACTCCAGAGAGACAGTCCAAGCCAGACCCCGAGTGTCCAGTTGTCACGTTAGCACCATGCCCTCCCCGTCAGGAACACGGCGACAAGGATCATAAATGTCTGTGTCCAAACCGAGCTTCAGGGGAAAACTTGAGCTCCACACACATTTTTAAAATACGGTTTCTATTTTTGCATCGTCATGTTAACTAAGCATCATGACATCATGTCATCGTGTTAACTAAGCAGGAAAGCCTGAACATTCAAAGACATTAAATGAACTTAGGTTTAACGATGTTGTTGTTCAGTCACTCAGTTGTGGCCAACTCTGTGCGACCCTGTGGACTGTAGCCTGCCAGGCTCCTCTGTCCTCTACTGTCTCCCAGAGTTCGCTCAAATTCGTGTCCATTGAGTCAGTTTAATGAGAATTTAAAGGTTTAGCTCATGACGTTTGAAGCACGCTTGAAATGCTCTCATATATTGTTCTTAAATTTGTTACCAGAACCTCCCAAGAAGTTTCTGCCTGCAAAGCCCCTTCAGCGTGTTTTCTAGCAAAGCCAAAGCATCCCCTTTGTGAGTCTTGCATTGTTTTCTGTGAAAACCAAGCTCTTACCTCCACAAAGATGATCAAGTACGGCTAGAACCCCTCAGCTTTCTCGCTGTGCCCCTGCCCTCAGCTCTATTTTCTCTTTCCTCCAAAAAAGGGTATCATATCTACCATTTTTTAAATAAAGTAACAAAACATTACATGTTTAATAACTTTTGTCACATTGCGCTTAACACTGTCTAGTTACTATTCAGTGATCCAGTTTAAAATAACTGCATTGCATACATTTTAAAAAAGAAAGAACTTCTGAAAGGGAAATTTTAACAGAGAAGAGAAAAATGTCATCCCCTCCTGATTATTACAGCCTTGCTGTCACTCCTCCCAGCCTCCCTTGGTGGCATTCGGGCACACTGTCCAGCCCCTCGGCCCACCTCTCGGTCTTGCCCAGCCTCCTCCAGGCAGCAATGCCCAGGCTGGACTCACCTGCCCACCAGGCCCCCACCTAGCCCCATGCCCCCAAGGCCCTGTCTTTGCTCATGCCACCTGAAAAGCCTTTCTTACCGCTCTCTTCCTGACAGCATCCCCCTTCTCCTTGGCATCTTGGTAGCACCGTGCCAGACTCTCTACCAGCCCCTCACAATCTTACATGAGCAGGCTTCAGAAGAGCCCCCCACCCCCAGACCCATCAGCCTAGATCAGCTCTCAGAAATCAAAATGGCTCGGCCGGCACAGAACTGAAGCTGGGAGATTCTGACGGGGTTTCGTTCCGGTCGGTTGTCAGTCTTCACACTCGTGTGTCCCCTGAAGTCCCCATTTCCCTTCACACCCCTGCTCTCTGAGAAGAAATAGTAATGTTCTCTGGGATGAAACATGAAGGAGGCAGAAGGGTCTCGAGAGAGACCGGGAGTGAAGTGCTTTGATGATAAGGTGGCGTGCCACACCCAGGGCAACAGCAGTGTTGCTACCAACCTGGTGGTGTTGACATCCCAGGCTTGTCTTGTAACCACTTCTTGTCTGAACTTGACAGGGAGATAGCCTTGCTAGGGGCCCCGCGTGGACACGGGGCCGCCTGCGCAGAGCTGGGTAGCTGTCTGAGAGGTGTAGATAGAGTCTGAAAGACCCCACCCCCGCCCAAAAGAAAACCCAGTCTTCCTGAACCCCCAGCTGGAATGGCAGAACTTCCAAACTTCCCTGAGACTTGACAGCCTGTGTGTGGGAACAACGGCCTGAGCCAGAAATGAAGTTGACGGTAGCAGGGGTTATATGAAAGTGAAAGTGTGAGTCACTCAGTCGTGTCCGACTCTTGGCGACCCCACAGACTGTAGCCCACCAGGCTTCTCTGTCCATGGAATTCTCCAGGCAAGAATACTGGAGTGAGTAAGCCATTCCCTTCTCCAGGGGATGTTCCCAACCCAAGGACTGAAGCTGGGTCTCTCACGCTGCAGCAGATTCTTTACTTGTCTGAGCCACCAGGGCAGCCTGGGTCGGGAAGATCCCCTGGAGAAGGGCATGGCTACCCAGTCCAGTATTTCTTGCCTGAAGAATTCCATGGACAGAGGAGCTTGGCAGGCTACAGTCCATAGAATTGTAAAGAGTCAGGCACAACTGAGTGACTAACACTTTCACCTTACAAGAGACGGATGAGGATAAAACAGAGAGAAAGAGCAGAGGCCATGTGAAGACAGAGAGTGGAGTAATGCTGCCACAACCAAGGAGAGCCCGGGGCCACCAGATGCCAGGCCCTGGAACTGAGGCAACCAAGGAGAGCCCGGGGCCACCAGATGCCAGGCCCCTGGAACTGAGGCAACCAAGGAAAGCCCGGGGCCACCAGATGCCAGGCCCTGGAACTGAGGCAACCAAGGAGAGCCTGGGGCCACCAGATGCCAGGCCCTGGAACTGAGGCAACCAAGGAGAGCCTGGGGCCACCAGATGCCAGGCCCTGGAACTGAGGCAACCAAGGAGAGCCCGGGGCCACCAGATGCCAGGCCCTGGAACTGAGGCAACCAAGGAGAGCCCGGGGCCACCAGATGCCAGGCCCTGGAACTGAGGCAACCAAGGAGAGCCCGGGGCCACCAGATGCCAGGCCCTGGAACTGAGGCAACCAAGGAGAGCCCGGGGCCACCAGATGCCAGGCCCCTGGAACTGAGGCAACCAAGGAGAGCCCGGGGCCACCAGATGCCAGGCCCTGGAACTGAGGCAACCAAGGAGAGCCCGGGGCCACCAGATGCCAGGCCCTGGAACTGAGGCAACCAAGGAGAGCCCGGGGCCACCAGATGCCAGGCCCTGGAACTGAGGCAACCAAGGAGAGCCCGGGGCCACCAGATGCCAGGCCCCTGGAACTGAGGCAACCAAGGAGAGCCCGGGGCCACCAGATGCCAGGCCCCTGGAACTGAGGCAACCAAGGAGAGCCCGGGGCCACCAGATGCCAGGCCCCTGGAACTGAGGCAACCAAGGAGAGCCCGGGGCCACCAGATGCAAGGCCCCTGGAACTGAGGCGGTGAACTGTTCAGCAGAGAGAAAGCCCAGCGTCCCCAAAATGAGCACCATGACTGCCCCTGGTCGGGGACAGAGGATCAGTCACATGACCACAGTAAACCAGATGCCAGTGACAATCACATCTTTGACCTCAAACCAACTCTACAAACAAAGATTGAAGGCAAAAGGAGAAGGAAGCAACAGGGGGTAAGACATTTGGTTGGCATCACCGACTCAACGAACGCGAGTCTGAGCAAACTCTGGGAGATCGTGAAGGACAGGGAAGCCTGGCGTGCTGCAGTCCATGGGCACAAAGAGTTGGAAATGACTTGGTGACTGAACTACAACAATGAAAAGGGACATTTATTCCAGGGTAACTGAGTTATAGAGGACTAAATTGGATTCAGGTAGCAAGGTTCACTCTTCAGCCATCAACACAAATGGAAGGCTTAAGGACTCAATTCAATTCAGTTAAATACAAATTTAATTGATCCGTAAAAATATCAAGAAAACTGTTTTAGTTTTGCATATCTAAGTTTATGTCCATGTATTTTAACATAGGTTATACTACACCCCAGTGGCTCAATGATAAAGAATCTGCCTGCAATGCCGGAGATGTGGGTTCGATCCCTGGGTTGGGAAGATCCCCTGGAGAAGGATATGGCAACCCACTCCAGTATTCTTGCCTGGAGAATCCCATGGACAGAGGAACCTGGTGGGCTACAGTCCATGGGGTCTCAAAAGAGTTGGGCATGATTGCTTAGCTTAACAACAGCAACATACCATACACCAGGGTTCTTGGGGGAGGATTAGATGAAACAACCATATAGCTGCAATTTGTTGAGCTATTATTATAGCTGTTATATCATACAAATGAGAGCAATGAAACTCACAGAAGGCTGCATAGCTCGTGGCTGGCAGAGTCTATTTGCCAGCCAAGGTCTCCAACCACAGTGCCCTTTTCCACCAGGCTGCCAGCCCACGTCTGCTTAATTCAGTTGTGAACTTCATAGCAGTGGGCACGGTATTTCATTTGTGTTCCTGACCGGGCACTGTCTGGGGTCGCAAAGAGTCGGACACGACCGGGCGACTGAACTGAAGGCATTGTCTGACACAGAGTCCAATTTAATCGAATAGCATAACCTCACTGTGGTGAAGTAGCCTGCCATCTGTCTGGTGTTGGGGAAATAATTAAAAATAAAATCTGACAACCCAGAAAACCTCTGCCAAGGTAGACAGGAAAGCAACAGTTTTATTGTTGGATAAGCCGTAAACCAGACTGCGATGGGCATCACACGCAGTCTGCCAAAACAATGGCAAGGACAAAGAGATCCGTGCTCTCAGGACGAAAGCAACCAGTCCTCAACCAAGAAGACTCGATGGTGCCGTATGTTAAATACAGCTCCCCCCAAATTCACCTGGCAGCTGAGGGTGGCCCTTTGTGATAGCAAATTGCCTTTATCCAAAGGAAAATCAAACTCTTCATATCTCCATGATAAATAGGGAGTTTTGCAATGTGGATCCAGGTGGCAAAGTTATATTCCCACCTTCCCATGAAGAAGGGGACTTATTTAACTTTTAAAAAGATTTATATACATCTCAAAGGGGCAGAGGAAGAATTTATAACCACAAGTTTTCTGGAGGAAATGCTCTGAGGAAAGGGAGAGGGAACTGTGGTTTTCCCTTTTTCAATCAGGGAATTTTTTTTTTTCTTTTTAGATTTGTGTTTGCCCTTTCACTGGGGAGAAAATTTATTAGGTTAGGACACAGAGCAGGGCCTGCTCCAGTGCCCAGGGGAGACCGAAGCAGCGGGAGACCGCTCAGACTCACAGCCGAGCCCTCCAGGTGACCTTTCTGGATCTGGGCAAGGAAGAGGAGAAAGGAGAATTCTCTGAGAGCGCTTTGGTGATAATGTCAAGGTCAGCCTCAAGGTCACAAGGAGAGGGCTAGACTTGGCGTGAACTGTGAAATGTCCTGTATAGCACCATGTGGTTTAGAATAAGCCTGAATACATCTGGGTCCAGATATTCATGATGTGGCGGATGTGGTGACATCAATAAATTTGTTTTTTTAATCTATGCTCTAATAGAGAACAGATGTGATTTTCAAGGAAGAGGGAGGTGGGGGAGGTGCTGGAGTGGAAGTTTCATGTTAGTAGATACAAACTGTTAAATATAGAATAGATTAAAAAAAAATAGGGTCCTACTGTTCTTACTGTATCACAGGGACCTATATTCAATATCCTGTAATAAACCATAATGGGAAATAATATAAAGCAGAATGATATATATGGTTCAGTGGGTAAAGAATCTGCCTGCAGTCTAGGAAACACAGGCGACATGGGTTCAATCCCTGGGTTGGGAAGATCCCCTGGAGGAGGAAATGA
The DNA here is from genome assembly GCF_032405125.1 of Capricornis sumatraensis. Classification (NCBI taxonomy): domain Eukaryota; kingdom Metazoa; phylum Chordata; class Mammalia; order Artiodactyla; family Bovidae; genus Capricornis; species Capricornis sumatraensis. The sequence continues at coordinate 85,802,436 of NC_091080.1, read as the reverse complement.
CAGCCCAGCCCGGTATCCTTGCCTGGGAAATCCCATGGACAGAGGAGCCTGGCAGGCTACAGTCCATGGGATCTCAAAGAGTCGAATGTGACTGGGTGATGAAGCACAGCATCCATATATATTAATATAAATGTGTAACTGAATCACTTCGCTATACAGCAGAAATTAACACATCGTTATCAGTCAGCTATACTTCAATTTTTTAAAAGCTAAATGAAATCTGTGGTCTAGACCATTCTGTGTCCTCTTTAAGTTCTGGTCAGATCCCAAATGATATGACTGTTAAAATGAAGCCTGCTGGCCCTTGTCCTCAGCCAAACATTCTGTCAAAATTTTATAGTAGTTGAAGGCTTTTTCCCCCCTTGTTCTGTGCTCAGTAAACTTGGAAAAGGCGTTAACTTCTGCATAACAATCTCTCTGGCGCTTGAGAATCATGACTAAATTGCCTTGATTTTCTTACCTTTGTGCTTAACAGTCTAATATTAACAAATAGGAACAATTTGCTAAGAGGAAAATTAAAAGGAAGAGTATAAATAAGAAATGAAAAGATTAGCGAATGAATGTGAGACTTTAGAGAATTCAAAGTTGAAAAGGGAATTGAAATTAAAATATTTTTTAAATTCTACATTTTTGTTGTTTTCTTTCTTTTACCTTATTTACCCAATCCAAACGAAGCTCATGCCTTTTTTTTCTTTTTAAATTTGGCAAATACAACAAAAGGGGTGGAAATCTATTTTTTCCCACAGGCAGACACCGTTAACATTTCTAAAGCACCTGCCCTTAACGTTTTCTCTAGTGTTGCACTTTGCTTGTGTTTGCACTTCTGCCGCGTGCCATGCTGTGCTTAGCTGCTCGGTCGTGTCCGACTCTTTGCGACCCCATGGACTGTAACCCACCAGGCTCCTCTGTCCATGGGGATTCTCCAGGCAAGAATACTGGAGGGGGCTGCCATGCCCTCCTCCAAGGGACCTTCCCAACTCAAGGATCGAACCCAGGTCTCCTGCATTGCTTGCAGATTCTTTACCATCTGAGCCCCCAGGGAAGCCCAAGAGTACTGGAGTGGGTAGCCTATCCCTTCTCCAGATCTTCCCGACCCAGGAATTGAACTGGGGTCTCCTGCATTGCAGGCGAATTCTTTACCAACTGAGCTACCAGAGAAGCCCACCCTTCTAACATATGTATACTAACTTAATATTGTAAGCAGTTTTCAGTACTGTTGGAATTCATGAGTGTATTAGTTATCTATTTCTATATGACAAATTATGAACAATTTAGGGGATTGCAACCATAAACATTTGTTGTCTCGTGTGGTTTCTACAGGTCAGGAATCTAGGACAGGCTTAGCTGGGTGTTTCTAGCTCAGAGCATTCCATGAGTTTGCAGTCAAGATTCTGGCTGTGGCTACAGTCATCGGAAGGCTTTACTCAGGCTGGGGGATCTGCTTCTGAGAAGGGTCAGTTACGTGGCTGTTGGCCAGAGGCCTCTGCTGGTTGCCACAGGGGCCTCTCCATAGGGCCACTTGAGTGTCCTCGGGAGCTGGCACCTGGCTTCCAGCAGAGTGGGTAAGCCGAGAGAACACAGTGAAGGCCACAGTGCCCCTTACCGCCTAGTCACAGGTGATCATTTCTGTAATCCAACCATGTTCAGTGTGGAAGGGGACTCTCAAGACTGTGAACTGGGAACTCACCATCTTGGAGACTAGCTACCACAATAGACATTTGTAGTAGCTGCAAGAATGTTACAGTAGAAATCTCTATAACTGTATTAGCTATTTACCTACAGTTAGGTTTTATCTCCAGTATTCCATCATTATAAATAACTCTTTCAGGTATAAAGATTTTCATCAGTACTTCAGATCATTTTCTTTGGATATAGTCTTAGAAGTAAGATTATTGAATTATTTTAAAATTTTCTTAAATTTCACTTAAAATCAGCTTTATAAAGCAAAGTAATATTTTATATTGTCTATTTCAGTTAACAGATGCATTTCCTTGAATGTATTTGTTATGCATATCTTTAAATACCTATGCGGTGACTAACAACTATGTGTTTAATGCATTCTATATAGCATATACTTTAGGTAGATATTCTAGTTCATATAGGTAATATTTTGATACTTATGGTGTGTGGGTTTTTTCATTATTATTTAACCATTTTATAGATCCTCCTGAGTTTGTTTGTTGCTGTTATTTTGGACAACTTAGAGCTTGACGAAGATCTAAAGAAGCTTAAACAAGTAAGTAATGTATGGGGGATTCTTTACATCGGCATTAAAAAAATAAGGGCAAAGCATGTGCTTACAGGTAATATTAAATCTGTTCAAGCTTCAAAGCAAAGATTTTAATAAATTAACACACTGAGTTGGCAAATATTTTTCTTTTAAGTTTAACCTTCTCTAATATCAACAAAGGAAATTTTTATTGCTCTGTAATTATCCTAGGGATATTTTTATATCATTATTTTGAGTAAAATTAAGATGGGCATGGTATAGTAAATTGAATTTAGATTCTCCTTCAGCCATTAAATGAAGGTTGTTTGGAAATGAAATGCCTCAGGGCCAGCTTACCATTTGGCATAGCTATATGTAATACTTTCGATCATCATCATAAAACTATTAAGCATAAATTTGCCTGACCAGTAGACATCGAAAGAGAATTTAGTCCTGGTGCTCAAAGTAGGTATAAAAAATGGGATAGAATAACTGATCAACTGTGTGCCCAGCTGTATATGAAAACAGACTGGGTATTATGGCATTGATAATCATTTCCAAAAAAAATCTCAGTGTAAATATGTGAAGATTACGTTATTGATGGCCGAGAGATTACAGATGTGAATCAGTATTCTCATAGTTTTTGTTCCATGGAGGATACTTGGCTTGAATATTTGACTCTGTCAAAGAGAAGAGACCCTTAGAGAAGCAAAATTTGTGAAGCAGGGGAGCACCTGGATAAATATTCTTGGACCACCCACCTCAGCACTGCAGTAGTTGGGATGTTAATAAAGAATATCCCATCTGGAACTTTCAAAGGGCCCCACATATTCAGAATTTTCAAATTGGATCAAGTTGTCTATTTTTTACAAAGCAAAGACATCACCTATTTAAATGTCTTGTTGTTATTTATAATCTCAAAATCACTTTAAGCATTTCCCCTTTTTACTCTTGTTTATCTCCAAAGCCCATGCTTTTAACTAAGGATAGTCAATCACGTAAAAAAAAAAAAATTTTTTTTTTTAATGTAAAGATGCTTGCTGTGAGCATATCAAAGAAGGATTTGAATGTTCCTGTTCTGAGGCTACACAAACAAATGTTTGTCCAAGTGTGGTGGACCTTTCTTCCAGATCTTTTCAATTTGTGGCAACAGCAATAGGCTTTTCGTATGAGAGTTGGCAAGTTCTTTGTGCCATTGATGTAGATACTTCTGGGTTCTAGTTGTAGAATAAATACGTAGCAAGTTCAGAATTGACAAACAGTATAATTAGACACAACCAATAAGTATGTACAGCTGTATAACCACTTTCATCCTTGCTTTACAAATCTGGTATTAAGGATTTAAATGACTTCACTCTGTTATTCCCAAAGAAGAGGATGGGGAAAGTGTGAAAAACTATTTGATTTTCTTAATGTTTCAAGTTCCAGAAAGCGCTCTATATTCCAAAATCTATCTTTATTCAGCTTAAACTTTTTTTTTTCAATCTTTGACCCTTTCCACTAGTTGGTCTATATATTGCTTCTTATAGCCACATGGACATGAACACGAACTCAGTATAGTGTAGAGATGCAAACTCCAGGAGATAGTGAGGACCAAGGAAGCCTGGTGTGCTGCAGTCCATGGTGTTGCAAAGAGTCGTACATGACTTTGCGACTGAACAGCCACAATAATAGCCACAGTCACAGTTGTTGAGCACCGGCTCAGTGCCATGTACTTTGTATTTTCACCTATTTGACTTTCACAGCAACCGTGCAATGCACGTACTATTCTTAGTTTCATCTGATAGGTGACGAAACTAAGGCAGAGAAGTTAAACAAGTTGCCTAAGGTCACATAGCTAATAAGTAGCAGAGTTAGGATTTGAACCCAGGCAGTTTGGACCAAAAGCCCAGACTCAACCTCTACACTGTACTGAGTCACAATAAAGCTGTATAAATGCCAACCATGAGTCATGGTGTGCTGGAGGCTCATTCATAGGACTGTTAATAACTTGTTGATAAACAATGGTGTTTTAGATGACACAGACATCATTATAGCCATGAAATAATTATTGATGTGATGGATGGTTTCCTGAGGAATGGAGGTGAATTAAACAACCCAATCATTAAAGCTATATACAAAGTAGTTGTTTGTTTCCCCTCAAAAAGCAGATGATCTAATCAGAGGCACTGGAGTTGGGACTTTGGCAGAAGGTAAGAGCTGTGACATTTACCCTTCACTCCACTGATGACAGACACTGTCCAGAACTCCTCCAGCCTCAGGAACCTTCTGGAACAGTGACCCTTCTTAGACACAGACATAATGTGCTTGCAACAGATTAAGAGTTTAGAAAGGCTGCTAGAGACTGTTACTGTATTTTATTATGATCATGGCAAAAACAATTGTGTTAAAATATATGTTGACTCATGGACATTTTTTAGGAGTCATAGAAGCCAGTGTGAGTCACCTTTAAAGTGGAGAAGTTAAATATGAAATATCTAATGGGGCTACGAGAGAGAAAGTTGGTCCTTGTGCTTGGGGAAGGGATTATATCCCCAGGGGTGGACAGTTTGGGAGACAAGGGTGGAAAGCTGGACAGTACAGTGAAGAAACTAGGATGGGAGAGAGGAAGGAGGAAGTGACGACGTGAACGAGGAAAGCCTCCAAGTGATGAAACTGAAGGAAAGAGCGCAGACTGTGATAAAGGGGGAGAAGCCTGACTGAATCCTAAGTCAGGCTGCCCTCTAGCCAAGGACACGAGAGCTCCCTGCAGGGAGAAGCTCCCCGAGGAGCAAGAACAATCCACAGGCTCCATTGTGGTGGAATCGGATTCTTCTTACGTAGTTCTTACCTTCCCTCCTTATTTTCTGAAGTCTCCTCCTTGCCCTTTAAAACAGTGGTTTCCAGCCAGGGATGCTAAGCCGTGGGGCTCTTCAGGGCAAACGACAGAACCAACAGCTTTCCTTGACACTTCGGGAAACCTGAAGGGAATTGTGCATTACAGCCAAAATGCCAACTTTAAAATACTTTTAGCTGGAAATTTGCTAGGCAGCAACACTGCATCCTAATGCTCGGAAGCCTCTTCCTATATGCTCTTCTTCAAGGAAAAAGAAGCAACATTGAATTATTTAGTGCTTCATAAAGGCATTTTGATAGACAGAAGAATATTTTTTTTAAAGATGGGATTCCGAGGGCAATAATAAAAAGGCTCCTTGGGGATGACTTTTGATGGGTTCTGGTATAAATGCTCATCCCCAGGCCACCCTTCTCTGTGACATTACCAGTGTTGTGCCTTTATAGCTGCTCATATAGCTCTTCCTTGGTCACTTTTCGAAATAAATAATGTTCTGAAAACTCATGCCAGTTATGCATCTGCATAAAATTTATCTATTGCTTTCCTAGCAGCAGTATCACTGGAGCAATCATTTCCTGGCTGCCATAATTTATGTGACCCCGTTTCTAATTAAATAGAGACCATTATTTTCTTTTTAGCATTCCCAAAACCCAATACAGGACCTGGAGACAGATAGAAATAGAGAAATATATATTTTTTACATAAGATCAGAAAATTGACTAGAAATGAGATTGCAAATGTATAATTTGGCAGCTGAGAAGCCAAATCAGTTTTTATAGAGGCTAAAAAACCCCCTTGACCTACCACTGTCCTCTAAAGACCAAGCAGTAGGAGACGGTGACCTTGGTGCTCAGTGATGTAGCAAAAACGCTGGAGAATGTGGGTGGAGTTTTGCAAACTTTGAAAATGAAGAGAGTTCTTGCAGCTTTAATGATTTTTGCAAATTCAGTGCAAGACAGATATAAAGGGTTCTCTCTTAAGCAGTAGAAAATTCATTAAACTATGAGGGGGAAAAAAAAAACCCATAGAGAAGCCTCAGGGAAAGATTCATTGAAAAAGGAAGTATAGATAGTCTGTCTAGATTAAATTCAAAGCTCTGAAATTAAAACTGTTTCCCCAACTCTGTATTAAGTCCCATGTGAGCTCAAGCGCGATTGTTTTTGATGGCTTCGCATCCGAAACATAGTTGAGGGTAGACATGTAAAGAAGCTTCTCTGTCTTATTGATTATCCTTTTAACAAAAACAACAGAAAGCTTAGTGCTATTTAAAATGTGAGCTCCAAGTTAATGTTTCTCTGCAGTCTTATCCAGGGGCTTTCGTTTGCATCTCTGTCTTGCCTTCTGTATTGAAGTCCTTCAGGATTTAGGGAGACAAGTCGTGGCCAGAGGATCCACTCAGCTAAACCCTGATTGCTGCCTTCTGGCTTCACAGAAGCAGAAAGTGGCAGTTGCAGGGGGCAAAGAGGACTTCTTCTTGTGGTTCAGTGGCTACAGGGTTTTTAGTTTTCAAAGATGAAAAAATTCTAGAGACCTTTGGTACATAGTGTGAAGGTATTTAACACTACCGAGCTGTACCCTTAAAGAATGGCTTAGATGGTGAATGTTGTTATGTGGTCCTGACCACAGTCTTTTACAAATTTTAATAAAAAATTGGTCGTCGTACTGGTGATGAGAGCACACTCAGGGATTCTGATGGTGCAGAAGTTGGGTTAAAGAAGATGAGTGAGACTTGCCTGGCAGCCCAGGGGTTAAGACCTCGCCTTCCCTGGTGGCTTAGATGGTAAGACATCTGCCTGCAATGTGGGAGATCCGGGTTCGATCCCGGGGTCAGGAAGATCCCCTGGAGAAGGAAATGGCAACCCAGTCCAGTACTCTTGCCTGGAAAATCCCATGGACTGAGAAGCCTGGTAGGCTACAGCCCATAGGGTCGCAAAGAGTCGGACACGACTGAGCGACTTCACTTTCACTTCCAATGCAGGGAATGCAGATTTGATCCCTGATCAGGGGGCTAAGATCCCACATGCCTCGTGGTCAAAAAAACAGAACATAAAAAAGCAGTTTTGTAACAAATTCAATAAAGACTTTAAAAATAGTCCACATCAAAAAAAAAATGAGGAGGGTGATGACAGTTAAGAAAGTAAAGACGAATTGCTAACTTTTTCCTCTTAGACTTCTCATACTCCCAGGTTTCCAGACAGACCACTGGGTTACTGAGCAATTCTTAATTTTTTTTAGCTATCTGAACATCATTTACTATCGTGCTACCCCACAGATTTTTTTTCCACTGAATATTTGTATGACAGTTGGAAATCACATGCGACTAGAGGCATCTGATATCTGGGATCCCTGCTGCTCAACCGCCCAGGGCCAAAGGATGAATATTCCGAAGAAGCTGTAAATTGTCCGTGGTCGAGAGCTGGTAAACTCAGAATTTTACTCAAAGCCTTCAATGTGACCCAACTCCACTCTCAAGCTTTTGGTCAAAGATGACTCTTTCATGGGCTTCCCTGGTGATTCAGACGGTAAAGAATCAGCCTCTAATGCAGGAGACCCGGGTTCGATCCCTGGGTTGGGCACATCTCCTGGAGAAGGGAATGGCCACCCACTCCAGTATTCTTGCCTGGAGAATCCCATGGACGGAGTTGCTTGGTGGGCTACATACAGGACATGGACAGGGGGTTGCAAAGAGTCAGACACAACTGAGTGTCTAAGCACACAGGAGGTTAAGAGATACAAGCTAACATGTATAAAATAAATAAGCTAGGACAATCCATTTTACAGCAAAGGGAATGTGGCCAAGACTTTACAGTAACTATAAAAAGAAATGGAACCTTTAAAAATTATGAATCATTGTGTTGTATAACTGAAACACATATAATATTGTAAATCAACTATACCTCAGTTTAAAAAAGAAAAGATAACAGCCTAGAAGTCAAGAAGTCAATGCAAAAATGGGGAAACAGCCAAAATTCCAAATGGAGTTTTGGAGTTAAACAGGTAATAGGGATTCAGGAAGTCAAAGCAAAACAGAAAAGATACCTGTGAAAATTGGTGTCCTCCTAGTGAGAGTTGAATTATGTCCCCTAAAAAGAGACACTGAAGCTGTAACTCCCAGGACCTGTTAATGTGACCTGATTTGGAAATAGGGCATTTGAGTTGAAATCAGGTTAAGTCGAGGTCATTAAGGTGGCTTAGATGGTAAAGAATCTGCCAGCAATGCTCGAGACCTGGGTTCAATCCCTGGGTCGGGAAGATCCCCTGGAGAAGGATATGGCAACCCACTCCAGTACTCTTGCCTGGAGAATCCCATGGACGGAGGAGCCTGGGGTCCTGCAGTCCATGGGGTGGGTCGCAGAGTCAGGCATGCCTGAGTGACCAGCAACGCTAATCCACTATGACTGGTGCCCCCATACAAAGAGGAGAAGAGAGAGACGCACAGACAGGGACTGGAGTGACGTGTGTGCGGGCTAAGGAACACCTGGGGTGCGGACAATCTCCAGAAGCTAAGAGAGTCTTGGAACAGACCTTCCCTCAGAACCTTCAGAAGGAACCAAGTCTGTAGACATGTGGATTTGGGGTTTCCAGCCTCCAGAACTGAGACCGTACATGTCTGCTGTTCCAAGCCACCAGTTTTTGGTCCTCAGTATGGCAGAACTTGAAAACTAAAAACACCTTCTGAGAATAAAGGACCTCTTTCTGCCTCCGGGAGGTGACAGAGCTGAGCAACAATGGGTCCTCTCGGAGTGTCGGGCAGCTTTCACCAAGAGCAGCTTTCTCAACAGCTGGACTCATTTTCTTCTGCCTCTAACCGAACAACTTCCGCAAGAGTAAAGTTTATAAATGTGAGACTTTCTTGGAAGAAGGGTTTCACTGAGCCCTTCCAAAATTTCATTCCATGTGGGATTGAGCCAAACCAGATCACTTTTAGAGGCTGTTGTTTTCAGAAACCTTGTTCTGGGGCTTCCCCGGTGGCCCAGTGGTTAAGAATCTGCCTTGCAGTGCAAGAAATGTAGGTTAAGCCTCTGATTAGGGAACTAAGATCCAGCGTGCCACTAGGCAATAAGCCCATACACTGCATCTAAGATGACCAGGCAGCTTAAAAAAAAAGAAACGAAAGAAGGAAACTTTGTTCTTTGCCTCGTCCCCGGCACTCAGGATGTTTAATAAGATAGCTCCAGTCTCTTTTGACATTGAACAAACATAAAATGACATGCCTAAGCCTGTTTGGGGTTCCCTGGTAACTCAGCTGGTAAAGAATCTGCCTGCAATACAGGAGTCCCGGGTTCAATTCCCAATCTTCCCGGATTGGGAAGATCTCCTGGAGACTCAGTCCAGTATTCTGGCCTGGAAAATCCCATGGATAGAGGAGCCTGGCAGGCTACAGTCCAGGTTTACCTTGATGACTTGTTGGTTGTACCAGTCTGTGGTTGTGCTAGTTCAGAATCACTTTTCTTATAGTTTATCACAGCGCTCTGCAAGACACTGTCTCAATTTTTTAGGTGAGACTTGGAAGGATAATGTGTACAAACCAGGCAGGAGGCTTACCCTTCAGCGTGCCCAGTGCCCAGCCCTCTGCCCAGCCATGGAGATGCTCTCTCACTTTTCTTTCTTTAATTAAGTGAACAAAAATTTTAAACACCAACAGCACTTTTTCTCATCAGATCCTTTCACAGGCAATGATAAAGCGGATTATTATGGTTCTAAGAAAAAAAAAGTGACAATTGGTTTCAGTTTTCTGGAGTGTCTGGCTGTCACTGAATTGCAGAGAGGCTTTTGGTAGCTGCGTTCAGACTTGTTTGAGAAATGAGGTAGTGAGTGTTGTCCTCTGGATGCCTAAACACGGGGCAGGAGGTATCATTGCCTTGATGTCTTCAGGACTCAAGTTTCACGCAGCCCTCCTGTTCTTTGTTCCAAGAAGCCCGTCTACTCGTCCATTCTACCCAGAGCATTTCTGTTCTCGCGTGTTCATTCAATTCCTTTAATCTTCAAGTCCCTGCTACGTGCACAACACTGGACCAGGCATGAAGGAGATAAGAATAAACAGGTAATTCTCTGCTCTCATGGAGCTGAGGGTCTAGTGGAGGAATTGGACATAAATCAAATAATCAAAGCAGTGGATAGATGTTTATAATGTGAGGTGACATTTCTGCAGAGAAGAACAGCATTTGAGTGAGGAATTCCTAGAAGATTTGGACCCAGATGGGGGACAGGGGGGTAAGGAAGGAGAAAGAGACACTTGGGTTGGCCTATGAAGAAGGAGCAGCGGTGAACTTCCTGGAGATGTAGCTGTCAGAAGGGAGGAAAGAACATTCCAGAGAGAAGGATACCTGTTCAGCGTGACCCCAGAAAAAAGTGGTGTAAAGTGAGTATAGAAAAGTAAGTGGGGCTTAGACCACGTGGAGCCTGAAGAAAAATGCCAAGAACTTTTCCCTCTGCCCCTAGAACAATAGGGAGCCCCTGGAGGCTTTTCGGATGGGAGGCAGTGTGAACTGGAGAGCTATTTGGGAAGCAGAATCAGCAGGGACTTTGTGAGCTTGTGGGTGGAAGGACATATATGGGCATCTCAAGGAGGACTCCTAGTTTCAGGTTCATCTCCTTGGATGGGTGATAGTACCATCCACTGAACCAGGAAACATTAGTACAGAGAAGATCATCACCCCATCTGGGGCTGGTGTGAGTGAGACTCTGAGTAGAGAGACCTAATGGTTGGTTGCATGTATCAGTCTAGAGCTTAGGAGTGAGGGCTGGCTGACTGGCTGGAGATACAAATACGGATGTTCCTGATCATTCTCAACTATTTATCCAGAGCCTGCCATGTGCCAGGCATGTGTTCTGGGCACGAGGGATATGTCAGCAAACAAACCAGACAGAAATCCCTGACCTCTTTGATGCATCAATCCTAGAGACCTTCTCTGTATTGGCATGATAGTGGAAGGTGTCAATCTGGATGTGATTGTATAGGGTTTTGGGGGGGTGGGGTGGGGGGGAAGAGATACTGCCGCCTTAAGGGAAAAACAGAGCTTCCCTGGTGGCTTATATGGTAAAGAATCTGCCTGCAATGCAGGAGACCCTGGTTCGATCCCTGGGTTGGGAAGATTCCCTGGAGAAGGAAATGCCACCCACTCCAGTATTCTTGCCTGGAGAATCCCACGGGCAGAGGAGCCTGGCAGGCTACAGTCTATGGGCTTGCAAAGAGTCCTACATGACTGAGTAACTAACACATAAAGGAAAACAAGGTTTAATGATACTCGTGCTTTGCCCTTCGAGTCCAGCTCTTTGCAGCCCTATGGACCATAGCCCACCAGGATCCTCTGTTCATAGGGTTTTCCAGCGAGAATACTGGAGTGGGTTGCTATGCCCTTCTTCAGGGGGTCTTCCCGACCCAAGGACCAAACCCATGTCTCTTACGTGTCCTGCACTGGCAGGCAGGTTCTTTACCATTAGTGCCACCTTAGGGAAACATAAATAATCCACCTTTGTTTTTGTCTCATGTAAATTTTGACTTTCTGTTTTGTTACAAATAACACTTTCCCTGTCTCAAGTTTAGCCTGCTAAAGGGAGAAGGTCTGATTGGTCCAACCTTGGTCTAGTCAACATCATTCCTTGCAGGCAGGAATTTTGTGTCTCTGCCTCTTAACACTGGTCAGCCTTACAGAAGGCCCTCAGCTTTGAACAGGGTAGATCCAGACCAGACCACAAAGAGGGCCACCCTGAAATGTGGCCAGTTTCCTAAGACAATGGTTTGTCCTCCTAACTCCCCATCCTGGCCTCTGCTCTGGAGGAGCTGGACCCCAAAGAAGGAGATGAATGAATGAAAGAAAGGAGAGACCTTGTCCCCTTCCCAGCTCTAGATGTGAAGTCACCCTTGTAGCTCAGAGAGGGTGGGCACAGAGGTGGAGAGTGGGAGTGAGGCTTGATTCAGGTATGAGTCTGGACTGCATTGGACTGATTTTTCGCAACCAAAAGTGGCCAGGAAGCCATGGTGTTTATCTGAGAACAGCGGCCAGTCATTTTCTTCATTCCTACTAGAGGGTTAGTGCTTTCATTGTGGGCCTTTCCTTACATTCTACCAGCTGCCCTTGTTCAGCAGCAGACACAGTGGAGGCAGGGCGTGGCTGGCATCCTCACAGCCATATGACTGTTGAATATTTTTTACTCTGATATTAAAAGAATGACTTAGATTATTATTAAGAAGTGAGAAATGTATATGTGTGCTATTTTATTTGATGTTACCCCATCTCTGTGTTGTTTTACATGAAATATGCTAATGTGTTTTCATAATGCATCTAATAAGCCCTTTTAATCAAAGGATGCAAAATTGAACAACTCTACAATCTACCACAGGCATACTCGTGAGCAGCAGTTGCAAAAGGCGTGGTGGTTGTCTGAAAAGAAATTCCTTATGGGGACAGTGTGTGAGTTAAGTTCAAGACCCCCATGTAGAGACGCTAGGACAAAATGTGTCTCTTCCAAACCTCCAGTGTAAAGTGTGGGGTTTATTCTGCGGTGAATGTCATCACTGCTACTAGCTACCCATCAACTAAGGCGGAACACGTTAAAAAGTTCACGGAGATAATGAGAGCCAGAATTCACACAGTCGGAGGAAGAAGTTGTTTGGTAGCTAAGTTGTGTCCAACTCTTTTGTGACGCCATGGACTGTAACCCACCAGGCTCCTCTGTCCATGGGACTCTCCAGGCAAATATCCTGGAGTGAGCTGACATTTCCTTCTCCAGGGGATCTTCTAGACCCAGGGATTGAACCCAAGTCTCCTGCATTGGCAGGTGGATTCTTTACCACTGAGTCACCAGGGAAGCCTGAGAAAGAAGTTACAGATAAAAGGAAAATGCCAGATGACTTCTTTGGCACAAAATTAGAGTAGGAGTGTCAGTATGAACTCAGTTTATTGCAAGATGGGATGTAAGCATATAGGTGCATAGATGGAAACATAGATACATCAATAGATATGTAGACACATAGCTATGTAGGCAGATACGTAGACATAATGATGGGTATATACATAAATAAGTAGATACTAAATACAGATGTGTGTGTATACAAGGGCTCATATACATACGTATATTTCCTAGCTCTTTCCTCTGAGTGAGCCTAGAAGCAGTGACATGCCAGTAATATCAAGAACACCCAGTCCTAAGATTCTTGTTTCTGAAAACCATTCTCCAGTAAAAGAAATCAATATTCTTTGGAGAAGTGGCTGATTCTCAAGCTGAGGCAGGGAAAACACAAGATAAGACTTAAGTATTTTTGTGGAGCCAGAAAATAAGGAAGAGCTTAAACACACACACGTACACACACACACAAAAGGGTGTCCAGACGTGACAATGAAATATAATGTGAAATCCTGGATGGGATTCTGAAACAGAAAAAAAAAAAAAGGCATTCATGCAAAATCTGGGACGTTCCAAAGAAATTCTGCGTTTTGGTTCAAAGTAGTCGACCAAGGTTAATTTTTTGGTTTTGATCAATGTCCTGTGGTTATGTAAGATGCTAACATGGGAAAAAAAACTGGGCCAAGGGTGTACAGGAACTCTGTATTATCTTTGTAACTATTATGTAAGTTTAAAATTATTTCAAAATAAGGAAGTTTTTAAATGAGATTAGAATTTTCTATGGAAAGCTCTAAAAACACAACATATAGTCATAAGTTGACTGCTCTGTTGTCCTGTTCAAGAATCCATGCGTTTGTAAAGCTTTATACCACAGATACGTAGTACAGAATTCACAGTCAGTTATAATTTTTTTAATCTTACAAAGTTGGAAGCATAGTGTTCATCAGGAGCAAAGTGCTTTTTATGAGTTTGTTTCTGATGGAGAATCTGATGTGGCTTGTCATTTCTCCTCTTCCTCTCAATAACGTGGCTTATCTGAAATCAGAAGAGTCGTCTGTGCTGGTTAGCATGACTGATTCTGTATTGTAAAGAACCTAAGGAAAGGGTAACCAAGTGATGAGAAATGCCACAAATGGGCCCCTTCAGCTTGTCGTGGGCCACACTTTGCTGCCTTTTTTGTTCCTCGTCTCCTCACTGTTGTGTTATCCCTATCATTTGAGTACAGGTGTCCAGTACTAGGCCGTGGGGCCACAAAGAGTCCTGCCCTTAATTAAAACTTGTCAGCTTAATAGAGGAGAGATACACAGAATTAGGGAGCCTTAGTGTGAAGCCCTGAGCACTAGGGTGGAAGACCCAAAGAAGGAAGATGTGCCTCTCTCAGGTTGGAGGCAGGTCGATAAGATGTGTCTAAAAATAATGAATCAGATTTTATTAAGAAAGTGGGGAAACACATTTCATATAAAAGAAATAGCAGGTACCAAACTGCAGAAATAAAAACGCATCTATTGCTTGAAAATGTTATTTTGATGAGACAGTCTAAAATAGTGTTTAGAAGCTGAAGTTCTGGGGACTTCACTGGCAGTCCAGTGGTTAAGAATCCACCTTCCAAGGCAGGAGACATGGGTTTGACTCCTTGTCAGGGAACTAAGATCCCACCTGCCACAGGGCAACTAAGCCCCCATGCTATAATGCAGACTGGCATAGCTTCCCCCTCACCCAAAAAGAAGCTGAAGTTCTGGAACCTCAAAGATTGTTGCCAAACCCCAGTGAGCACCCCTTCTAGCTGTGTGACCTTCGGGAACAGATTTGAGCTCCTTGGTCCTAGGGGTCCTCCCCTATACCATAACAGAACTAATTATGGTACTTACATCAGGGGGCTGAAGTACTTACATTGAGGATGTAAAGCATGTTAGTAAATGAGGCGGTGAACAGGGTTCAGCAGAGGATCTGCACACGTTTAGTACTTCAAGTAGCCATTGATATTCTGAGAAATCATCCTAGAGGAGATGGTTTTGGAAAGCTGTATTATAATTAACCAAGTGTGGAAGGAAAGTGTATTGCAAGTGTTGGGAAGGTATACGCTAAGACAGGAACCAGAAATAAAACTGCGGGGGCCGGGGGGACATACAAACCAATATTGTTAGAGAGTAAGGGCAAGGCGTGAGGGGATGCTTTAAGCCATGATGATATCAGAATTTCTCCTCTACATAACCAGTCCATCCTAAAGGAAATCAACCCTAAATATTCACTGGCAGGACTGATGCTGAAGCTGAAGCTCCAGTACTTTGGCCACCTGACGCCAAGGGCCAACTCACTGGAAGAGACCCCGATACTGGGAAAGGTTGAGGGCAGGAGGCAAAGGGGGTGACACAGGGTGAGATGGTTGGATGGCATCACTGACTCAATGGACATGAGTTTGAGCAAACTCCAGGAGATGGTGAAGGACAGGGAAGCCTGGCATGCTGCTGTCCATGGGGTCGCAAAGCATCTGACACGACTGAGCAGCTGAACAACAAAGAGCAACGCAATTGATGATCCTTGAATTACTTGAAGATTTAGAACAAGACGGTGTTTCTTCCTTAGCTGTTCTGTAAGATCGATTTAAAGGGACAGGATGAAGATGGAAACCCAGCTAGGAGGGCGAAAGGAGTGACCGTGAGCAGTTTTAACCTGGTCAACCAAGTGATCCCTTGACTCACCAACCTGGAGCTGCTGGTGGCTCCATCAGGAGCGGAGCCACTGGGGGTGGGAGAGACCCGGGACTCAAGAGAGAGTGCAGGGAAGCTATTGCAGAAGAGCCGAGTAGATGGTAAGCAAGTTTCAGGAAGCAAGTTTGAAAAAGAAGGGAGAAGAGAGAGGAACACAAGCTCAGGAAAAATGTGTGCTTTTCTCTATTTTTTTTTTTTTTTTTAGCCACACCTTTCAGCATGTGGGATTTTAATTCTCCTGCTGCCGCTGCTAAGTCGCTTCCGTCGTGTCCGACTCTGTGCGACCCCATAGGCGGCAGCCCACCAGGCTCCCCTGTCCCTGGGATTCTCCAGGCAAGAACACTGGAGTGGGTTGCCATGTCCTTCTCCAATGCATGAAAGTGAAAAGTAAAAGTGAAGTCGTTTAGTTGTGTCCGACCTTTCGCAACCCCATGGACTGCAGCCTACCAGGCTCCTCGTCCATGGGATATTCCAGGCAAGAGTACTGGAGTGGGGTGCCATTGCCTTCTACCAGGGATCAAACCCATGCCCACTGCATCAGAAGCATGGAATCCTAACCCCTGGACTACCAGGGAATTCTATTGTCTCTGTTTTCATTTTTTAAACCAAGATTCTTGAGAAAATAAATCAGTCCACACAGTGAAGGAGAAGAAATTGGAGTGAATGGAAATGGGTGAGGTGGTCCCTGCCTGAATGGAGGAGGGGGTCTCCAGCATGCGTGTTGCCCCCTCTTCATTTAGCCCCCTCACTGAGATGAGACCACTTTCACATTGAGCCGGCAGTTGCTGGGGCTTGGTGATAACTTTAGTTTTTATACCACATTTCCCTTGAGTAATTCAAATTACAGGCAATATGCTATCTCACTTATATATCTGGCATTTATGTAAAAGAATGAAGATCCTCATTTTTCATTTGAGCACATTGAAATCCAAAGCAGCTAAGGGATTATAGAACAAAACCAAAATTTAAATCTACATCTTCTTACTTTTTTACTGATAGAAAAAAAAGTACTGACTTTTTACTGACTATGCTAGCTCCAACATTTTCTTAAAGCAAAATGGGGAAGACAGTTGCGCACAAAAATATATCTTCTGAAGTCACTTGGGTCTGGATTTTTTTTCCCTATTCATCTTGTGACAAGAACAAGCATCTAGTTGACATGGAACTCTAATATAATTTCATTTGAAGTAGAGAGAAAAAAAACCCTGCATTTTTTGAGCATAATAAACCTGTTTCTGTGACTCAGTAAATTCCCTGGTGGAAACAACTGTGTCCTGGTTGAATAACACAAGACAGATAAAAAGTAAGAGAGAGGTGTTTGGGACCTAGAGGAAAAAACGCACAAAAGCAAAGTCTGTTCATTACTGCTGTCTCAAGGAAACCTCTCATTCCATTAATAGGATTTTAAGGGACAATAATATTAATATAAGGAAAACATCCATTCAGCATAATTTGGTTTTCTAGCTTTTTAATAGTTTTCTGTTAGTAAGTTGCTAACATTTCCTGCGAGCTTAGTCTTGTTGGAAATAGTACCTCTATTACTGCACAAAGAACTTTCTGCAGGATGTTTAAAGCCTATAAGTTCTTAGGTTCAGAGCAACTTCTTTCAAGAGCATGAAAGTGAGTGAAATGAACCATGCAGCTTAGGGATGTCATTGCTGTTGTTCAGTCACTAAGTCGAGTCTGACTCTTTGTGAGCCCGTGGACTGCAGCAAGCCAGGCTCCTTTGTCCTTCACTATCTCCTGGAGTTAGCTCAAACTCATGTCCATTGAGTCGGTGATGCCTCCAACCATCTCACGCTCAGCCACCCCCTTCTTTTTTCCTTCGGTCTTCATCAGGGTCTTTTCCAATGAGTAGGCGTTTCACATCAAGTGGCCAAAGATTTGGAGCTTCAGCGTCAGTCCTTCCAGTGAATATTCAGGGTTAATTTTCTTTATGATTGACTGATAGAGACATGAATAAAAAACCAACATGTTTGATCAATACTGCCAATAGAGCATCTGCAGTTTGGGTTGTAAAATCACAAAAACAAAATAGCCAGAGAAACTTCCTTGAAGACTAGTAGTTTGTGCTTTAGGAAGAGTCTCCATTCTGAATTACTGAGTCATGTATCAAGCCAGAAAAGCCAGCAAAAGCCGTCATGGAAAGAAGCAAAGAGAATTCCTCTTTGATTTACTCAGGTGACACAGAGGAGCCTTCCTCCAGACTGAGCAAAAGCTGGTCCTTGTTCATATCTGGAAGAGCCACAAAATACTCTGCAGTTACGTTAACCCTCAGATCTATCCACATTTTTCAAGCCAGCATGAGCTAGATTTTCAAATGAGATGCTTCCCCAAGCCTGAATGCTTTTAAAATTGTTTTCTTTTAGAAAATCACACCAAAAATTAGAAAAAAAAAATTTATTTAATGTAATCCTTCAATTCAGTTATTTGTTGCTGCATTCAGACAGGCAATGAAACCGAATAATGCTTGAATATTTTAACAGAAGAAAGCCCAGGCTGAAATACGGAAGATTTAAGCGATGAGGCAGAACAGGGTATGTGTTATGCAGACCAATTACTCCCAACTCTCTTGAGAAGCACAAGTAAAGGAAAAAGGCTTTCAGCCGCCCAATGTGCAATGATATCTCAGCAAGACAGATGCCGAGCCACAGAATAGCACTGAGCTGAGATGATTTATATGTTTTTTTAAAGCTCAAGGTTTGAAAATTTTTTCCTTTGATTCTAATTTCCTTTCTGCAAAATGTCTTTTTTTTTTTTCTTCAAATCATGTGAGTCTGTTGCAAAGCTATCATGTAGCCTATCTGCTCCAGCCAGACTTCATGCTCAGTTGAAACCATTATAACCTCCTTCCTTTGGACTGTTCTTCACATTAGGTTTTTCAATATAGAGGAAAAAAAAATCCTGGGATTCTTTGTGCTATGTTTCTTCCGTTTAAGAATCATAATCTTTGAAATAATTTTTAAGTGGAAATTTACAATTGCAAACACTGTATGTTGAGGTCTTTTATGATATAGTACAATGATCTTAGATTATTACCCAGTATATCCAACATAATCCATATTATTCACTCATTTGCATCAAGGTAAATTTAATTTTGGAAAATCTGTGCTTACATGCAGAAGGGGAAAGAAGTTGGATAAAAGCTAGAATACCATTTTATCACATATTTAAAAGCTTTCCAGTGGCTTCAAAATACTATGAAACACATCCCTTTATCCTGGCTGCCTCACCCCCCTCACTGCCCATTCTCTCCACATACGCACACCCTCTAAACCCGTCTTACGCTTTCTTCTTCTTTTTATTTTTTTGTAGCTCAGTCCTGATCATGGGCTAGGGAAGAGGAAATGGTCAAGGTAATGGAGGTTAATAGCAGTGAAGTAAGAATTAAATGATTGTGCTAAAATGCATTATCTGGTCTTTAAAAAAGCACTTTCTACTTGACTGTAATATACTTATGCATGGATGTGTGCTAAGTCACCTCATTCATGTCCAGCTCTCGGAGAGCCTGTGGACTGTAGCCTACCAGACCCCTTTATCCATGGGATGCTCCGGGCAAGAATCCAAGAGTGGGTTGCCATGCCCTCCTTCAAGGGATCTCCCCACCCCCACCAGGGATCGAACCCTTGTCTCCAGCATCTCCTGCATTTGGAGGTGGGTTCTTTATCACTAGTGCCACCTGAGAAGCAAAGCAGGCATTTTGCTGAATTTTTACAAAGTGAAGCCTCCCAGCACCCAGTTCATGAAATATTGACTGTAGCTTCGAAGCCCCTCCCTGTAACCAATCCAGTCACCAAGCTTCTCCCTCACCCCAGGATCAACGCTCTCCGGGTACCAAGCAGACAGACCGGTGCTGCCTGGTGTTTATATTCATGGGATCATTCAGTGTGTACTTGTTTGTTGTATCTGGCTTCCTTCGCTCAGCGTTGTACCGCGAAATTCACCCCGGCTTTGTGCTTGGATGTTGTTCGTTGGCTCAGATGTTTCAATGGATCACCATTGGCTCCTCTCTTCAGGGGCTGATGGGCACATGAGAATGTAAGCTTGGGACTCTTACAGACGACACTGCTGTGGGTTTCGGAGGGTGTAGCTGTGCTGGGCGTGCACACAGGTCTGGGAGGTGTACGCCCAGGAGAGGATTTGCCGGGCTGCCAGGTGGCCGTCTCTTCATCCTTGTTGATGCTGCTTACCTGGAAACAAGGAGCACGTGGTCCCTGGAGCTCAGAAAGAGGCCCCTTCTCGCGGTAGAAGATTCTCATTAGTGCCTCAGCATGAAAACAGACATGCCCACCATTCCAGCAGCTGCTCACCTTTCTCTATCTTATTTTTTTTTTAATTTATTTATTTGGCTGCACCGGATCTTAGGTGCAGCACGTGGGATCTTTTCAGTTGTGGCACGCGGGATCCAGTTCCCTAACCAGGGATCAAACCTGGGCCCCCTGCGCTGGGAACACAGGGTCTTAGCCACTGGACCACCAGGGAAGTCCCTCCTTCTCTGTGTTAATTGCCCCTTTAGGCACATCATTGGGGCAGCAAGGCCTGATAGGCCAAAGGACAGTTGGCAGGATCCTGAAGAGCCTTCTGAGTCATCAAAAGACTTTCTCACCTGCTTTTTTTCAGTGTTACAGTGCAATGATCAACTCATGCTGAGTTCAAACCCGCTTAGTCACAAACAGTTGTTCTATTTCCACTCTCTAGAAGGTGCTGTAAAAGTAAATTAAAAGTGGAATCTTACCCTTAAGGAGCTTACAAGCTTTGGGAGTATAAATAACTCTAATACAAGTTAGAATGAGATGAGATGCATTTGAAAAACATAGGCATGGGATTATTTTTTAATACTGGTAACCTACGTGTATTAAACATTGTATTCTAGGATATTTGATTAAATGTTGCAAAATATTACATGTAAATTTATTCTAAACCTTCCTCTGTTCATCAGTGGCAGATATAAGTTCAGGTTAAACGCCACAGTCTAATTTTATTCTCTTCTGTAAATCCAGGGACACCTGTATTTCACACCAACAAAGTTATTCAAGTAGTAAGTTTTCTGCTTACCTCTCCATTCTTCAGACTATACCTAAAATGCTTCTTTTTTATTTCGCAGTTATCCGCTGGAGAGTTTAGTTCCACCATCTGATCTGTGTAATTATTTATTCAACAAACAACTGTTTAGCTTCCTTTGTGTCAACCATTGTGGCCGACCCCAGATACAGAATAATGGAAAATCCCCATACGATCCTTGTCCTCCAAGAGTTTCCAGTCTCAGGAAGGACAGAGAGAGCGTTCAAGTCAGACACCCTAAGTTCAAATGATGCTCCATGTAGTGGTTTTCATGGTGTCCCCCGCAAACTGATGTCCACCAGGAGCCTCAGAAGGGGACCTTATTGGGAAATTAGATTTTTGCAGGTGTAATCAGTTAAGATCATCCTGGTTTAAGGTGAATCCTGATTTCAGTGGTCGATGTCTTCATAAGAGAGAAGAGAGGGAGATTCCGGTAGAAAGACAGGGAATCACACAGGCCAAGCGGGACGGGGGAGAGGCTGAAGTGACGCAGCTTCAGGCCAGGAAACACCGGGGGCGGCCAAGAAGCTGAGAGTGAAGGAAGAGGGCTTCCCCGGCATCTTCAGCGAGGGTATGGCCTTGCTGCTCCCCTGACTCGGGACTTCCAGCCTACAGAGTGCGGAGAGGATCAATTTTTGTTGTTTTAAGCAATTTGACAACTTGTTACCACAGTCCTAGGAACCTGGAACAGTGTGTGTTAGGTTGAAGCAGAAGAAATCACTGATTTCATCGTTTGCCTTGACCTACACCAACATGGCGACTCCATGTGGTCCTACCCGGTGTGCCCTGGGCTTGTGAGGGGAAAATCTTGGTGACGAGAGAAAGCTTCTTGGGGAATTGCTGATGGAGCTGAAATTAGAAAAGCAGTTCATGCAACAAGAGAGAAAAGGGAGGAGAGGAGCTCCCAGGGCGACGGAGGCTCTGGGTCAGAGGCCAGGACACTTTGGAGGAGCTGAGAGAGGCAGGCGAGAGTGGATACAGTGTGGGCCAGGGCCAGGTGAGGGCTGGACAGGAGGGGACAGGTAAGGACAGATCACAGCAAGTCGGCTGCTGAAGCCTAAAGGCTGACAGTTTTGTTTGAGAGCAGTGGACCAATGCCGAAGGGTTTAAGCCAGAAAAGAAGATGACTGTGACCGCAGGTGTGGGATGGATTTGAAGGAGCCAAACCACACACGGGGTGACTGGGGGAGGGTAGGCGGGAGCCAGGGGGGTGCTTCTGACCAGGGGATCACCAGTGGGCATCCGGAGAATGGGCCAGCTGAGAGGGGTTTAGGAAAAGAGCTCCATGCTTTTGTTCTGATGGCATATCCTGTTTAATATACCATCTGCCCTTGTGTCTCTTTGAAGACATTTAATTCTCATAAAAGATGCATCCCAGTCCCGGCAGGCCTACAGCTCCAGTGTTGACTAAGGTGATCACGTGTAGCAATTCTGCCGCCAAGAAGTCTCTAGAAGGAAAAGCGGCACCTGCTTTATTTTTTTTCTCTAATTTCTCCCTTTGTTCCTCACCTCGTGTTCACAACACTTTGTGTATGACTCAGCTGGAAGGGCTATTATATTTTATTGTCATTATCTATTTCTATAACTGTCCGTTATCACGCGGGCTGCGTGAGAGCACATACTGTATCTTAGTTATCTTTCTGTCTCCAGAGCTTAGCATGGAACCTGGCCTATGGGATTTGATTTGTAAGTGACTGCATCGATGTGTAAATAAATGAGTCAGCAGTCGCATGAATTAAACACTTTATTTCTGCTCTGTCTTCTCAGCCTGTCTTTGGCCCTTTATAATTGCCTTCCTCTCTGGTCTGAGTTAACATATTAGCTGTCTTTCTTTTCCCCTGGGTGCTCTACTTACCACTACAAATATTTTTCTATGAGTTGTGCCAATAAACTTTTGGAAAACACGCCTCTTGCTTATGCGTCTCTGTTTATATATGGAGCCGTTTTTCTGATTGCCTGCATCTCCCAGAAATACTAGCAGGGTTTGTTCTGCACCTTTGGGAGCTCATTCTTCATCACTGTTGTTGTCATAACCGTCAGATTACTGAGAGCGTGCTGTGCTCAGTGTCCCAGTCAGGGAGGGAGAAGGCGGTGAACAATGGTGGCCTCTTCCCTAAATGATCCAGCGCCAAAGACAGAGAGTCAAAGATGACTCACAAAGCTATACAAGATATACAAATGGGTAAGGAAAATATTCATATTATATAAAACCAAAATGCAAGAATATTTCCTTGAGTGGTTATTCAATCAATAAGTCATGTCCAACTCTTTGCAACCCCGTGGGCTGCAGCACAGCAGGCTTCCCTGTCCTTCACTGTCTCCCAGAGTTTGCTTATACTCATGTCCATTGAGTCAGTGATGCCATCCAACCATCTCATCTGCTGCCCGCTTCTCTTGCCCTCAATCCTTCCCAGCATCAGGATCTTCCCCAATGAGTTGGCCCTTCGCATCAGGTGCCCAAGGTATTAGAGCTTCAGCTTCAGCATCAGTCCTTCCAGTGAATGTTCAGGGTTGATTTCCTTTAGGATTGACTGGTTTGACTTCTTGCTGTCCAAGGGACTCTTGGAGAAAAAAAGGGCAAGTTTCCCAAACTAGGAATCAGGACATAGAATCTCCCTACGGGCTCACAAGCAGCTGGACAACTGAGCCATATATGGCGTTGGACTTGGGATGTCCCTTGTAATGCTCATGGTCTTTCCGGCCGGTTTGGTTATCCATGCATGGTAGGAAGGAAGAGCTGCCACCTCCGTTGTCTTTACGAAGGCTTCCTTGGCCTCTCACGTTCATCTTTCCACAAACCCAGAACAGACTGTCATTATACAGTAAAAGCATATACCCCACAAGGGATAAGAAGTAGCTTTTGAAACTTACTTCCCTAACCCCACCAAGAAAGACTGCCTGAATTAAAGTACTTTTTGACCTCTCGGCTCAGCATGTGTAATGTAAATCCTCATTTTCCATGAAACCTAATCTGTAGAAATATAAAAACAAACTAATAGAAGTAGAAATAAAAAATTAATAAAACCACTTGCTTGTTAATCCCCAGATAGCTCACGGCATGTAACTGAATAATTCCCAAGCATCTTTATAACTGCATAGAAAACTCTGGCTCTATGTACCGAATGTATTGTTTCCATTTTGAGTTTTTCTTTCATTAATCTGCTAAACTAAAAATGATCAATTTCCTTGACATTTTCCCTCTTTCAAACATTACCCCTTGAGATTTTCATTTCTATTTTTTTTTAATTCTTTTGATTTCTAGTTCCAGCACACATATTTATAAAACATTTTGCTGTTTAAATATGTTAGTGAAAATGTTAGTCAACAATTTAAAAAATCATGTTTGGTATGGAAAGGGGATTATGTTTCAGGGTAAATAAAAATTTTCTTCTAATTTTATTTTTTCTGGTTTAGTTTTGGTTCGGTTTTTGTTTTCTGTGCGCAGACTTTGAATACTTGGTGGGGCTTTACTGCCACCTGCTGTTTCTTCTTATAATAACTCATTGTTCCTTTGATTCAAATGTTCGGATAGACTGACATATAGAGTCCCCCCTTTCCTCTTATTTTTTCTTTAGTTAAAGCAAAGTGAAGCAAACGCAGATACCAAGGAAAAGCTCCCTTTGCGACTTCGCATCTTTGAAAAATTTCCGAACAGACCGCAAATGGTGAAGATCTCGAAGCTTCCTTCAGATTTTACAGTTCCTAAAATCAGGTATTAGAGTATTTCCTTACTTATCTATCTCAAATACCCTGTAAAACATTCATCTTAAGTCTGATTCATCCCTTTCAAACT
The DNA here is from genome assembly GCF_032405125.1 of Capricornis sumatraensis. Taxonomy (NCBI): domain Eukaryota; kingdom Metazoa; phylum Chordata; class Mammalia; order Artiodactyla; family Bovidae; genus Capricornis; species Capricornis sumatraensis. The sequence goes on along the minus strand of NC_091080.1, from coordinate 85,777,984 downwards.
CGTGTGGGCGTTCTAAGTTATTATCCATGTTACTACTCTGTCTTCCTCTCTTAAAAATCATTGATCCCTTTAAACAACACACCCAGAGCAGAGTCACCTGTGTTAACCCGGGCAGGAAGACTGCCGACCGACCCCTGCTTCTGCCTGAGACCACTCCTCAGGAATTTGGCATCCCAGGGAACTGGTGCAGGTGGTCCAACTTGCAAAGGTGGTGCGTAGGCAGACTCTGGCCTCTGACCCTCAACCATGTCAGGATAAACTTGCCTCTGAGACCCTTCTGAGTTCAACTAAATGGAGAAATGACCACCGGCCAGGTTTCTGGATGACTGTGACAGCATTTGTTTAGAATGCCACGTCTGGGTACAATATACTTTGTCTCCCAGTTTTTTTAAAAGAGGAACCATGGCATTTTATACTCATACTAATATGATTTTATACCACCTTTGCAATCAGGTTAAACACTTATACTGCAGATGCTTTAAAACAGTTATTTTTAATGTTTAAAGGAAAGTCTTCCAGTTCTAGCTCAAAAATTACAAATATAACTAGAATAATGTCAGATATGACATTTTTATGTAACTACTTTTACAAACAATTCTATGGGAAAGTTATAAAAGTATGAGACTGAAAGTCATGCCATAAATTTAAAATTCAAATCAAAATATATTTGCACTTCTGATTTAAAAAAAAAATTTTAAACCTGAAAATACAAAGTATATAAAAGAGTCATAAATTAGACTCAAGATTAGTGGTTATTTGAAAAGATGTTATTTGAATTCTCCCCATGCTTTGGAGATCAGATGAAGTTTCATTTGAGTTATTTTTAGTCCTTAAGTGTAAAATTATCTCTCAAGGATTCTTATGATACGTGGAAATTCAGAGACATGAACTAAGATCTTATTACCACAATAAGATTCAAAAGATACTATTAATTACTGAATATTGTTGCATAAAAATAATTTTAGGGACATGACTTTTAAAAACAGGAATGACTGAAGATGCAGGAATTTTTCTCTAAATTAAACATTTTGCAAATAATATTTTCAATTAAATCTAAACACCTCTTGGTCTTATTTTCTATGCACTTGTCTATGAACATGTCTTATTTTCTATGAACTTTTGTCACGTCTTTAACTTAACTCAGGCAAATGTGTGCTTGCAGAATGCCACCCCAGCCCTTGCTCCATGTCGTTAATAATGCTTGATGTGTGTGTGCTTCTTTTGCAAAGGGAAAGTTTCATGAAGCAGTTTATTGATCGCCAGCAACAGGACACCTGCTGCCTCTTACGAAGCCTCCCGTCCACGTCTTCCTCATCCTGCGATCACGCCAAACGGTCTGCGATTGAGGACAACAAATACATTGACCAAAAGGTAAGAACCACTGTCTCAAACAACCAGATTTTTCCTTAAGCCTTTGTTAGAGGAAAGGGCTTCCCAGGTGGCTCAGTGGTCAAGAATCTGCCTGTCAAGGCAGGGGATATAAGGGACACCAGTTCGCTCCCTGAGTCGGGAAGGTACTCTGGAGGAAGAAATGGCAACCCACTCCAGTATTCGTGCCTACTAAATTCCATAGACAAAGGAGCCTGGCAGGCTAGGAGGCCGCAAAGAGTCCGAGGTGACTGAGCAAACGAGGGATGGGGGTATTAGAGAAAAGAACCATGGCACACAACTGGGTCCTGAAATCCTAATGTCTCAGGAGAATAATGAAGAAAATAATTTTAGTGTTTGAAGAGATCATTAAACCTAACATTTATAAATTTGGAAATTTAAAATTCGCATTTCTACAAGTCAGCTTTTGAGCCAGGACGTGTGACAGCTGGATGACTTCTGATAGGTGGACAGTCTCCCCAAACCTGCAGGTTTTCATGTGCAGAAGGAAGGGCTCTGAGCTCTCAAGTTCAGCCCAGGTTTAACGGTGGCCTGTACACTTTCTGCAAGAGACCATACTTATTCCAGTTGTTATACCAAGGAGACTAACTAGAGCAGGCGTCTCCAAAATTCGTCCCAATAACCACCATTTATTGAGTTTACTAAGGCCTGTGGCAGGTATGATCTCTAGGCACATTATCTTATTCATGTTCTGATTTACCTATGTTTTTATCATTTGGGTTTCCCTGGTGGATCAGATGGTAAAGAGTCTGCCTGCAATGCAGGGGAACTGGGTTCGATCGCTGGGTCAGGAAGATCCCCTGGAGAAGGGAATGGCAACCCACTCCAGTATTCTTGCTTGGAGAATCCCATGGACAGAGAAGCCTGGTGGACTATGGTCCATGGGATTGCAAAGGGTTGGACATGACGGAGTGACTTTCACTTATCATTTGAAAAGTAGATAGGGAATTGTTTCCCAAATTCCACAGTTAGGAAATGAAAGATGGATCACAGAGTTTGTGAAAGAGATTACACATTAGAGTTTGCGAAAGCATCTAATTCTATTGCACGTATTTCTCTTTTGGAACTCCTAGCTTCTCTTTTAACCCTTTAAATTATTGCCGCCGTTTTTCTGCGGCTTACCATCAAATAGAGTAAGTCCTCTGCATACAAACAAGTTCTGTTCCAAGAGTGCACTCGAAAGTCTGGTTTGTTCTTAAGCCAACAAAATTAGCCTTGGCACCCAACTATCACAGTCGGCTGTATTGTACTGTATTATAATAGCTTTATGACACTTTTCACACATAATACATAAGAAGCAAACACAAACAATAAAGAAACACTTTTAATCTTAACAGTACTGCACCTTGAAAAGTACAGTAGTGCAGTACAGCAGCTGGCACACAGGCTGGCATCGAGGGGGCAGGCAGGAAGAGCTCCTGACTGGGGGAGGGAGAGGGTGGGAGACAGTAGAGCTGGAGGGTCGTCAGGGGTGGGAGATGGAGTGAGATGGGATGCGAGCCCGATGCTGATGAAACGCGTGCTGGAATCTTCAGTCGTTCTCAACTTGAAGGTTCATTTATAGGGGACTTACCGTTTATACTTCTCTATTATTATGTGGACATAAAATACCAATTCCTTCAGGCTCCGCGATTCTCTGCTTCTCCCCATTCTCCAAAGGTTACACTTCAGAGGATGTTTACTTATTCCTCTTCTCCTTTTCTCCCATCCCCTCCCAGAATGAAACGAACTTCGGCCCTTTATCACTCCCCCAATTCCCCCATTCTCTGCTGTAGTTTAGTGATTTTATTCTCAATGATGATGACGATGGGGTTTCCCTGGTGGCTCAGACAGTAAAGAATCTGCCTGCAGTGCAGGAGACCTGGCTTCAATCCCTGGGTCAGGAAGATCCCCTGGAGAAGGGAATGGCAACCCACTCTGGTATTCTTGCCTAGAGAATCCCATGAACAGAGGAGCTTGGCGGGCTACAGTCCATGGGGTCACAGAGAGTCGGACACGACTGAGCGACTCACACACACATGACGCTGATGTTGATTTATTTTGTAGTGTGTTTCTTCTCCAGGCTTCCCAGGTGGTGCTAGTGGTAAAGAACCTGCCTGCCAATGCAGGAGACGAAAAGAGATACAGGTTCAATCCCTGGGTTGGGAAGATCCCCTGGAGGAGGGCGTGGCAACCCACTCCAGTATTCTTGCCTGGAGAATCCATGGACAGAGGAGCCTGGCAGGCTATATACACGGGCTTGCAAAGAGTTGGACATGACTGAAGTGACTTTGCACGCACATGCACAAAGACTTATACTCTTTTTGCTAAGTCACTTTAGTCGTGTCCGACTCTGTACAACCCCATAGACGGCAGCCCACCAGCTCCCCCATCCCTGGGATTCTCCAGGCAAGAACACTGGAGTGGGTTGCCATTTCCTTCTCCAATGCGTGAAAGTGAAAAGTGAAAGTGAAGTCACTCTGTTGTGTCTGACTCCTAGCAACCCCATGGACTGCAGCCCACCAGGCTCCTCTGTCCATGGGATTTTCCAGGCAAGAGTACTGGAGTAGGTTGCCATTGCCTTTTCAAAAAGTTCTTATTAACTTTGTCATGTCTCTTTCCCCATAGTTATGTTTACTCAGTATTGTGTACATGGCATAGAAGCAGAAACATTTCTATGTTGATGGATAAGCCACTGAAAGGATAACGGCCTGATTTCAGCCGATCGGTCTGAAATTGCACTTTACATACAAAAACACAGATTGCCTTATTTTCTTTTTTTTTTTTTAATTAATTTTTTAATTTTTTTTTAAATTTTAAAATCTTTAATTCTTACATGTGTTCCCAAACATGAACCCCCCTCCCCACCTTATTTTCTAAATGTATTTTGGAAGTGGACTTTAAGCCAGAGAATGTGCAATGAAGCCCCAGTCTGGGCTGTGATTATGACCTGCCCTTTCCAGGAAGGATCCTGAGAGCTGATATCGTTAGATGCCCAACTTGCCAAATCCACAGCTTGCATGTTTTTAAATCCCTGGTAATGATATCCATTGGAAATATCAACACAAAATTGAAATCTTATTCTCTGAAAATGTATTTTCTCTCTACGAGGAAACATGATGTCTCTCACGTTTCTTGAACAGACTATTTCAAAATAGGTGAGAAAAAATAAAAGATCGACATGGGGGTAGGCTGGAGGGTGGGGAGAAGGGGCATCTGAAGGGAATTTGGGACATCTGTGAGCTCACCATCATCCCTGCCTCCCTGGGTGATCTCCACCTCGGGTTAGGTCGAGGAATTTCAAATGCCATCTCTGATCTGTTTCATGTCCTTATGTGTTTGTGGCTTCTTTTTATATTCTTGCTTAACTGTTACTTTTAACTATCTTACAAGTAAGAAAACAATTCTAGCCTTATTCTATAACCTGAGTCCTCTCATAATGCCCTAATATATAATGAAATAGCAAAGAGCCTGATCCTCGGGGGATCCAAGTCCCTCAGCTCTAAAGGGACTGGAACCTTTGGGAGACTGCAGGCGGTCCCCATCTAGAAGTTCGATTGATTCAAACACACAGTACATGGTCTTATACACGGAAAACCATCAGCAGTGCTTAAGTTGCCCTTCATCCCTCATTGGCCATATGTAGATAAACTACAGTTAGAACAATATCATTCATTTTTCACAGCCTTCAACACCTGGCAGGTGGCCCGTAGGGACCACAGTTCATCTGTTCATCTCAGCAGTAGCTAGCTATGCTGTTGTGACAGCGGGGAAAAAAAGAGACTTCCCTGGGTGGCCACCCATTCTTAAAGCTCTGACTTTCCTTAGGTTTCTAGGAAAGCAAACTTAATTCTTTGAAGATTCACTGTTTCCAGCTTACGCTCCTGGTGCTGTTCATAAATACTTAGAATCTGTCATACTTGAGGGCTTTGGGCCAGGGAAACCCGATTCAGAAAATCCCACTTAATGAATTGCAGTGATAACAAATTAAGAGAAGTGTTTAGAAATCAAGGAGAAAGTAGTCTGGAAACTGTATTTTTAGGGTTTTTTGGTTTGTCTTTTGGCTGTGCTTTGCAGCTTCTATGATCTTAGTTCCCCTACCAGGGATTGAACCTACGTCCCCTGCATTGGAAGCACAGAGTCTTAATCAGTGGAACACCAGGGAAGTCCTTGGTATCTGTTTTTTTTTAATATGGCAAACCTTTTTCATTTTTCTTAAGAAACCTCTAAAAGCCGCTTAAAAACAAAAATATACAAACACACAGCAAAATTCCTGAACAGAGCATTTCTCAGCAAGTGCTTGTAAATTTCTGTTACATTCCAGCTGCCTTTAGAAATGCCAATCAGTGTCCAGTGGAGAGCAAGGCCCTTGGCTCTGTGTGAAGAAACTCCCCCGGGTTGTTTTCCCCAAAACAAGTAAGAAATCAGAAGAAAATGAGAGGCTGGCTTCCAGTGATTCTCATACGGTGAACCAAGGAACAGGAGAGTATTAATGAAACTTTTCTCCTAACAATTACCTGTCAGGAGAAACTTCTGACTCCCTCTGCACTAGAGCAGCTTACTTTTTCTTGCCAAAGAACACTGAGTCCCCAGGAACCTAGAAATCACAAGTTTAGGGGAAGACCTGACAACCAAAGCCAGGAGGGGTGAGGGTGCGTGTGTGTGTGATTAGACAGTGCAAGAAAGCAAAAGCGCATGTCAGGCAAGATTTTCCCAAGTAATTACCCTGGCTTTGAACAACTGTAAGAAATTCCCATGGCAACCTCACTTTGCAGAGACCATGTTTTTTAAAATAGCCCTGTTTGATTACTTTTATCACATAGTTTAAAAATACCTGTCCTTCTCCATAAGAAATGAGCAAACAAAAATCTTAACATCTTTAAAGCTGTTGTGTGGCTTAGTCACATCCTAAAGGAAAAAGACATCAGTGTGGTCCCACTTTTCCCTTGGGGTGAATGTCCTTCCGAACCCCATAGAAATGGGTTCCCAAGTGCCAGTCCCCACATCTTTTGAGTGAGTGAGTGAAGTCGCTCAGTCGTGTCCGACTCTTTGTGACCCCACCCCCATGGGAATCTTCAAGGGGTTCCCTTTCTTCCCAATTAAAGGATAAACCTGCAGATCTTGAAGGATTCTTTCTCGTTTGCAAGCAGTAGGAAATCAGGTAGCAGTTTTCTACTCATTTTTCACCCCTGTATTATTGAAATTCTGAGGAAATCAACCCTGAATATTCATTGGCAGGACTGATGCTGAAGCTCCAATATTTTGGCCACCTGATGGGAATAGCTGGTTAATTGGGAAAGACCCTGATGCTGGGAAAAGATTGAAGGCAGGAGGAGAAGGGGACGACAGAGAATGAGATAATTAGATAGCATCACCAACTCAATGGACATAAATCTGAGCAAACTTCAGGAGATAGAGAAGGAGAGGGAAGCCTGGTGTGGTGCAGTCCATGGGGTCATAAAGAGTTGGACACAACTTAGTGACTGAACAACAACAAATTACTGAAACTAAACCCTCTATTTCCTGAGTAGAGTGTTGTTAATAGCAATAAACTGAGACGTGAACTTGGCTTTCCAGGCGACCTGTTAGTAAGAGCAACCCACTCAGTGCTCAGAACTGAATCATCTCATCAAAGTCAAGGTCTCCACCATGGCTGGATCCGAGAAACTGTCTCTGACGGAGCTCTCTGATCTTTCTGACCTTCAGCCTCGGCTGGGGCGCCTCTCCTGGGGTCAGAACCTCGTGTCTGGGGAACCCGAGGGCACATCCCAGAGCCATATCTGCATGCGACAGGCGGAGAGATGAGGGCTGTCCCAGTGGCTCTGCCCTTCCCAGAACAGTCATTGGAACCCGTGTGATCAAGTCAGTGAGGATTTGTTTCTCCAACAGAGATAATGTCTGCTGTCTTCTGCTAAACACATAGAAATGTCCATAATAAGCCTTCGTAATTAACAGCTAACACATGTACAAATGGGGAGGAAAGTGGAAAAAAGTAATTACTGTATTTCGTTTACTGTTTTCATTTCCATAAGTCTTCAAGATTCACTTAGTCTCTCAACAAGCATTTATGGAAGACCTGTTACTCGTATGGCACTCCTATGGGCTATGGGAATTCAACAGTGAGTGGGATGCGAATTATGCCCTTGTGAACTATGCCCTTTAGAATCTTTTAGTCTAATGGGGAGAAACACGTGTGAATGGATGAAGGTATGCTGCTGCTGCTGCTGCTGCTGCTGTTAAGTCGCCTCAGTCGTGTCCAACTGTGCGACCCCATAGACGGCAGCCCACCAGGCTGCTCTGTCCCTGGGATTCTCCAGGCAAGAACACTGGAGTGGGTTGCCATTTCCTTCTCCAACGCATGCATGCATGCTAAGTCACCTCAGTCGTGTCCGACTCTGTGTGACCCCATAGACGCAGGCTCCTCTGTCCACAGGGTTCTCTAGGCAAGAATACTGGAGTGAGTTGCAGTGTCCTTCTCCAGGATGAAGGTATATAATCCTTTCTACCAGAGAAGGAAGACTGGGCAATAGAAGAAGTAGGTGCTCCAGGCAGAAGGAAGTATTTAAAAAGATAATATCTGCTGAATGTAACTGATAGTGAGAAGCAAAATAGAACCGTCATTAAGACCAGTAATACTGATTATGTGATGTAGGTGCCAACTCTTATCTAAAAAACAAGAGATCATCGTTATTTTTAAGGTTTGTTACAAGAATTAAATAATTATATGTTAAATGCTTAGCATCATACCTGGCATAGTATACGATATGCCTATCACATTGGAGAAGCCAAGTTACTTTAGGGAATTCCCTGGTGATCCATTGGTTAGAACTCAGTGCTTACATTGCCAGGGCCAAGGTTCCATCCCTGGTTGGGGAACTAAGCTCTCACAAGCCACACAGAGTGGCCTAAAAAGAAAAAAAAGAGAAAAAAGTTACTGTAATTAAACCATGCTATGAAGTCAGATTCAGCAAGTGCACTTACAGTCATCAACCAAGAAAATTTACTTTTACTTAAATGAACCTTAAGAAGTAGCAATCAAGTTGAACACAATATATTAGTAACTGATTTATTTTTCTCATTGTCCATGAATCTGATTTTTTTAAGTCTGATTTTTGATGATATTTCATTTGCTACCCACATTGCCTACCCAGTGCCTTTGCCTCTCGAGAAGTAAATTAAGTTGTTCTGGAAAGGTTTACTGTTCACAAAGACTGGTTGATTGCCATCCAGCATTTTATAATTTTCTACATGATTATAGAGTGTTCAATGATTTGTTCCAGTAACTCCGCACATACTCAGCCTGATCTATAATTTCCATGGTGAACGTTAACTCACTTTAAAAAAAAAAAAGAGAGAATAGCCTGTTTTCATCTTTCCTGCTTTTACTCTGAAAGAATTGTCTAAAATAATAGCTTAGCAACTCTGTAGTGCCATTCAAACCTCTCTCTGGGAAAAGACTGGAACAGAGCATGATGCTACCACTAACCAGGGGCCTTATTACAAAGATACAAAGTAGTGTGGTCCCGGGGAGGGAAGAAGCGTGTTCATCAAACCCAATATGAAAACCCTGCCAGTTCTCTCTGTAGCATATGAACGCTTTAGTAGATAATTGATTGCCCACGTATTCACGGTAATAATGGAAAGGAAACAAACAAACAAAAAAATGCACCAATTAAATGGTGCATTTCCATTTTTATTGATCTTTGCAGTACGGTTTTGAACTCAAATTAAAATGCAGTTGCATTTGCATGCATGATATTTACTTGACAGTCATTTCTTAGGGATTTTATATGCAGGGTGCTCAGTCCTCCTAGATCAAAAGCACATGTTCCTGCTTTCAGCTAACATGAGAGGAGGGATTCCCTATCACTGATTTTCTTTTTTGCTTAATTGTGTGATCCCTTTTGGTTTGGAATCATCTGTAATTTGTTTGCAGTCCTTGTTGTCGCTAGGTCGTGTCAGACTCTTTCGCAACCCCATGGACCATCGTCCACCTGTGTGTGCGTCAGCCAGCCAGTCGTGTCTGACTCTTTGAGACCCCGTGGACTGTAGTGCACCACAGTCCCTTGTCCATGGGATTTCTCTGGCAGGAATCCTGGAGTGGGTTGCCATTTCCTTCTCAGGGGATCTTCCTGACCCATGATCAAACCCGCATCTCCTGCTTTGGCAGGCAGATTCTTTACCACTGAGCCACCTTGGAAGCCCTTCAAGCATATTTATTTGGGATCAAATGTAAATCAGCCTAAGGACTTCCCTGGTGGTGCAGTGACTAAGACTCTGCACTCCCAATACAGGGGGCCTGGGTTTGATCCCTGCTCAGGGAGCTAGATCCCGCATGCTCCAACTAAAGGTCAATAAATAAATAAAAAGTGTTTTTTAAAAGTTAATCAATCTATATTATACATAATATAGAAAGATTTTGATCAAGTGTTTTCAGTACAGTCTCCACATCAGGTTTGAGACAGCTGATACTGAAACTAAACCTATTTTTGAAATTTATATTTTGCTGTACTTTTAAAATATTCTTCCCTTTTGCATATAGTTGTCCTTACAAATTTTATTTTCCTTGAAGTCTCAATGTGTTATAGTGCTCCTGTGAACCCTAACCCTAACCCTTTGGCTCTGAAGTTCAAATACAGTTGAATTCTAATTGGAGACCAAGGGCTGTTCCTTGTACTATCAGAGTGCTGTGGGTTTTAAATTCACAAACAGCTGTTTGGGTAAAAGCATCTGGCATTTTCTCCCAGAATCATGAATCCGCTCATTTTTTAAAAATCTCTGCAGATTTTCAGTCTTTGCCCTTCTGTTTATATATATATATATATATGTATGTTCCTGACTCCCTGGTGGCTCAGACAGTAAAGCGTCTGCCTGCAACGTGGGAGACCTGGGTTCGATCCCTGGGTCAGGAAGATCCCCTGGAGAAGGAAATGGCAACCCACTCCAGTACTCTTGCCTAGAAAATTCCATGGATGGAGGAGCCTGGTGGGCTACAGTCCATGGGGTCGCAAAGAGTCGGACACGACTGACTTCACTCATATGTATAATGGCCATGAGATCACTTTGCTTTTACCTATATAATCTAAATCTACCCAGCACGTACTGTGTTTTATTACTAGTCAGCACTATATACTGTGCATGCCGGTGTGCTAAGTCACTTCAGTCGTATTCAACTCTTTTCGAACCTATAGACTATAGCCCACCAGGCTCCTCTGTCCATGGAATTCTCCAGGCAAGAATGCTGGAGTGGGTTGCCATTTCCTTCTCCAAGGGATCTTCCCAACCCAGGGATCAAACCCAAGTTTCCAGCATTGCCAGCTGAATTCTTTACCACTGAGCCACCAGGGAAGCCCAATTCTGTCCACATACATCTATGTGTATATCCTAACTTTCATGCCTGTTGTTTTCTTGAGATTCAGAATTTACATTATTGAAATAACTTAAGATCAGAAATCTTGACCCATCATCTAAAACCTCCTTTTTACAAAAGTCACATTTAAGACATTTTTCAAACCTTCCTGACTTGCTAGTACAATGATATTCACCTTTATGTACATTGTAATAGGTCTATTTTAACCTTGCTACCACTGACACTAGTCACCTTTAATTTTATTTTTTCCTTTCTAAGCATAATGTCGCTTCTACAAAAAAAGTTTATTTTATGGAAAAAAACATCTTGCCATGCACAGGATCTGTCATATGCACTTTGGGATTAATTTTCAGTTCACAGGTGCATGAAAAATTCAAGTACAGATAAATGAGATACCATCTTCAACCTGTATAATTTTAAGTAATTGCTTATTTCCAATTACTATATTTTATGTAGGAGACTTATTCAATAAAGTGGTTCATTACAATAATTATACTACACTTTTCTCACAGAATGACATTCATCAAGGCTTGCTCAGTGGACCATGGTTTGGGGCTAATGGATGTGTTTTTATGAATGCTTTCCCACTTAATATCAATCTGTCAACATTTTCAAAGTGAGAAAAGAAAACTAAGGCCTCTCAAACTTTTTCCCACTTAGCAACAGAAATGTATTGTTAACAACTCCAAAACAGAAAAGTTAGTTGAATGTTATAATATTTGTGGGTTTCTTTCTCAAATAAATATTAGTGGCTCCATTTTGAAGGTTACTACAGTGAAAGATGGTTCTTCAGATGGAGCACCCCAAAGGAATCTAATATTCCCTGATAGGCTTGTGTTTACTTCCAGTTGATTAAATAAATTGAATTAATGTTCCAGTTAGCTAAAAGTTGTGATGGATCTCTGATTTTAAAATTCAGTAAATGTGAAATATAAATTCCGTAAACCATCCTGACTCTAATGGGTTAGAAAGGTCATTGATCTCTTTTAATGCTTCATGGTTGTTATTCTGAAAGATCAATTATGCTTATATAGAACAAAGGAAGAATTTGGCTAGTTAAGATTTTGCATTAGGCGTTGGGACAAGTAAGAGCACGTTGTACGTGTAAACCAAATCTTTCAACTCAAGCAAACAATGTTTTATTACAGTAGAGCTTTCAAAATGCTTTTTAATTTTTCTCTTATTTAATACTGCTTTTTTAAATACTTTTAAAATAATATGATACTTTGCATAGACATCATGATATAGTAAAAAACTGTCCAATCCAGAACTCCAATCATAATTCTGCAGTCTATTATCTGAGTAACCTTAGAGAACCTAACTTCTGTGAACCTCAGATCTCTCATCTGTTAAAAAAAAAGAGAGAGAGAGAGAAAGAGAGATAATAATACCTACCTATGAGGAGTAATTTGAAGATTAAGTTTAAAATATGTAATATAGTACCTCACCATATGATCAAAGAGCCAAAGAAATGAATAAGGATTTAGTGGATTTGAAATACTCAGTTTACCAGTTTCATGTTATGACCATTTATACAATTCTTCATTCAGTGACTAAAGAATATACATTCTGATTCAGGAACACGTGAATGATTTACAGAACATGACCACTTACTACACTATGAAGGAATTCTGAAGAGAAACCAAATCGGTATGTTAGGCATCATTTGACCAACATATAATAAAGTTAGAAACTAAATAACGACTATAAAAAAAAAAAACCACACATTTAGAAATTTTAAAACCACTTTCAAATAACTGAGGGAGTATGGAGAAAACCACAATGGGAAAAAACAGCATCTAGAACTGAAAAATAATCTAGAAGTGAAAAATAATGCATGTTGTATGTATCAAACTTGTGAGAATAACTAAAGGCATTTTTAGAGGAAAAATCGTGGCCTTGAATGCATATGTAGGAAAGGAATAAGTGCTGACATTAACCTTCCAAGTACTTAACTCACGTGTTTAGAAAAGAATCAACCAGCAACACAGTAAGGCAGCAGGGGAGAAATAATAAAGCTACAGGCAGACGCTAATTGAACAGGAGAAAAAGAATCAATAAAAGTGTCAGTAGAACTGTGTTCTTTAAAAAGACTAATAGAAGTGATAAATCTGCAAAATTCAACAAGAGAACATTAAGGAGCCTTCTGGGAAAGTGACAGAGACATTGGCATAGTTTCTTAATCCCCTATAATTCCCACATGAAAATAAACAGGGTGCCTATATAATACACCAAAAGTCTGTAAACAATATTTACAACAAACCAAGGTAAGCCACAAACTCTAGGTAAAAGCAGGTTCAGGCAAACTGATAGCCACATATTTTGCATGGTACCTTAGTCTGTAGAAGGAAATGGCAACCCACTCCAGTATTCTAGCCTGGAGAATCCCATGGACAGAGGAGCCTGGTGGGCGCAAAGAGTCGGACACGACTGAGCGACTTCACTTTCACTTTCACTTTAGTCTGTTTAAGCTGCTATAACAGAATACCACAGACTGGGTGGCTTAAAAGGCAAAAAATTTATTTCTCACAGCCCTAGAGGCTGGGAAGTCCAAGATCAAGGTGTCGGCAAAGTGAGCGTTTGCTCCTTTTCCTGAGTCACAAGTGGTTGCTTTCTTGCTGTGTCTTCACCTAGTAGAAGTGGGAAGGACATCTTTTCCTGGTCTCATAAGGACACTCATCCCCTCTTAGGCGCTCTATCTTCATGACCTAATCTAAACCTGATTGCCTTCCAAAGGCTTCTCTTCTAATAGCGTCACACTGGGGTGAGGACTTCAGCGTATGAATTTGGGAGGGAGACACAAACATTCAGTTAGTAACATGGCATAGGGAGGAAGCCAAGGTTAGTTACAGGCATCAGATGTTTTGGGGAACAGGCAGATACCCTCTTCCTTCCACACTGAAGGAAAACATCCAGGAGTGGGCTCAAAAATAACAAGAGTGGTCAAGGAGAAAGCAGACCCAGAAAAAGCTGGTGCTGGCAGGAGGGAGTGGGAACAACCAGGAAATCCCAGAAATAAAGCTGCCTCATTTGATCACTATTTACACACAGAGGAGGAAGCTATGAAATTAGGAGAGAAATATTGAAATACAGGAAAACAAGTTTTGCCTGAAAATGAGCAACCAAAAATCATCAAAGTCAAGTTCCATAAAAAGGTTACAAGTAAAAGATTACAAGTTAAAAGTTACAAGTATAAGATTATAAGGAAGAAAGTGCTGTCCTGTGGACCACGAAAGCTGCCATAAAGACACTCACAATGAGCTCAAACTGTGCTAACTATTGTAATGTAAGTGAAAAGATGTTGCATATCACATAAGGTTAGGAGAGCAACCTAAGTAAGAATTAGAAAAATTCATACATAAGGTGCTAGGACTCAGGAAAGAACTGTAAATAAAAGCAATGAAGACTAAATTAGAAGGAGCATAACCTGACTGCATACATCAGTTGATGCTTTAAGAGAAAAAGAAAGAGAAGGAGTGGCAATTGTAAGAAATCAGGAAAAAATGAAGAAAGAGATTGAAATGATTTAAAGGAAATTGGCAGACTGAAGAAAGTAAAACATGTCCTACCTCTGTATCTTAGGAGTCCCAAAAGAGGAAAGCCAAAGCAACAGAATAGAAGTACTCACATTTTCTGAAATACAGAGAGATTTGAAAGTATGTGTTGAAAGCATACATCATTTATCCAAAAACATCAATCATGAATGACCAGAAATAAGACCTATTCCAGAAAAATTACAGGATCTTAAATTTAAAAAAAAAAAAAATCGAGCTCCAAATAAACAAGTGATTTAAAAAGAAAAGAACATTTAGATTCCCATCAGCCTTTTCCGTAGCAATGCTTTGTGTCAGAAGAAAATAGAGTGACATATAGGGTGCTCAAAGAGAGTGTTTGTGATCTAGGTCTTTTAATAACTAAGAAAACTGACTTTCAAGGTATAACAACGTAAGTAATGTATGATGCAAGTAATATTGTGCCCATGAGCCTTTCCTGAGAGACCCTCTAAAAACCATACTGCAGACAAGCATTACTCCAAAAACACTCTGCTGCCGCTGCTGCTGCTGCTGCTGGTAAGTCGCTTCAGTCGTGTCTGACACTGTGCGACCCCATAGACGGCAGCCCACCAGGCTCCCCCGTCCCTGGGATTCTCCAGGCAAGAACACTGGAGTGGGGTGCTATTTCCTTCTCCAATGCGTGAAAGTGAAGTCACTCAGTCGTGTCCGACTCTTCGCGACCCCATGGACTGCAGCCTACCAGGCTCCTCTGTCCATGGGATTTTCCAGGCAAGAGTACTGGAGTGGGGTGCCGTTGCCTTCTCCAAACACTCTTGCTAGATTTCATTATTTCAGGTGCCTGTCAGAATCTTCTGTAGCCAGAAGAGGGCACTGCAGAGCAGCGTGGCTCCGAGTTACCAATGCTTAGAGCCTGTCCTTGGCTGAAAGGACTGTGCAAGGCTTTACTAAAGAAATCAAATCACTAGATCATCCCTATATAGGCCTTCTTTATTTGAAGAAAGAAACAGCAGTTTCTAAATACGTGTCAAGGCTAACAGATATACATACCTACATAGATCTATGTAATTCTCTACATCTGTGTCTATAGAAGATCTAGGTATCTTTCTTCTGTCAAGCATCTCCCAAAGTTGAATTGAAGTTATTCTGTTACAGTATTTATTCTTCCAGCTTATTCTTCTGTTAGTTATAAAATCAGTGCTCAGGGCCTCCTTGGTATGAATTAGAAATGTATTCTGACACTTTTATGTGTAAAATAGATGAGTAATAAGGATCTACTGTTTAGCACAGGGAACTCCACTCCAGGCCCTGTGGTGACCTAAATGGGAAAGAAATCCAAGGAAGAGGGGATATATGTATACGTAGAGCTGATTTACTTTGCTGTACAGCAGAAACTAACACAACATTGTAAAGCAACTGTACTCCAATAAAAATATATATATTTATTCTGTTTTGTTCAGTTCAAGTTTAAGACAAAGGAGATTTGGAGGCTATTTAGAAATCTTTTAGAAATCTTTGGGCTTCCCTGGTGACTCAGAATCTGAGCAAAGAATCTGCCTGCAATGCAGAGACCCGGGTTCGACCCCTGGGTTGGGAAGATCCCCTGGAGAAGGAAATGGCTACCCACTCCAGTATGCTTGCCTGGAGAATCCCATGGACCAAGGAGCCTGGCGGGCTACAGTCCGTGGGGTCACAAAGAGTTGGACACGACTGAGCGACTAGTACTTTCACTTTTCTTTAGAAATTACGGGCAGTGCAGAAATAATTTTACAAAGAATAGAACAGATACGGTCCCCAGTTTCTGCGAAGGTGTCTCCCAACATGAAGAGCACTGTTTTAAGTGTCAGCTGCCCCGTTACAGGGCCTGTAGCTGGGTGATTGTGTTCAGACCATCATCTTACACTAAGGGAAAGACACAGCCACGGCCTGGGCCCTTTCGTGACTGTGTGAACACCTTCCACTGAGTCTGCTATCTCCAAAGGGACTCCACTCAGTGTTCCTAAGGAGATGTGTGGTTAAATCAATGCCCCAAGTCACATGTCAGTTGAGGGGATAAAATGTAAGAAAGCTTTATGATTTGATCATGCCAAGCAGGCTTTTGTGTTGTTACCCTGAAAATGTAATTTTTTCAACAAAATGACTTCCACTCTTGTTTCCTTGTCTATACGTTAATTTATTCTCCCAAGAATTCTAGTGAATAATGAAACCAGCTCCATTTTCCATTACTGAGAACAGATGAGTATACTGGCTCTCCTCACATGAGAGAAACTGCCGGTGTGTTCAGCGGTCCTTCCCTTCATGACGGGTCTGCCGTGATGTAGGAAAGTTCTGTCGCTTATGGAGATGTCGTGCAGGTTCTCAGTTGTGCTGAGATGACCAGTTCTTCCCCAGCTCTGGCCATATGGCTGGGTGGGTTGACATGACCGCATCTGTTTCCAGGTGTGTCTGCAGACTGGGGCCCTGTGACTTTGTACCTCAAGTTACGCATCTTTTGCTCAGCAGACCCTGGATGGTCTATCTTTCTCTGAATACAGAGTTGTTCAGTCTCCTGCTTGATCATCTTGCCTCAGCTTTGAAACACATCGTGCCTTTTAGTATTTCCTCCACTCGCCTTGCTGAAAGGACCACCTCACTCAGCACTTAGACGGATAGTTTGCGCCAAATTAACCTGCCCTGTGCACACATTTCCAATTTGAATCCTTGACCCACTGCCCCCTTTGCCTGCAGAAATATAGCCAGCGTCCAGGCCTAGTACGACTTCTACTTCTTCAGTCGAGTCTCTGCTAACTATTCCAGACATGCCTAGCTCTCCCCCACCCAGAACCTTACCACCCCTTCTCATCTTTCCTACGGTGCATATCACCTAACGCTTTAGTAACTACCGTATCCTGCTTTTTTCTGATAAGCTCACAGCCTTCGCTTCACGGTTACTCCCCTACATACAAACCTTCAAGCTGCAGACTTTCAAAGATGTGAACGTGTGTCCCCATATCCAGTCACGTACGTTCGCTCAGGTGTCTGGTGGGCATTGTCAGGCGTGCGCATCCTCCACAAGTGAGTGCTTTTCTGCGCCTTGCTGTACAGGACTGCATAGAGTACAGTGGGGCAGTAGCTTATTTCTTGCCTGATCACTCGATGCCAGCCCCTGTATGCCAGCTGTTGTCCTGTGCTACTGTGCTTTTCAAGGTGCGTGCATGCCTGCTCAGTCGCTTCACTCGTGTCTGACTCTTTGCGACCCCATGAACTGTAGCCCGCCAGGTTCCTCTGTCCATGGGATTCTGCAAGCAAGAATACTGGTATGGGTTGCCATGCCTGCCTCCAGGGGATCTTCCCAACTCAGGGATCAAACCTGGGTCTCCTGCATTGCAAGCGGATTCTTAAGCACTGAGCTACTGGGGAAGCCCCACATTTCATGGTACTATACCGTAATCATTAAAAGTGTTCTCTATTTTTTGTGCTTGTTTCTTGTGTAATATTTGTGTGAAATGTATTATAAAACTATTACAGTACAGTACAATACAGCCGATTGTGTTAGATGGGGGCCTCAGCTAACTTTGTTGATTGTTGTTCAGCCGCTCAGTCGTGTCTGACTGTTGGTGACCCCACGGACTGCAGCATGCCAGGCCTCCCTGTCCTTCACCGTCTCCCAGAGCTTGCCCAAACTCATGTCCATTGAGTCAGTGATGCCATCCAGCCATCTCATCCTCTGTCGTCCCCTTCTCCTCCTGCCCTCAATCTCTCCCAGCATCAGGGTCTTTTCCAATGAGTGCACCTTTGCATCAGGTGGCCAAAGGACTGGAGCTTCAGCCTCAGCATCAGTCCTTCCAATGAATATTCAGGACTGATTTCCTTTAGGATTGACTGGTTTGCTCTCCTTGCAATCCAAGGGACTCTCAAGAGTCTTCTCCAACACCACGGTTCAAAAGCATCAATTCTTTGGTGCTCAGCCTTCCTTATGGTCCAACTCTCACATGCATACATGACTACTGGAAAAACCACAGCTTTGACTTTGGACATAGTCCAAATTTGTTGGACTTACGAACAAATTGGACTTATAAACGCACTCTCAGAACAGAACTCATTTGTATATAGAAGACTTACTGTATAACTAGGCTTTTGGAGTCTGGTAAGCAGGACCTCAGGTTCTGAGGAGCTCTTTATCTCCAGTAGTCACTAAAATCGTACTAAGGACTCAGTAAATCTAACCTATTGATCAAAATGAATAGGGCTTTGTCTGAGTACTGTCCGTGGTCTGCCCTTCCCCTCCTTGTTTCTGAATCTTTCCAGGCTGCTGTGCCTCTGTCCTCTGCTTCTACCCATTTCCCACCCGCCCTGGCTCCTCTATACGTGTCACCAATCACCTTCTGCAGCTAGGAAGCTGAGTTTGGGGAGTGTGTCTTCCAGTTTGTAGCCAACCTCCAGGATTGCTTTTCTCGTCCTTCCCCCTGCAATAATTTCATCATTGCAACAAGGAAGAAACCTTTAAAGTTCATCCCATTTTTGTCTTTTATGTCTGTAGACAAAAAACAAAAAGCTCCTAAACTCATCATTCAGATCAGGACTGGGTCACAGGCCCAGAACCTGAATCAGATGTGATGTGGTTTAGGGAACATTTTACTGAAAGATGGCAATAGGGGTCCGGTAGTCACTGCAACCTTGAATTCTTTGAAGACTGAAAAGCCTGTGTGGTTGGAAGGAGTGCTCAGTCATGTCTGACTCCTTGAGATCCTATGGCTGTAGCCCACTGAGCTCCTCTGTCCACGGAATTTTCCAGGCAAGCATACTGAAGTGAGTTGCCCCTTCCTCCTCGAGGGGATCTTCCTGACAGGGGGATCGAACCCGCATCTCCTGCATTTCAGAGGGTTTCTTTATCACTGAACTATCAGGGAAGCCAGATGTAAGGACATTTTATTACCGGTGAGCACAGCCAGTGTGTTGCCCCCATAGCTGTGACATGTGGCTGAAAAAGCTTGTTTGCAGTTAT